>NC_141697.1:261463447-261815947 GCF_964263255.1 Lissotriton vulgaris
ATCACTTCACTTGCTTCTGGACCCGATGGAGTGGGTTCTTGAGTTGTAGAGGTTCTGGATGATGATTGGGGTAGGCTACTACAGATTTCCCTCACCTCTGCTGCAGAATAGTTATTATGGTGTAAACGCTGCATGTGTCGTATCATAGTATGATTCCCAAAGGAATATTTTTTAGCAGGGTTCCCCCTGGATTGCACAGCTTTACAGATGAGACATGTCACCTTTGCAGCGTTTACTTTTTTAAAACCCCTTGTGATTTTGAAAAACTTCCATATGAAGTGCTCTCTTGGTTTGTATGGGGGATTGTCTTCATGCAGGAACTGCCTTGTCCCTTCCTCCTCTTCTTCTTGACCACCAATGTGATTTTCTGGTGGTCCTTGTGGTGGTGGTGGTGGGGCAGATGCTCCAGCTGCTGATAGTACTGTAGCCATATCTGTAAGAAAAAAGCAGGTCTTCCTCACTCAAAGAATAAAGTGAGAATGAGGAAAAAAGGTGGGGGCTTTCATCATTTGGAAAACAAAACTGTTCTGAACCAATGAAAAGTGTTATTTTCAGGTCACATGAGCCGGGCTTTCATCATTTGGAAACCAAAACTGGTTTGAACCAATGAAAAGTGTTATTTTCAGGTCAAATGACCCGACGCGCTTACGATACGCGCCCCGGGGCGCGCCCGGCGGCGATTACGTAGCGAGTTCGTATGCGCGAAGGTGCTTCCGGATGCGCTTACGCCGTGCGTATCACGCGGACGCGGCTACGCGAAACGTCACAATGATGTTTTCGTTCGCGGCATTAGCGCTAACGGAACGCTCCCCGGTACGCGCCCCGGGGCGCGCCGTAGCAATGCGCTCACCGGTGAGCGCATCAGTACGCGCCCCGGGAGCGCTCCGGGGTAAACCAATAAAAAAATTAAAATAAACATAAAAAAATAGTATTACATAATTATAAAATATTAAATTCATCATAATAAATATTACATTTCATACCTATAGAGATTTGCTATTAAAAAAACCTATGAAATTCACTGAAAAAACCATAGGTTTCACACCAGTTATAGTTAGGAATTAGCATTTAAAAAAACCTATGAAATTCACTGAAAAAACCATAGGTTTCACACCAGTTATAGTTAGGAATTAGCATTTTAAAAACCTATTAAATTCACTGAAAAAACCATAGGTTTCACACCAGTTATAGTTAGCTGGAAATTTTACTCGCATAAAACCATTGAAATTCCAACGTTATAGTTAGTTTAACTCACTATAACTTGCGCGCCTGCAATGCACTGCTGATGACATCACATATTACATCACTCATGACATGGTCAGTGACATCACTCATGACACCATCCTTGTGACAGACCTCCTTTCAGTGTAATGTAACCCTTGAAACACATATTCAACAATGGAAACTAACATTTTAAAAAAAATGGAGATACACATACCAGTTACAACAACCAATTCAGTAATTCCACCATCTATATACACATCCACTTATTCACCGACAGTTCTATATAGTCCCTCATACATATACTCATTCTTCATATGTAGTGATACACCTGTACATCCTGTTACACACCGACAGTCATCCAAAAGTTACTCACACACATACTGACACATGCAAATAAACGATTGAACATCCATTTATTTGCATATACAGCTATAGACACACACTACCACCTTACTTCTAAGGAAACTTACACATACTTACTCTCTTAAACAATCACTTATAGAAACACATACTTATTTAAACAGGAACTCTTACAATCTCTCACTCTCACATATACTCACTTCTATACATCAATACTCACATATACTACATTAAAACATATGTAGTTACTGATAAAAACACTAGTCAGACAGTCATTCACTCACTAACACACACATATACACACTCATCCACCCATACAGTCCTGCACATATGCTGTCTTCAAAACATATACAAACAGTGAGTCAGTCATTGATGCATCTATGTGCTAAGTAATACCCCCACCAAACCATACAGACACTCACATTGATACTAAAAAAAACATCTAATAACTCATACACACACACACGTAGCTACTCACTAACCCATGCAGCCACTTATACACAAAGTGAAACCCTGATACATATATTTAAATATTTAAACATTACTCGCTAATATATGTATTCACTAAGATACACTTAATAAGCCAGTTAACCAATCAATTTAAAAAAAAACCATCCATTTAGACACTTATTTACAAATACATATGTAAAACATATTTATTTTACTGAAAGACACACATTCACTGGATGGTGTCATCAGTGATGTCATGAGTGATGTCATTAGAGATGTCATCAGTGATGTCATGAGTGATGTCACTGAGCAGGTCATGAGTGACGTCATCAGCAGTGCATTGCAGGCGCGCAAGTTATAGTGAGTCCAACTAACTATAACGTTGGAATTTCAATGGTTTTATGCGAGTAAAATTTCCAGCTAACTATAACTGGTGTGAAACCTATGGTTTTTTCAGTGAATATATATACTCAAGGTGATTTATTTTTTGTGCATCAAACGGGACTACTATACCCAGCATGCTAGAAGAAAGAGGCCCGCCTGGGGCAGTATAAATCACGCATGCGCAGAGTGAAATAATTGTTTGATGCAGCCTGCGAGTGAAAGCAAGACCTTTGAAAATGAGATGTAATTTTCGAAACGCGTCAGGTCAAAGACATTGAAACCCTGAATAAAGAAGTGAGTTACTTGCCTAAAAAAACGGATGGTGTCAGTTGGTGCTGTGTGCGTCCATAAAAGCTTTTGGCATTTGTTTTAACACTTAATACACAGTTCGCCTTTACCGTGGGGGGCGGCACCATCCTGCAAACTGAATGGAGGCTGCTGTTGGAACTCTTCTGATTGAATATGCAGCACACCGACTGTTGGCAAAATGAAAACTCACGGACTGTTTGGGGTAATACTAAGGGCTCAACAATGCCAGCATATTGTTGCTACGACTCCCAGACCTACTCAAGGGGATTTATTTTTTGTGCATCAAATGGGACTACTATACCCAGCATGCTAGAAGGAAGAGGCCCGCCTGGGGCAGTATAAATCATGCATGCGCAGAGTGAAATAATTGTTTGATGCAGCCTGCGAGTGAAAGCAAGACCTTTGAAAATGAGATGGAATTCTCGAAACGCGTCAGGTCAAAAACATTGAAACCCTGAATAAAGAAGGGAGTTACTTGCCTAAAAAACCGGATGGTGTCAGTTGGTGCTGTGTGCGTCCCTAAAAGCTTTTGGCATTTGTTTGAACAATATATATTTTTTCTCGCTCCAAAAACACCTGGGCAGGGCACTCGCAGGCGGGTGCTTTACAATGTGGGGGTGCTCCCACAAATCAATTGCCGCTCCAATATCTGTAACCTCGGACTTCCATCCTGACGGAAAAAAGCACTCGCGGGTGGTCATTTGGGTTGTTTATTATACCAGCAAACAGACACTACATCAAACAGACGCGTTTCGGTACAAAACCTTCATCTATGTTTACCGCAGCGCCATCTTAGACACAGTTTTAACCACCTCTCGTGTAACTGCAATCAAAGGAGGACACGTGTGCTGTACTGAAATCCTTCTGATTCGAGCGCCATCTTAGAATGTCTAACTAAACAGTTAAGTTTATACATAATCCAGCTAATTACGCCCATGGATGGGCTGTCACTTTGTGCAAATATCATATACACACCTTATATAAGATATACAATATATACAGTCTCAAATATTCAAATATTCTATCCTGCCCTGTATGGGCAAGCACTCATTTCGCTTTAACATAGGTCTGTGTCTAACCAAAGCCAACAATACATCCTAATATATACAAGAAGAAAGAAATATGTCAGAACATCCGAAGTAGGGAGTCCAAGAAAGGTTAGAGGGGAGAAAGAGAAGAAAATGAAAAAGAAAAGTGAAATTGTTATTATCCATATATACAGTTCAAAAGCATAATGTACAGTTTCTATATACAGGGAGCATTCAGTAATGGGTATTATAGTCACATGTTTCTTTACTCTGGCTATACATTTGGGAGAATAACTTCTTTTTTGAGTAGGCTCTTTTGGTTTATTGGTTGTTTGGTTTTGGGATAGCCGAGTAAAGAAACATGTGACTAGAATACCCATTACTGAATGCTCCCTGTATATAGAAATTGTACATTATGCTTTTGAACTATATATATATGTGAGCAAGACGGTATAGCCGTCGAAACGCGTCGAATCTTTTCCTTTGCAAAAGGAAACTTTTTCCTGATCTAGACCCCACGGAGTCAGCGCCTGCTTTGTACCGCCAAAAACGTCAGGTTTGGAATGAATATGAATACCGTATTTTCCGGCGTATAAGACGACTTTTTAACCCCTTAAAATGTTTTCAAAAGTCGGGGGTCGTCTTATACGCCGGACACCAAATTTTCATGAGTGGAAGCAACGCTCTACCGACTTTGAATTTGCCCCCACGAACCCTCCAATATGACCTGGGCTCTTACTCGCGCGTTCACACTCCCTGTGCCGTAGCAGGACTTTATCCGAAGGTGTCTGCCCGCTTCACAATAGGACCGGTAATGATACATGAAGACAAGTACACGTTTACCGGTACATTAATCAAAAATTTCACATGATTTGAAAATAGTTCAGTTACTTACAGTCCCGTAGTGCTGGGAGAGGGTCTCACGGGGCATTTCGGTATTTTCTTCCTGCGTCTTGAGCCTAGAGACACAGCGGTATATGCGCTGATCTGGCGCCATAATCCTCACGTTCATCGGAAGTAGAGGAGCGTCACTAGCGCACGTCATCTACTCAGTTCATGGACATGGAAAGGGGACTGCAGAAGGTTCCAGCCGGCAATACAGTACCGGAACATAATGTTTGGAAGTGTTGGAAGTGGGGGTCGTCTTATACGGCGAGTATAGGACGAAACCTACATTTCATCATGAAAAGTAGGGGGTCGTCTTATACGCCGGGTCGTCTTATACGCCGGAAAATACGGTATATATATATATATATATATATATATATATATATCAGCAGCCCGCCCCAGCTTCCTTCCCGCGCTGCTCACTTCACCGCAGCTCCATGTCCGCCGCTCGTCATGACGCACCTGAGTCGCCGCTTCTCCCCGCGCTCCTCACTTCTCCGCCGCCCGTCATCACGCACGTCGCGGCCAGCACACAGCGTCGCGGCCGGCACTACTTTCAGGGCACTACTTTTTTTTAAATTTACGTTTTTTAAAATTTTTATCGCCTATGTCCATCTGCACACCCTGACAATTTCTACAATGTATCGGGTGTGTGGATTGGCGCTGTGGTTCCCGAGTTTACCTGGCTCAAAGGTGCGTGTTCTCTCTTTATAATAGTAGTATGGATATGGATATGGATATATATATATATATATATATATATATATATATATATATATATATATATATATATATATATATATATATCTCGTTCTCCACAAAAATACCTCGTGCACCCACGGGCGGGTGCTGTTGGCGGCTTGTGGAACGCCGCTAAACATTGTGCGAGTGTAATGGGAGAATATATACTCCAACATTACGCTGTTATTTCTGCAGAGGGGGTTAGTCCCTTGTCTGTTTTTACCAGAGTTGAGTAACTTTACCAGAGTTGAGTAACTTTATTAACAGCTCATGTGTATAGTGTCCTTGACACTGAAGAAGGCTAAAAGCCGAAACGCGTTTGTTGTGTGGTTCCTGAATTAAAAGAAACTGTTGGACCTGACCCTCCGGAGTGCTGCATTTTCTGCATAAAGCGAGAAAAATTTGAGAGTGATATATTGTAACCGCAGGACTAAGAATAGGCAGGAGACGTGTCTTGGTTATGCCTGGTTTTATTTTCTCCAGCAAAGTGTCAGTACAAGTCTTTCTTGCCGCTCCTCTCCTTGGGGATCGACTACGTTCCTGACGAGTTTTCCGGAGTACTCCCTCCTCCCTTCTCCGGACGGGGCACCTCCTTCTGCTGGGCTCCGGAGGCTCTGTTATGTCCGCGCTCGCCTGACACCAAAAAGGAAACAGAAGAGAGGCTCGTATCAGTACACAAGTGGAGTAAGTAGCAACACTCAGGGTAGGGGAAGTGACGGAATCACCCGGTGCAAGTACCAATAAGACGTGAGAGTGCGGGAGGGGTTTGTAGGGCAGGAATCCCCGGCTTTTCAGGGAATGCTACGTTTATCTAGGTTAGGCGTCTGCCTTTCTTTCTCCACCACCACAGGAAGCGATTACGCTCCTCTGCTAGCCGTACCCCTCCTGGTGTACGGCTGGGCGGCTCGTGGTGTTGGCCTCCGATCTTTTCCTTGTCGTCCGGTCCGCTCTCTTCTCTTCCTCTCGACGGCCCCAGCTGGTACTTGGGATGTCGGGTCTGTTCTCGGTTCCCTGTTCTCCGGTCCCTCCGTCTCCGCTACGCTCTCCTCGCTGATCCACCGTACTCCGCTCCTCCACTCCTCCTCGCTGCTTCCCGCCACTCCGCTCTGCTTCTCACTTTCCGCTCCTCCGGTGTAGTAACACCCCTGGGGGTTATCAACACCGCCCTTTATCGTAGTCCGGGGCTCCTCCTCCTCAATCAGGCCATCGGTCCATTTAAAGGGCCCCCACTCTTCTTCTTCATCGCAGCTGTATCTCTCCATTCCGGACCATCCTGAGGGCTGCGGGGGCTGTGGAGATAAGAGGGGGAGTCACAAATGGTCAGTTCACGCCCTGCATCTGGGCGAAGCGGAGGGCCCTGGTTATATATATATATATATATCCAACAGAACAGGAGCCAACATTGAAGGAGACCACAGGAAGTATTTGAATCTGCTTCATTTATTAGAAGTCAGGCACCTTGCTAGCAGAGTATATAGTCAATGGGTCGCTCGCTACTGACGTGGCACAAACTGTAGCCTTCTGGGATGTGTAGTGCAAGTCAATAATACCACAGTGGGCGCGCATTCATTCCGTGCAGTTTTAAAATTGTTTGCCCATGTGGGCTGATCTAGAAGGCTACAGTTTGTGCCACGCCTAACAGGGGAGGGATGATGAAGATTTAAGTGCACTGTTGCACGCCACTCCCTGCACAAAACAACGCAGCTGATGAAGGGATTGGAAACCTGAAACGCGTCCGTCGTTTCATTTGTGATTGGTCTCCTGAGCTTGGCTCTGCTAGCAAGGTGCCTGACGTCTAATAAATGAAGCAGATTCAAATACTTTCTGTGGTCTCCTTCAATGTTGGCTCCTGTTCTGTTGGATATATATATATATATATATATATATATATATATATATATATATATTCATGATGTTTTTGTAACAGCATAAATGTCTATCATAAACCCCTTTTTCTGATGCAGTATAGAGATAAAGGGAAAGCAGGACAGTGTAGCACCATAGGCTATCATTATAGGAGTTAAAAGAGACTGTGCCTTTAAGAACCGGTAGACCACCAGTATCCCAACATGCTCAGAAGAAGGCAGTTGCTTCAGTACTTTTTTCCTGCTCCTGCTGACCAGATCCTGGAGCATTGAACTCGGCCTCTTTGCCTTTTTTCCACAAAATTCTTAAACATTCTTCTAGATAACCATTTAACTCGACGTTTTGTTGTCGCTCCCTGGCTTTTTCTCTGTTTTCCTGACAAAGTTGAGGTATTGTTCACAGAAAAAAGCCGCCTTCATTTACCAAATGCGCATCCTGTGTGTGAAAGAAGGCTCAAACAGACCCTCATGAGGTGTGTATCATCTGCCTTCCAGAAACTCATGTTCCTGAATCTTATCACCACTGCAGGAACTTTTCGAAGTGCACCCTGAAGGACGGGGAGAAGATTTGCCTCCAAAGCACTAAGGAGCATCCAAGACAACAGGCTCTGGCTGAAGATGGGACCTCGGAGCAAGGGGAGAGTCAGTCCTCTACCAGAGCTCTGTCATCAGTCTCTGGAGGGCGAGCTAGAAAGAAATCTGCACAAAAACACCATAATTTTCAGTCGACGGCAAGAGTCACATCGAGGCATCATTAAAGATCGCCATCAAGAGCCACATCGGCGCCGAGGCACCATTGAAGGTCGCCGTCAAAAAGTAGATCCATGTCGACACTACAGGAGACACGGAAAAAGAGGTGTCACATTTATTCTTCTCCTAATTTGGAGTATTCCAAGATCTATTCTCTGACAATGGTCGAACCAAGTTCCCCGCCTCCAGCATCGTCATCACCTCCTTCTTCACAACTGCTTGCGCCTCTTCAAATACCTATAGAGGGTCCGTTGCCATGACCTAGATCACATTCCCGAACACCACATAACTCACCATCATAGACGGCATGGTTTCCACCGGTCAATATCTAGATATTATACAAGACCACGTCATACATCTAGAGATACTACATCCACCTGTACGAGAAACTATTCTCCAATGTTAATAGACTCTCCACCGCATCGTATCTCCCCGGTGGATGACATCACTACATTCCAGGAAGTTCTGGTATGGGGAGCTGCCAAGCTTAATATTTAGAGGTTGGCACCCACGCCCTCCACATCTGTAATAGTTGAAACTATACATCAGCGGACAACCTCGAGACCTCTATTGCCGCCGGTCTCTGACCTCTTAGAGCAAGCCTTGGAACTCTTTTTTACACCGGCCTCAGTCAAGGCTACAAAAGAAGCACCAACCTCTAGAGCAAGACTCACTATTCCTCCGCTATGATCCACCTCCAGACTCTGGTTCTCTTAGCGGCTGAAAAACACCACACTACTTCATCATCGGTACCCCCTGATAAGGAGAATAAGAAACTGGATTCTGCAGGTCAAAAAGTCTGCAGCACTACTGCAACATCAATGAAAGCAGCCAGCCATATGACAGGGCTTTCTGGGACTCCATCCAACATTTTGCAGAGCATCTTCCCAGAGACAAAGGGGAAGACTTCTTATATATAGCTAAAGAGGACTCAATGGTGTTTAATCAAGTAATAGATGCAGCAGCAGATTCTTCCCTCCTAGCAACTCATGAATACTCCCATGGAGTAGCTTTAAGGAGACACGCTTGGCTCTGCTTAACACCCCTCTAGCCGCAGTCTCAGCAAAGAATCCAAAATCTCCCACTCTCAGGTTCCACTCTTCAGAAATCACACAGATGATGAAATGGCGTGCATGAAAGATGAAATGTAAACACTTAAAGCGGTGGGTCTAGAAAGACTAAGAGAGCAGAGAAAATTCTTCAGGCCTTACCAATGCCGCAATTACCCTCAGAGGGTTCAAACCACTTCATGGCATCAAGGTTGACAACCGCAACACCACCAAAGACCTACCTTTTTATCAACAACGAAGACCAGCGAGAGATAGATAAAACAAACAGCCTGCTCAAGGGGGTAAACAGGCAACCGAATTCAAACCATGAGTCCTAGCTTTCCCCTCTTCCCTTACCCACTCCGGTAGGGGGGAAGCATTTCTCAGTATCTAGCAGAGTTCCCCACCGCCCATACCTCCGAAACCCTTCCAGTTTCCACCACCCACTGCTAAGGTCAGAAATAAACATCCTCTTACAGAAGGCGGCAGTGGAAGCCGTTCCCCCACAAACAACTGGAAACAGGAATTTATTTCAGATGCTTTCTAGTCAAAAAAGAAAGACAAGAACAAGTTCAGATCCATACTAGACCTCAAAATAGCCAATAAATGGATTTGGCGAGTAAAGTTTCGGATGCTGGTGTTACATCAAATATATCCCCAATTGCAACAGGGAGATTGGCTTTGCTCCATTGAACGCCAGGATGCATATGTTCATATTCCAATCGCCAGAAAGCATCGAACGTTCTTGAGGTTCGTGGTGGGGCAAGACCATTATCAGTACCAAGTACTTCCATTTGGCCTAAAGTCAGCCCCCGAACATTCTCCAAGTGCATGGAAGTAGTAGCTGTCCACCTCAGGAAGCACCAAATTTTTGTCTACCCATACTTAGCGACGATTGGCTAATATATGTATTTATAATGCTTTTATGACATGTATTGTCAAAATAAAGCTTTTTAAACTGATTGGCTAATAAAGGCATCTACAGATCAGGAAGCCCAACTCCATTAAAATTGAACCTGTGATCTTCTTCAGCGGTTGAGACTTCACGTCCGCCTTAGCAAATCAACACCTACCCTGGTTCACACCTTGCATTATTTGGGAGATTTCATCGACACTAAACAAGCAAGAGTGTGTTTTTCGGAGCAGAGATGCTTATTAATCCTTCTGAAGTGTCACTCATTCTCTCATGAGTCTCTCATCCAACAGTGAGGGCAGTGTCCTCTCTTCTCGGCTCGATGGCCTCCTGCATCTTCCTCACACCGAATGACTAGCTCCAAATGCGGCCTCTCCAGGAATGTCTCGAAGACCAGTGGGATTAGCTCATGGGTAACTGGTAAGACCAAATCAAACTATGCCATCATGCAAAGCACTCCCTGAAATGGTGGTGCTCCCCAGTCAACCTGCTTCAAGGAATGCCATTTCATCAGCAGGTTCCTCCTCAAACAATAGTGACAAATGCATCACTTTTAGGATGGGGATACCACATGGATCGCCTAAAAATACAGGACAAGTGGTCACAGAAGGAAATGTCATATCTCATCAATCTCCTTGAGCTACACGCAGTCCATCTGGTGCTGAAGGTGTTTTGTCCCTCGTTAAAAAGCCAATCACTGCTTGTTCAGACAACTAATACAACCACCATGTACTAACACTACAAGCAGGGAGAAACAAAATCCAGACCCTTGTCACTCAAGGCTCATACCCAGTGACCTGAAGATCATGGCAACTCCCATTCCTGGTGTCCAAAATACTCAGGCAGATGCTCGCAGCAGAATTCTGCAATAAAATTGCAAATGGGTCTTAAATTACAGCATGGTAAAATACCTCACCAAGTTGTGGTGGACTCCAAACATTGATTTGTTCGCCACTGCAGAAAACTAAAAACGCTGAAGCTTTGCCTTGAGGTACTTCCATCCAGGGACACTGGTCTGGCAAATTTCTTTACGCCTTCCCACCGATCCCCCTGATCCCGTCAGTCCTCATCAACCTGTCCCACTCAAGAGCCAAGAAGATCCTCATAGCTCCAGAGTAGCCACGTCAATAGTGGTTCACAGACCTTCTTTCGCCAGTCACAGCGTACACATCTGAAGCTGCCATGCAAACCAGTCCTCTTAACGTAATTCGGAGGTCAGATGATACACCTCAACCTCTCCTCTTTGAAATTGGTAGCATCAGCTAGAACAATACAGACATTTGAATCTGCCACAAGACTGCATGGAGATCCTCAAGGAGGCTAAGCGGCCTTCCACATGCTCTACATATGCCTTCAAGTGGAAGAGATTTTGCATTTGGTGTTCCTCTAAGAATGTGGACCCTACAACTTGCCATGAAAATGTAATTCTTCCATACTTGCTACACTTGGCAAAGTCTGATTGGCAATTCTCTTCCTTAAAGGTTTATTTGGCAGTAAGGAAAATGTCCTTCACAAACCTCTTTTTTCAAACTTTCCATCATCAATGATTTTTTTGAAGGGTTGAAGGAGGTTTTCCTTCCCATTAGGCACCCTTCACCTCCCTGGGAACTTAACATAGTTATTTCGTGAATTATGCAGGATCCTTTTGCGCCCCTTCACAAAGCGTCCCTGAAACATCTCTCTTGGAAAACAGCTTTCCTTGTAGCAATAGCATCAGCTCGTAGGATTAGTGAGATCCAAGCATTATGTGCTCGAGAATCATACACAGTCTTTCACATGTAGTTCGGAGGACTCATCCGAAATCTCTCCCTAAGGTTATTTTAGATTTCCATGTTAATCAGACCATCTCGTTACCAGACTTCTTTCAGAATCCCTCTACTCCAGCTGCAAGTATACTTAATTCTCTGGATGTCAGAAGTGGAAGATGAAGAATTGGACCATTGTAGCCTGTTCCTATAGGCTGCATAATCTTTTTCACTCTTAAGTGACTGCAGGCCTTCCTGAACATAGGCGAATATCTACACTTAAGAAGAAATATTGTGAAAAAGTGTTCCGGTATCCTCGCATGTGGGCGGGACTATTCAGTAATTATGCTTCAATGGAGATTCCCCTACAACAGAACTGGAGTTACATGATAAACTATTCCTTCCATAAAAAGAACATCAAAAACTAGTCAAGACTTTATGCTTTTGCCACACAGGGTACTTCGTGACAGCCTGGCTTATGGTACGTCCACCATTATGTGTAATGTGGGGACTATAATGCACTTGTCAATGGGCGAACAGAACACCTACCATGTTCTGCAGCAGATAAAGTAGCTAAGCAGGCCTTAAGCAAGTCCACAACTTCAAGTAAAGGAACAGAAATTGTACGTGTGCTTGCCCAATGAAGTAGTGGCCCATGAATGGTAGATGTCCATGCACACCCATTGAAAGGTTTACCTTGCAGCAGCTCCACTGCAGCCAATTTTCCAGTCCTTCACTTTTGTGTGGTACAACAAAAAGCAAGTAGGAAAACATAGGGCTGGCAGAGATGAGCAATGAGGACAGTAAACACTACTCTCCTGCCACATTCATTGCTTAGAGCAAACTCCACCATGACAACAAGGTTGAGTCTTTATAGGAGTTTCAGGAACGCGATCAGCAAAGTGTCAATCCTGCAACCTTGCCATTGCTTCTGTAGCAGTAAGAATTTCAATGACTGTCAACTGAAAGTCATAGAAAGACATGAGTCCTCCCATGTTGGTCTGGCGATAAACATACGCCTTGTATGTTGCCATCTGGATCAGGTGGGTAAACAGCTTCTTATACCAAGTGCAGGTTTTACTTTGTGCATTGTATGGCTGAAGAACTTGGTCAATCTTATCCACTATACCCATGTACTTGTCATAATCAAGTATAAAGGTGGGCTTGAGAACTTCGGCCATCTGACCTCAAACAGTGATAGAGAAGGTCCGCACATCATGAATTGTGGTGAGCACGTACCCATCACGCCCATCGGAAAACTTGAATGCGAGCAGTTTGAAGAAACACAACGCAGCGCTTTGATTTTTTTGGAGCTTCTTACAAACCAGCTCCTTCTGGAATCCTTTGCATCACAAAGAACTATACCACATGCCACAGTGCAAGCTTCGTACAATACAGTGCAAGCTTCGTACAATTCACTGCACATCTCTACTCCCGTAGAGAAGTTGTCCACATAAAGGTTATAATCTTTGTGAAGAAGTGTCTGGACAAGCTTTCATACAATCTTTCCTGTGATTCCTTGCGTGGGACTGCAAACTACAGGGTTTAGAGTGGAGTCCTTCCCTATTTACACTCTCGGGCTGTACACTTAGCCAGAACGGGTTCTCACACAACAAATACAAATTGATACCATAGTGAGCTCTCGTTTCTTACAGTGTACTGTCCGAATAGCAGACACCCTTAGTACAGGATTAAGAACTCATCAATCTCTATATTCTTTCCAGGAGTGTAAGTCTCTGGAAACTTGGCTGACAAATGTTCCACCGCAGGCTGATTTTTTGAACAGCCTGTCATGGTCTGGATGGTCTCATGGCAATGCAGCAGAATTGTCACTGAAATGCAGCATACGCTACAATAGCAAAAAACAATCGCTACTGCAAAGTTCTGGGTTACTCCAAATGATTCGAGTAGACCATCACGAAACAGTTTGAGGACACCTTGTTTGAAAGGGGAGATTCTGATTTTCTTTGCCCACTGAAGCGGGAGAGAACACTCATCTGCTCCTTCCTTCCTGCCGCTGTGGTGAGGAATCTGTGACGTCAGCGTGCCTCGCGGAGGGTGGTGCAGAAAAAAGGGCATCCATTAAAGCCCTTCCCAGTGTCAATCAATGGCCAACACCTGCACTGAGCAGGGAGTGTGGCCAAAAGGTTGATACCCATTTAGAAGCTGGCTTCACGGAATCAGTTTGACAGACGCGAGGGTTCCATTTCAGCATAAACTTGCATTCCTTCCCAAAACACATGATGAAAAGAAAACATAATTGTATGGTTTGAAGGATAAAGCTATGTTCCTTCCATAAGAATTGTGACACCATGCCTGTCCCAACAACTCACCAGGCGTCTTCTCTGCTAGTTTCAGTGTTCTATCTCTTTTTAGAGAACGCTAGATAAGTGTCATCTGTCAGCTTTGCCTGGTCCGTGAACCACATCCTGTACCCACTGTTTTATGTTTAAAGTAGGCAGTTTGAAGGAGATACATAACGAATATGGATTAATAATTCATTGATCTGTTATTTGAAAAGAATACATTTAAAAAAATTGATATTTCACTACCTTTTCTATTTCCTCAGAGCGGGGCCTCTATTGACCTGAGCGAGTGCCAGGCGAGGTGAGGCCTTCCCCCATAAATTCTTTGGGTGAGTTTCAACAATCAAATATCTGTTCTAAATGCGATTAAAGACCACTATATATGATGTTTATTGTATACATTGCTGTTTCTCATTTCTTTGCATGTATGTCTCGTGTCTGTTGTTTCTATTTTATCATACAGGTGAGAATACATTGACCTACCACGTGATATACGGTAGGCATTCACATAGTTTGTGGTTCTCTTGACAAGTGATTTTATAACTTGTCCAGCATTTGTTGCAGTAGTATTTTATATCATAGGTCCTGAAGAAAGCCTTTACAGGCTGAAACATGTCGACCAGATCCATCTGATTGATAGTAATATTTGTTTAATACTATCCACATACTGTTGCTTTTAATATTACCTCTGTGATGACCCCCTTAATAAAGTATGTTGCCTTGGCATCACACTAGGTAATTTTAATTCACTTTTTGATTTTCTTTCACACATTCTTTCACTGCAACTCCTCCCATCCAGCCATGTCATATATACATCTTTTCTGTCACTGGAGGATCTGTTTCTAGGGCTCCTCACAATATCTACAGGTGAGAGACCCAGCAGATACCAGTTCTTGTACAAAAACTCCCAGATGACGAGTTTCTGCCAAGTGGTGGGCTGATGGGAATATTTCTGTCTTGTTCTCACACTCTATTCCTCTTTATGCAGACACTTTTTCGTACATGCACCATTTTCTGGAATTGGCATACAATATTGAGCCCACAGTAGACCTCCAGTATCCCTTGTGTTTTTGTCAATAGTTAGATTGGGGGATAGGATACTTTGTAGGTTTTTAATTTTGCTTCCCCTACAGACCCTCTCACACAGTTGTTCTTTGTCATTCTCATCTGTAGTCAGCTCCCCAGGCACATGACCCCGCCTCACCCAAAGTCCCTGGGGGGCACGAGCAAGCCAGAACCCCTCACAGCAGTATATTGAACAATCCAGCACTCAGGCTGGGCCACCAGACGTTGTAAATCCCAGAGTCTCCGAGGTCAGCGCATGGGACAGCCAAGGGCTCCAACGGTGATCAGGAGGCTAAAGGGCACCCCAAAATTGCCATAAATGTACCAGCGAAGGGACAAGTGTCCAGGGCCTCAGCGGGACAGCAACTAGAATGAGCAGTTAGAGGAGGTCTCAATTGTCCATGGCCCCCAAGGGCAAGGAATCAAAGGGAGAAGTTGTTTGGGGGAAGAACCGTGTTTTTCACCTGGTAGCACTACTTCGCCATGAAGCGATCCATCGGTGGGCCGCCTCCCGTAAATTAAAGCACTTGCGCAGCACAGCAGCCTCACAGTGCGACTGAGTGTCCGCAGGCAAGTGACCCTGATGTTCTCCCCCCGAAGGTCAGGAGCTTCTCCCTCCAGTGCTGCACAGCCTATCAGGGTAGAGTTTGGCCGTCCGCACATCAAAGTCTCAGAGAGCTAGTGGGCTACTCTCCTTAGCTGCTCTCCGCCTAGGGGTCCCCCACACAGCAGGCTACAGAAGTCAACGCCTTCCTCTCCACAGCAGCACAGTTTGCATTACAACAGCAACAGCCCACTCACCGGTCCAGGGCCCACAGCATTTAGCCATGAGGGGGGGTGAGGGGGGTTTGAGGGGTAGGCAGGCAGACCGTTCACTCACCTGCTACTGCCCAGGGGCAATCCCTAAGGGCCCAGCCGCTCCGCAGTCCCTGATGAGGCTTGCCCCCCACCTCTACTGGCTGCCCACCCGTCCAGACGATGTTGTCTGACACAGTGACAGCCGAGGGTCACCACAGCCTCCATCCCCAAATGCCGCATCATTGGCTTCAGCTGACAGAGCCTCACGAGTTGGCAGCCATCTTGTAGTTGGGTTCACTAGCACCCCTCTTTACTGCTTATCTTTCGTCAGCCCTGTAAAGCTTAACCTTGATTACTAAGTCATACATATATCAGGAAAATCAGCAGGCAGTCAAGTCTATTGTACCAGCTGACATAGTGATTTCTTTAACGCCAACATGACTTTGCTTATGATATCCAGAACATCTTGAAGTTTATTTTTCAGCAAGTTGTCTGTGATTTAAGAACCAATGAATTCCTCCTAGAAGTGCTGATGTGTTTGCTGTTTTTAGAGCCAAGGTGACACAGATTTTGTAGCCCAGTGTCAACCTTTCAGCTCTCTTTATCTAGGGGTATCAATGAGGAGGAATCATTTATTTCTTTGTGAATGGAGAGACTCGCCAGATCTACAAGAGGATTGTTTTAAAAAAAATAATAATAATTAGGGATGCTATTTCACATTTACTTTGGTTTCATAGTTGTCGAGGCAAAGCAGACTACATAGCCGCAGAGCATGAAGAAATTGAGACTAAAGGAACAAGTAGCTGTGACAATTCTTGTGGTTTCATAGTATTTACATTTACAGAGATTGTGGACGTTTAATTTAATGAGTCCCCTGAGTAGGGCATCTTGGAAGGTAACCATATAACCAATCAGTGACACTCATCGTTGGTCAAGCGAGAGCTAATCGACAATTTGATCCTCAGGGGGTATCTAAGGAAGGATCATCCCTCCAAGTTCTTGGCCATACATGGGCAATAGGATTATCTCTATCTGAAGTCTGATGAGGTCCTCAAAGGGGTGCTGCCATGGCAGTGTCTTGTGGGGACAAGATTTCTTTCTTTTTAAAGGGATTCTATCAGTCCTGAAAGTTTCTTAATGTTCTTTTTCAGAAGAGTTGGATACAAATGCCTTTTTCCTAAAAGACTTTTTGATTAATGGTTAGACTCTGTTGATGGCATACAAGTGCCATAACACTGAGCAGGACCTCCACCTCAATGTCAGAACCATGAATGTTATGATGTGATCATCTTGAAGCTGATTGGCAGTGTTGAGTATGTAGCGGCCAATGCTCCTCTGTTTTCTTGGACACCTCCTTGACAGCATCCATGGCTGTGTTAGACACCACAGAGGTAGAAGAGAAAGCTGCCCAAGGCAAGCCTAGGTCACATATCCGCCTACAGCAGAAAGGAAGCTCTGGAAAACGCTCTGCCTCTTATGAGGATTATCTGTCCCTCTTTAGTGCCCTCTGGGGCATTTTCTGGAAATAGGGGTATAATTCGGCTTTGTGAGAATCTGGAAGGCAAACAATGTAGAGAGCATCCAGGTCCACTTTTTATTGGCACACTTTATGAACAGTAAAAACAGTGAC
Source organism: Lissotriton vulgaris (assembly GCF_964263255.1). NCBI lineage: Eukaryota > Metazoa > Chordata > Amphibia > Caudata > Salamandridae > Lissotriton > Lissotriton vulgaris. Next base: position 261,480,953 of record NC_141697.1, read on the forward strand.
AACATCCCTGATAGCGGAGGAGAAAAAATCTCTCTCAAAAACTATGAACAGGGATCATGTCTGGAGAATACAAGAAACAAACTGCCAATAAACTGTCAGAGCTGTGTGCACAAAGACAAAAGAGCCAGTCTTAACTGTTAAAAGCACTCTGCAGTTTCTCCAAGTAAGTTTATGATGCTTATCTGCCCACTATGTTCAATTGTCTTTCATTCTAAAATAAAAAGAAGTAGAGGGAGAATTATTCGTTTGGGTCGGGGGACTCTGCAATCTTCATTTTAATAGGCTATAAATAAAAAAGGAGAAAAAAAAAGACTTTAAATTGGCATGAAACTAAAAAAAAAGGTTACTCTTTTAATGTGTTTCAGAAAATCACTCAGGGGTACATCAATTCAGTACTTCGTATCAGTGAAGATCCCACAATGGACAATATACACTGCACTAGGCATACAAAATGAGCCAGGATAGTCCATGACGAAGAATTAACAGATCTTTGTATAAGGGATGAACAGATCTTAAACAGATGACGAATGGGTCTGGTACACCTCAAATATCAGTGAGATATGGGAAACAAGTATAGATGTGGGCAGGCATGCACATTACATCTAGAGCATGTAATAGGCTAAGAAACAAGATTTTGAGAGAGAGAGATCTGTGAGCTGTGCACTTCAAGAACGATGTAACCCGACATCTATAGAGAACCTCTATGAGAGCTGCCAGGCAGCTACGGCATTCAGTAACTATTTGTAAAATATGTGATGCTACACAGTTAACTTCCCCCACAAAATTAGACCGTTTGCGGCCCTCGTACTCCTGCTGGCCAAACATGCGATCGCTCTACTATGGGGCCGCAGGTCGATACACATGCTGCAGTGTTGGATACGCAGCCTGGCCTACTGTAACACTAAATGTAAATGTAAATGTACAGGAATTTATATAGCGCAAATCACCAAGCGGTTTCTAAGCGCTTGCTTAGGGAACCCGTCCTGGTATTCCCCTGTGAGATAACCCCGGCAGGGTATCCGCAAGGTGAAAGCCAGGCATCCCGCCGCGAGGGGCCGTTGTGGAGATTAAGCAAGCTATTGCCCAGAGTCGCAGAGTGCGAACCCGTGAATCGAGTAGGCACCGGAGCGAGAATTGTCGAGTCCATGGACATTTTAGGACTCAAGACCCCGCCGAGCTGGGAATTGAACCCTGGTCCCAGGCTGACCTCTGCTTCCAGGTCTGCCTCCTCTAACCAGTGAGCCACACTTCTCCACTAACAACGAGGTTTATGCAAGTACTGTAACTAGCTCGTCCCGACCAAAAGATATATGGGGCCCGTTTAGATCATACATGGAGAGCCTACGGCACACCGCATCCACTCAACTGAAAAGAGGATTAGTCCCCAAGGCGTGGGGTGATGAGATCCTCCCAACGGTACTTCATTGCATGCATACTGGTTTTTTTCTTGCATATGCAGGAACAGCTTATATACTGCCTAAAACACTTGTGGGGGATTGTTAGAGATATAGGGCTGGTGTTGTTCCTGTTTGCCAATTGCGAGTCCCGCAGAGATATACTTGTGCATCTGTAAGTAAAATGTTGGACAATGTTTACTTTTGTGCTGTTCACTGTCTTATAGGTCATATGAAGTTGTAATCTGTTGCAGCACATGATCGCTCATGATATCTGTGACAAGTGTACCTTCATTGCTATAGATGCTGTAATGGGATGATAATGAAAAATAAAGTTTCAACAAAAAAGAAAAATGTGGTTTATGCAACCGCCTATAGTGATCCACAAACTATACGCAGTTCACATGAAAAGGAAGCAGGATCTTACCATCGAGGGCAGCAGTGTGAGTTTTGCCAGGAGCAATAGTTCGGATCTTGTAGAACGAGAGCTGTTTAGCCAAGGTGAGTGAAGTGGTATAGGGAACCTCATGGAAGGCCTAGAAGAAAACAGTAGTAGATACATTAGGACAAAGAATATTACAAAAGGGACCTCTGCTAAGCAGAGTAATGTACATAGCTTCTTGCTAATCTCAGTTTACACATTTTTGAAGGCACAGCAAGAGGCAGTGTTGCACTTGCTTGTGTCTTGTAGCATGACTATTTGATCCTCCTCAACCCCATCTCAGCATTTAGGAAGTAATCAACTTCACAGTCCTAAACGGCATGATTTTCATATCTTGTAGTTGGCACATAATTCAAATCATGTGAATATAAGAAAGATTCAACATAACTATCAGCATGCAAAGCTTGAATGTAGTTTTTTAACTAAAGACAACAATATTTTAAAAAAAGTATTATTTAGCTATAATTACTAAACTAAATGCTCTTGTACTATGAACTCTGTAAGAACAATAAGCCAATTTCCACTAACTCGGTTGTTAATACCTGGTATGAGCAGTTACAATATTAGATCTGTCTGATAATAAACTAATCATTACAAGCATTTACACATTCTCCTCAGTTAGTGTATTTGGTACATATAACATTAAATACAATTATGCCCGTTTATTCTGTACTCCCTAGTCTGCATTGTGCGAATTTCATTGATAGTCAAACTAACAATTCCATGCTGCATACCTGGAACCAGGAGCATTTACCCTATATATATTGACAACTGAGTACAAACACAGAGTGCTAGTGCTCATATGATGAGTTACACCCGTTTGGGACCTATCGAAGTTACAATTTTGCCCTGAGTCTGTAGTATAGTAAAAGAAATTAAGTACATGACTGAATTACATCACCTAGGTTGCAAGAGGGGCTGAAGGTGTATAAAAATGCAGCCTGAAAATTCCCAAATGTATATCGAAAGGCCAAGAAGTAATAAGGCTGAAAGGGATGCTTCAAGATATGAAAGTGGAAGATGAGAAGATTTAAAAACAAAAAAGAAGAGTCTTGTCTCAAGGAAACATCCTCCCATGCAGTCTCTGAGAAGATGACGGATCCTAAAAAAAAGGACTCAGGATCGACCTCAAAGTTAACGAAGTCCAGGGGATTGAAGCCAGCCTCCTCACCGTCCTAAAATGGCAAAATGTCATCAACACCAGATCTTGGCATCAAGACATCTGTCTACAGAAGAAAAGACTGACTCTATGTTCAACAGCGTAATTACCACTGTCAACTTTGAAGAAAAGATGAACAGCTGCAAGAACCCCATCGTTGTCCATAAGGAGGGGCAGCCATCAGTTGAGATCAAAAAAGCGTTTATCTCTGTCAAAGTCTAGCCTCATTCCATTCGCTGTTGAGCAGGTCCAGAATGGATTTGTCAATCTTCATCCACATCTATGCATATTATAGTGATTGACATCCCCAGTCTCAATAGCCTCAAAAGGATCCCGGCTTTCTTTTTCAAAGCTAACCTAGTGTTATTTTACTTCTGTGCCTCTTCACTTTAGCCAACTTCTAGGAAAACGTGAATTGAACCAGAATCCATCATCAGGCCTCTGTGATGCCTGTAACTCAGGATCCACATCCACATCCACTACTTTTAAGACCTCTAAGACAGCATACCTTTTGAGAACCCTTTAAAAGAGTCCTTGCTTTGCAGCTCCTATTGCCCTATTTCATTACTCAACATAGATGATAAAATCTTCGTCGTGTTCTGGCGGCGCGGCTGAATCCACTAATGGCGGGGCTGATTGACCCGGATCAGGCAGGGTTCATTCCCACCCAACAAGGAAGAGACAATACAAAACGACTCCTACACCTCATGGACAGCACTCATAAATCCCACAAAGAGGCCATTTTCCTGTCCATAGACGCAGAGAAAGTGTTTGACAGGGTGCAGTGGAATTATTGGATACATTACGTAGCTTTGGGTTCGGGGCACGCTTCATTTACTGGGTTCAATGCATATACCACTCTCCCCAGGTCTTTGTTAGGGTAAACTGGGTGTTTTCAACCCCCTTCCTGATCGCAAGGGGTCCGAGGCAGGTTGCCCGCTCTCGCCCCTCCTGTTCACCCTCTATGTGGAACCTTCCGCCCAACGGATCAGAGATCAGCCAAGCATTCGGGGGCGACACCCACAAAATAAGCCTCTACGCGGATGATGTCATCTTGTCTCTTGCCGATCCCCTACCCGAGCACGTGCAGGAATTGGGAGTCCTTCAGAAGGATATCGGGTTTAAGGTAAACTTTAGCAAGTCCCAGGTTGTCAACTTGTCTTCCCCTCAAGCACACGTCGACCTACTGAAAGAAAGATTCCCGCTGCAATGGACCAATTACTCGATAACCTATCTGGGTATCCTCCTTGTCCCTACACTATCACACGTTTGAGCGGAATTATTTGGTGCTGGTTGAGCAGACCACGAAGGCACTAGAAGGGTGGTCTAGACTTAAACTGGCATGGTTTGGGTGCATAGAGGCGGTAAAGATGACGATCCTACTGCGGATTCTCTATCTCTTTCAGACTCTTCCCTTAGAGCCTCTTCCAAAAGCGGTGTGTACCTTGCAACTGGCCATTAACAAATTTGTGTGGGGAGAAAGAAAGGCGTGCCTGCCCATATCCCAACTGGTACGACCCAAGAGTGGGGGAGGTGTGAATTTCCCATGGATCCATAGATACCTACAAGCCTCCCACCTTCGCTAGGTCTTAGAATGGAACTGCTGCTATCCGAAAAACACTGGACCTGCATGGACCAGGCAGGAGCAAACATCTGGAAGGAAGTGTGGCTACCACGTAGGCGGACAGCATGGGGCCCATACTCCACCCCGGTTTCAGTGGCGACGCTCAACCTCTGGGACACAGTGGCGCGCAAGAGAGGGATTACAACATTCCCCTACCCAATGACCCCGATGGTAGAGAACCCAGATTTCCCATCATGCTGCAAGTCTGAGGTCGTACAATTCTGGAGAGAAGCTGGTTGTAAACACCTGGGCTCCTTATTTGATCAGAAGGGCATCCTCTCTTTCGCCCAAGTGTGCCAGGATTATAACCTACCCGACACAAATGGGTTCTACTATCAACAGCTGCGACACTGGGCGACTTCGGCGGCCTGTCTGCTGCATGTCTCTCGCCGGCTTACCCCTTTCGAGTTGTGGCTAATGTGCAAGAAAATGATAAACACTTAATTGCGGAGCTCTATGCTTTGCTTGCAGCGGGTCAGGACAGGAGGCGTACGAAGGTTCAGCTGCGTTGGGAAGAGGAACTAAGGAGGACCCTTTCGGATAAGGAGGGGGCGAACATTCATTATGGGGCGCATCATCCTGCCTATAACACTGCTGGCACGGAGTCTGCGTTTAAGGTCACATTATATTGGTACCTCACGCCGGCACATATCCACCGATGGGATAAAAAACGCACAGAGAAATGCTGGCGCTGCTGTAGACTGGCCGGCTCGCTGGTGCATCTGCTCTGGCACTTCCCGAGGGAGGTTAGAACGATTTTAGGTGAAGGTGCTGAACAGCATAGACGCTGCCTTCGAGACTGAAATTCCCCATTTCCCGGCATACACACTACTAGGGCTTTCAAAGGCGCTCACGTTCCCTTTGCGCTCTCTGAGGGGCAGGCAAATGGCCTTGGCATTATTAGCAGCACGGCAAGCGATTCTAGCGAACTGGGGTACTCCTACGGTACCAGATCATTCAGCTTGGCTACACAGACTCTGGTCGATCCTAGCCATGGAACGACGTACGCTAGCTAGTACAAGATCACAAGGGCAGAACTTATGGAGAATTATGGGTCCCATTCATATCTTTACTATCTAAAGAACTTAGAGAAGTAACGTGTCCCAAATTGCTACAAATCTTACATCTGATCCCGGTGGCACAGGACAAGGTATTGCCCCGTACATAGTGTGGGGAGTCCTAGGGTGGAAATAAGCTATTGGTGGTGAATTGCATAACATGATCCAATAGTACAGGGGGCTTTCCCTTATTCTTTCCTTTCGTGGATTGAGGGTAGGGGGGTTTTGTCGCTCTATTTTTTATGTGCCTGTAGTGATGTTTATTTTGTTCTTAGTTAAATGGATAGACTTGACCAATCCGGATATCGCTGCCAGCCCCCGGGTTGTAGTCATTGAAGCTTTATACCTTTGTTTTATGCATTTATCCCATGCTGCCGGCCAAGGTGGTCGTAGGCACACAGCTGTGTGTGGTCGGTCCCACAAACGAATACAAATATTTGTTGGCCAAAGAAACCATCAGCTGAACGTACCCTTGGAAACTCCAGCACTATACTAGAGATCTTACAACCGAGGGCACTGGAAGTGGGGAAGTGTTTTTCCGCCTGGCAAGAAGAGTAGTAAGGGTGGTCCCAAGAACTTAACTCCAAAGAGGCCTGACCGGTCACAAACAAATGTTAGGCCTTAGCCTTTGTCCCCATAGGCTGGGGAGGGGATGCTACCCTCAGAACTGGTTTTGGTTGAGCACAGAGGAGGGGACTGCTTATTACCCAGGAAACACCTCTGGGTGGGCACACATGTTCTGCACAAAAGAAGGGCTTGGATTTTGAAAGTTGGGGGCACTGTAGGATTGTTTGTGGTAGAGAAAACGGGAACTGCTGAAAAAGTGGGTAGAGTTGCCTCTGGGAACTTTTAGCCTATAAGTTACTGAGTGCCCTACTCACAAGGTGGTTCCAGGCATAATTTGTGGCATACCCATGCAGCATTCCTTTGTATTCTTAGCTCCTCCTGTAATCATGTCAACAGTGATGCAAGGGCACAGCAATAGGGTACCAGACTGCAGAAGAGGTGGTTACATTTATTTTATCTCTGACAGAAGAGTTATTGTTAGGTCCTCTATCACATCTCCAGCAATGTAATCCAAATTAGTATTTTAGGAGCACACAGTGCAAGGTATCTTGGTGGTATCAAAGTTATGAGACTTGACAGAAAACTATAGTCTTTAAATAGATAGGAAGAGAGGAGTTTTTAAACGTTTCCTGAAGTAGGAGTGCAACTGTGTATATTTAGGCTAGAAAGGCATATTGTTCCAAAAAATGTGATGCTGCCACTCTGAAGGCTTTATCCTAGAGTAGTCTTACCAGATTTTGGACTAGGGCGGAGCAAGTGGGCAAGCTTGAATCTGTGAGCCAATAAGGAAAGGGGAGCCATGCTGTGCTAGTTTGTGAATGATGTACAGCTTTTTTAAGGGATCCGTTTGGCTGCTGAAGCCAGTTAATGTTAAAAAGTATTTATTGAGCGCACTGCCACCGGTTGGTTTCCTGGCGCTAGAGTAGACAGAGAACTAATCCTGAAGGTGAGAGGGGAAAGGCGATCAGTGATACGCTGGTTTAAAAGCCATGTTTTTAAGGTTTTCCTAAAAGACTTGAGATCCGGGCATGACCAGATCTCAAAGGGGAAGGTGTTCCAAAGGCGAGATGCAAGAACAGCAAATCTGCAGCCACCAGAGCGTTTGCGTTTGAAGGCAGGTGTCTGGAGGAGGGCTTGGTGCGCAGAGCCCAGATTGCGGGAGGGGGTGTACCTGGTGAGGAGATTGTCTATGAATTTAGGGCTTTTGCAATGGAGAGATTTAAAGATCATGCAACCAGTTTTAAACGAGCAACTTTGGGCCAGGGGGAGCCAGTGGAGGTCCCTAAGCAGAGGAGAGGCTGAGTGCCATCTGGGTTGCGCAGTGATCAACCTGGCTGCGTAATTCTGGACCATCTGGAGGCGCTTTAAGAGATAACTCCGTGTAAGAAATCTGCATTTCCTGCGTAGCCACCACAGATTTGTAGCCCTTTGCTGGGCACTATATTTTGTGCTGACTTTAAAACTCAGTACACTTTACCTGTGGTAACCAGTAGTAAAGGTGCATGTGCACCCACTTAACCATGGTTATACCCGATTGGCAAATTTAACTTGCCGGTCAGTCACTAGTATATGGAGTAAAAAGTGCACCCAGGGCCTGGAAGTGAAATGCCACTTTTGGATTGCCTTGCCTATTATGCCATCCATGAATAGTGACAATGCAAAGTTGGCTTCAGGCCTATCACTGTAGCCTGAATGTGACAGTTCAAAACATGCACTGAGATCTGTCCAAACAAACCCTTTTAACAGGTAAACAAGTTTTTTAAATATTATGTCACCCCTATGTGGGTCTTGCAGCCCACAAGGCAGGGTAAGGAATATGCTACTTACCAGTATGCATCTGTTCTTGGCATGTAGGGCTGCTGACATTCATATCTGTGCATAGATCGCCGCCTAGTGTTGGGTCCGGATGATTGCACATTGTTGTCCTGGAAGAGTCTTCGAAGTATCACGAGATAGGTGGCTCCTCCCCTGGACTACAGTGCGTATGGGCATCCTCTCCATCCTCAGATTGTTTTTCGCCATTGTGGCAGAGATGGAGTATGATACAGTAAGTGATGACCATGCCTGAGAATAATTCTGAGTGCTACAGCTGCGACTGGCACAGGGGAGGAGGGCGGGCGATATGAATGTCAGCAGCCCTACATGCCAAGAACAGATGTATACTGGTAAGTAGCATATTCCGTTCGAGGCATGTGGGCTGCTGAATTCATATCTGTGCATAGAATAAATAGCAGTTTCCTCCTTAGCGGTGGTTGCCCGTGCCAGCTGCATCAGTCTGAAAAAGAGTTCTGAGAACAGCCTGTCCTACAGCAGCTTGCTGTTTGGAGTGTACATCCACGCAGTAGTGTTAGGTGAATGCATGTATGGTGGTCCATGTGGCTGCTCTACATATATCCTCCAGAGGAATGTTACCTAGGAAAGCCATGGATGCCCCTAACTTGCGTGTGGAATGCGCTCTTGGGGGAACTGTTAATGTGCGTTTAGCCTTTTGATAACAGATCTGTATGCACTTAACAATCCATCTGGCTATACCCGATTTGGAAATGGGGTTGCCTTTGTGCTGTGGGGAGAAGGCAACAAAGAGTTGCTTAGTTTTCCTGAAATCTTTTGTCCGGTCTATGTAATACAGGAGAGCTCTTTTAACATCTAGTGTGTGCAGTGCTCGGTCTGCCACTGAATCTGGATTTGGGAAGAATACTGGCAGTTCTATTGTTTGGTTGATGTGGAACTCTGACACCACCTTAGGCATAAATTTAGGGTTGGTATGCAGCACTACCCTATTAGCATGAATCTGTATGAAAGGCTCCTGAATAGTTAGGGCTTGCAGCTCACTAACTCTTCTTAGCGATGTGATCGCTACTACGAAGGCCACTTTCCATGTCAGAAATTGTATCTCACAAGAGTGAAGAGGTTCAAAAGGTGGGCCCATTAGTCTGGTGAGAACTATGTTTAGATTCCAGACAGGCGAAGGCGGGTGTCTGGGAGGAATTTCTCTTTTGAGTCCCTCCATAAAAGCTTTAATGGCAGTCTCTTTGAAAAGGGAAAGGTGCCATCTGTTTCGAAGATAAGCTGCCATTGCAGCTAAATGTATCCTGATGGAATTATATGCCAGATTGCATCTGTGTAGATGCAACAAATAACATATAATGTTTTGTGTTGATGCATCTAGCGTTTTTATGTCATTATTGGAACAATAAATGACGAAACGCTTCCATTTTGCAGCATAGCACGCCCTGGTCGTAGGTCTTCTAGCCTCCTTGATAATGTTAATACAGTCAGGGGGCAAGTTCAGGTAGCCAAACTATGACCTCAGGAGCCAGATTGCAAGGCTCAACTGTTGCGGATCTGGGTGCTGAATGTCTCCACGGCTCTGAGTGAGGAGACTGGGTGTGAGTCGCAGTCGTTGGTGAGGCAGCACTGAAAGTTCTAGGAATGTGGTGTACCACGCCTGCCTTGCCCATGTCGGAGCAACTAGGATGAGTGTTATTGAGTGCTGCCGCAGTTTGCGCGCTACCAGCAGTATGAGCGGTGCTGGAGGAAAAGCGTACGCAAATCTGCCTGACCAGTTCATCCATATCGCAGTGCCCTGAGATTGCGGGTGTGGGAACCTGGCGGCGAAGGTTTGGCATTTTGCGTTTTCCTTTGTGGCGAATAGGTCTATCTCTGGATGACCCCACTGCTGGAAATACGGTTGTAGCACTGAGGGATGTATCTCCCACTCGTGCATTTGATGGCTGTGCCTGCTGAGCAGGTCCGCTATCTGGTTGTCCTTGCCTGGGAGGTGTTCCGCCATGAGGAACATGTTTCTTTGAATGGCCCACTTCCACATGCTCTGGGCTAGGTGTGACAATTGTGGAGAGTGTGTCCCTCCCTGCTTCTGGAAGTAATACATGGCAGTCATGTTGTCCGTCCGGATCAGCACGACTTTGTTGCATAAATGCAATTTGAACGCCTTCATTGCCACGAAGATTGCCATCAGTTCCAGCAGGTTGATGTGCATCTTCTGCTGCTGCGTCTTCCATAGTCCCTGCACTGTATGTATAATGGAGGACATGCGCTCCCCAGCCTTGGAGAGATGCGTCCGTCGTCAGCACTATCAGTGGTACAGGCTCTTGAAACGGTCGTCCCCTGCAAAGGTTTTGTGTGTTCCACCAATGCAGAGTTGTGTGCATGACCGGTCACCAACACTAGGTCTGTTAGATGTCCCCGAGCCTGGTTCCACTGTCGTGCCAAGCACTCCTGAAGCGGACGCATGTGTAGCCTCGCGTGAGGGACTATGAAGATGCAGGAGGCCATCTTGCCTTTCAGCTGCATAAACACTTGCGCTGGGAGTGAGTGTTGGGGTCTGAATTTTTGAATCAGCAATTGCATGCTGTTGATTCTTGCTGAGTTTGGCTGTGCTGTTACTGTCAGAGTGTTTATTTCCGCTCCTAAGTACTGTTGTACATGTGCGGGTTGAAGATGAGATTTTGGGTAATTTAGTGAAAATCCTAGACTGTGTAGGAGATGAATTGTGCAGGACATGTGGCTGGCACATTGCTGGTTTGACTTTGCTTGGATAAGCCAGTCGTCCAGATAAGGATAAACATGGGTGTGTTGTCTCCGAAGGTGTGCAGCTACTGTCACCAAGCACTTGGTAAACACTCTGGGGGCTGTAGGGACCCCGAAAGGCAGGACCTTGAACTGGTAATGTTGGTTGTTTACAGTGAACCTGAGATATTTCCTGTGTCCTGGGTGAATGGGAATGTGGAAATATGCGTCCTTTAGGTCTAGGGTTGCTAGGAAATCTCCCTGACTGAGCAACGGTAGAACTTGTTACAAAGCGAGCATGTGAAAATGTTCTGACAAGATGTATTGGTTCAAGGGTCTGAGGTCCAGAATGGGCCTGAGAGACCCGTCCTTTTTAGGGATTAAGAAGTACAGCGAGTACACCCCTGTACCATGTTGTTCTAAAGGCACAAGTTCTATGGCCCCTTTTTGCAGCATGCAGATGACTTCTTGCTGCAATAAGTGCACGTGCTCGGCGGACATAGGACGGTGCCTTGGGGGTATGTTGGGTGGAATGGAGGTTAGTTCTAGACAATAGCTGTTGTGGATAAGTTGTCTCACCCACCTGTCTGTGGTAATGCCTTCCCAGACTGGCAGGAACTGCTGAAGTCTTCCCCCGACCGGTGTTATATGGTCTGGGGCCAGTGACAAGACGTCACTGTTTATTGGTGGCGGCGGATCTGGCATTATTATTTCCACGTCCTCTGTCTTTGGTGCTGTTCCCACGGTATCCACCCCTATTGTTTTTGTTATAGGTGGTCTGTGTTCCTCCTTTGTTGTGTTGGGCTTGCTGTGATGCTTGACCTCTAGAGGCTCCCCTGTTACCAGAGCGACGAAAGGAACCGCCCCTGAACTGTGACTGCAGAGCTCCCATGGATTTGGCTGTCTCAGTGTCTTTCTTAATTTTTTCTAGGGTCGGGTCTACATCGGGACCAAATGGAAAGTCTGGGTTAACTGGCTGATTGAGCAAAGTTGTTTGGATCGATGCGGAGCCAGGCATGCCTTCTGAGCATCACACTTGTGTTGATGGCCCTAGCTGCTGTGTCTGCTGCATCTAGCGCACATTAAATGGATGCATTTGAAATCAGCTTCCCCTCCTGTATCAGCATTTCTGCTCCCTCCTTATAAGCATCAGGCAGGTGTTGTAGTAGCTGCTCTAACGTGTCGTAATGAGCCCTATCATATCTGGCTAACAGGGCCTATGTATTTGAGATTCTCCAAATATTTGCCGCTTGAGCCGCTACTCGTTTGCCAGAAGCTTCCAAGATTTTGGATTCTTTGTCCGGAGGAGGAGCATCACCACTTGTTTGAGAGTTTGCTCTCTTACGAGCATTAGCCACTACTAAGGAGTCCAATGGGAGCTGGTCTTTGATATACGTAGGGTCTACAGGCGCAGGCCGGTATTTCCTTTCAATTATTGGGTTCACAACCCTTGCCCTTGTGGTCTCTTTGAAGATGGCATTAGCGTGTTTAAGGACACCCTTTAGCATAGGCAATGTCTTTCCCGATCTCTCTGAAGTTGAGAAAGTGTTAAACAAAAAGTCTTCCTCTACCGGGTCAGCATGCATGTCTACATCATGGTTACTGGCTGCCCTTTCAATCAATGCGTTAACCGCAGCTGTATCTTCAGTAGGCGAGGTTTTGCCTGTATAGGACTGAATGTCAGGTGTGGCTTGTGGCTCACCAGGGTCAACTGGGTCAGTCCAGTGTTGAGACTCCTCTTGATCTGTGTCAATAGGATAATTAAATTCTTCCTCATTGTATCCTTCCCCCACATCCTCATTGGTACGTGTGGGAGAATAGGTATATGCCTGTCCATACGACTACAGGTTCAAAAAGAACAGGTGAGGTGGCAGAGTCCCTCTTTTTCTTGAGTGGGATCTTGTATGACTCCATAGGATTCTCTGGAATGATCTTTCTTTTATAAATGGTGAGTCTTCCGGAATCTGAGTCGATGAATAGTATTGACTGATTATCATAGGATGGCGCTTGGAACACAATGTCCTCTTCTATGGGCTGAGTCCTTGAGGCTACAGACAATTTTTTGGCTGTGTCGGTGCTTTTTTGTGGCTCGAACGCCTTAGGTCATGCGGTCGGGGGAAGTCCGTACTTTATTGGTGGCATTGGAGATGGACTGACCTGCTTCGAGGGTGGCGCCGCCTTCGATCCGACCGACTTCGTCTAACCACTATTTTGTTTGTGGCCATGCGTCGACTCGAGCTCTTGGTGCACAGCAGGCCCGCTCTTCTGCTTCGACTTGACATGCTCTTTCGGGTCGATTTTGGTCTTTGACCCGAAGGCCTTCACCACCAGTGGCTTGGAGGCCGGAAGCTTCAGATCGAGAGTCTACTGAGACTTGAGTCCTTTATAAGCGTCGCCATCTTTGGACATCGACGGCGCCAGTGAGACGTGCTTGACCTTAGATATAGGCTTCGGCGCCCCGATCTTCGGGTCGACACCCCCTTGTGACCCCGAGGGGTCGATGACGCTCTTCAATTTGATTGGATCCGATGAATCCGAAGTCGTCGATCCGATGACTGTCTTCAACAGTTTCGGTTTCGATTTAATGTCTGTTGGTTTCGATTTTACCGCTGATTGAGGTTGATCGACCGATGGCTCATTAGAAATATTCTTAGCCGGGCCTTGACGCGGGGCTATAGAATGTGGATTAAGATCTTGGCTAAGGCCTTCCGGCGATGCCTCGACCTGAGCCTTGGAAGGTACAGTGTCATTATAGGGCCCCGCGACTGCGGTTGGGCCTTGCTCATCGCTCGAGTCGTCATCGACTGCTCCGATGGCCTGTGCGTCGTCTCCTACCTCGACAACGTTTTCCTCATGGACGTAGTCTTCTTCGTCCTCATCATAGTTCGAGTTCTGCTCCGAAGCAGGATCCGAGTTGATCAGGATCCTCTTCTTCGACGCCCTCGTCGTCTTCAGCCTCGAAGATGTTCTCCGGGTCGGGCGCCGTTGCGCCGCGAGAAGCCTAAGTGTTTTCTTCGACCTGAACCGAGAACAGGCCATGCAACTGGCCTCGTTGTGGTCCGGTGATAGGCATTTATTGCACACTGGGTACACATCGATGTGAGGGTATTTAGAGTTGCAAACGGGGCGTCGTTTGAACGGGCTCCGTTCCATCGCCGATGGGGCCTTTGGTGTAGAAAAAGGCAAGCGGCCTTCGACATCCGGCTCGAAGAACTGGAACAAGTACGTGGCACCGAACGAAAGACAATACCGACGTCCCAAAGGCCTTTTGGCCTTGTGAAAAAGTGTTTTATATCGATTCCGAACGTGAGATAAGAAAGTACATCCGAACCCAATGGCAGAAAAAAACAATCTGAGGATGGAGAGGATGCCCATGCGCACTGTAGTCCAGGGGAGGAGCCACCTATCTTGTGATACTTCGAAGACTCTTCCAGGACAACAATGTGCAATCATCCGGACCCAACACTAGGCGGCGATCTATGCACATATATGAATTCAGCAGCCCACATGCCTCGAACATGGCATTTAAAATTAGGACATTTAGAAATGTAATATAAATATGTCCTTTCAGTGACTAGCAAGCACTCAAACGCTATTTTCACTGAAAGAAGGCTGACCCACAGTGAAACCCTGGTAAGCAATGTTAAATCCTAATACAGTCAAAAGGCTAATTATTACAAGTCTCTGCCAGGTCTCAGCCTTTTGAAAACAGTATGAAATGACGTCCAGGAGCAAACAATAGGCTGACATGAATGGGAAGAGATGACTCCTCTGAACGCTGCAGAATATACAGGGTGGGGGCTGTCGCCTTCTTTTGACAGCACACTGACAAAACCTGCTAGTCAGTCTATTAAGCCACCTTAAAAGACTTGGGGCACACTTCGAAGCGAGAGCAGGATTCCATGGCAATTCTTGTGTATTCAATGTTTGGTTGTTAGAGAACTATACTTTTGATAAACCAAACAGGTGTCTCTGGGTTTGTTGTGGGTACAGTGGCTGCCTCAAACTCAATTTTAGTGTTGGATGTGGGAGGACACTAATATTACCATACAACACTCCCCAAACAGACCTGCAGCCATCAGAGCCCAAGTTTAGTGGCCAAAGACTTTAGTCATCGTGAAAATGCCCTGACGCATGGCGTTTTGGGCCTGTTTGCAGTACGGCAAACAGCAACTACTGTAAAAGTGGGAAGGGTTAGCCCCGGGAATCTTTACCAAATTGGTTAGGGTGTTATGCATAAATGTGGCAGCTCCAGGCACCCTCATCAGAATACTTAGTGGGCCTGCGGAAGACCAGTAGAGTACATGACCTGCTGTTTGTGAACTGAGAAGAGCCCTGAAAGACTGGACCTGCACCCTCTTACACTCAAGATAAATATTTACTCCAAACATCAGCTGGCTGACCTCCTGCATGGCTAGTGAGATAAATATGCACTGCTTGGGGATTCCCACTGCAGACTTCAAGGCTTTTCTTTTTAAATCGCCACTTCATAAACAAGAGACTTTCACATGAATATTAATCTATAGACCACCTGGCCCTAAACATAATTTCTTAGCTAGTCTCCATTTGCTGCTAGAATATGGCCTTCAATCCATTTATTTCTCACTTCTGGGAGAGGTCAACCTTCATTTAGACTCATCTACAGATAATGAAATGTTAAATCTCCCAGATATGACATCTGAAATAGGTCTAAAGCAATTGATTAACAACCCGACGCATTTCGCTGGTCATTCTTTAGACAGACTCTTTTCTAATAATCCTGCTATCTCCAATCTTAGAGTACTCCCACTAGTTTGGTCAGACCACTGAGCGATACTCTTTGACTGTATGCTACCCCCGTCATGTCAGACTTCAATAAAGCCAGCATTTAAGGTTTCTAGTAGGCCTTGGCATAAAATAGACCCAGAGGTTTTAACGTCTCATCTATTACAGAGCCCACCAGACATTGGCATCAACACTAATATACGGTACGGCTCAAATCTACATTTGCAAAAAATATGCTTCCACTATCTCGGTTAACAAGCACAGAGGGGCACCTTTGGCTCCATTATTTTCTGAAGCATTGAGATTCGAAAAGCAAGTCTGCAGGTGGCAAGAACGGATCTGGTGTAAACACTATGAAAAATCGGAAAAATAAAGATAAAAAGTGGCTCTTGCAAATTATTTTAAAAAAGGGTAATCAATAAAAAAAAGTCTTTACTATACACAATTAATTGAAAAAGCTAGTAATTCCAATAAAGAATTATTCCACGCTATAACAGAATTGACCTCTGCTACAAAAAATAAATCCATCACTCGCAATGAAGATTTCTGCGATACACTTGCTCGGACTTTTAGAAATAAGGTCGACTTATTTCTTTGCCCAATTCGACAAATCCATTATTGACATGGATACTAAGGGCCAGGAAGTAACAAACGACTGTTCCTTAACAAAAATTACTACAACATCTCCTACCTAAGTAGGATCTCTTCTTTTAGCGGACAAATCAGGGTCTCCTGACAATCCATGTTCCCCCTAAGATCCAAAAGCTCGCAAATCGCCTCTCATCTTACATTAATATTCAATCAAATGTTCAAGCATGGGACATTTCCTGTAATTTGATAACAAGCTAATATTCTCCCTCTTATAAAAAAAAACCTGTCTTGACTCCAGTGATCTGGCAAAGTATCGTCCCATTTCAAGATTTCCTTTGCCAGCTAAAATGGTGGAAAAAATAATCAATGCTGAGCTATCAAAATATATTCTTGACAATCAACTTTTGGACCCCAGTTAGTTTGGGTTTAGAGCGAATCGCAGTACGGAGACTGCACTGACCGAAGAGATAAGAATGGCATTGAATGATGGAGAGTCAGCAGCTCTCATTCTGCTTGACCTAGCTGGAGCTTTTGATACGGTGGACCATGGATTACTGGTCCGCCATTTGAATGCCATAGGGGTTTAAAGTAAAGCTCTTGCGTTAGTAACCTCCTTTCTATCAAAGAGATCTCAAATTCTGAATCCCGGTCAGTTTAGGTCCTCACCTTTTATTCAGCCATGTGGAGTCCCTCAGGGCTCTGCATTGAGCCCAATGCTCTTTAATATCTACGATTCAGAACTTGCCCCTCTAATTAAAAGTAGTTTTTTTAAAACTTCTTTTTATTAAACCAGTGTCAGCATTTCAAAACTGTTACATATGCATATTTTGAGGTACATAGTTCCCCAATGATTTACATAATCCGCGACTTGTAAACATGGTATAGTAGTCATGATACATCGGAATCCACCTGTAGCTTCAGTCCCATCCCAGCCCCCCCACTTAACTATTCAGTACCCTGGTACCCCCTATAGTCTACCCACAGCTGCCAAATTTGTTTCCATTTCTTGGGGCGTCCCATGCTTTCATATATTTCTCTTTCAGCCGCACAACACCAGTCCATGTCCCTTTTCCAGTGAGATACTTTAGGCGATTGAGTGGCCCCCCCCATGCCCCCGTCACATTCCGTTTTGCGAACATTGCCGCCACTTGTAACCATATATTTGAATATTCGGGCCGGTTTTATTCCCCAGAGACACACAATATATGCCACCTAGCATCCAGGGGCACTTCTTGTTCTAGCACTTCTGACATTACCCGAATCACCTTTTTCCAGTAAGCTTGTATAATCGGACAGTCCCATAGGATATGGTAAAATGTTCCCCTCTGCGTGCAGCCCCTCTGACATTCCTTCGTGGAAATGCACCCTATAATAAACATTAGTGTGCTGGTGTAATAGGACCAGTGCAGTATCCTCAGCTGGACCAACCTAAATTGTGCCCATATTGCCACCTCTCTAGGACTCTGCACTGCCTCTGCCCAGTTGACATCCTCTAGTAATCCCACCTCGGATTACCACTCATCTTGCAATTCTATTAGTAAGTCTGGTGAGTTTTTTTTTTTATATGTATAGGACAGTGCCTTCTCTGGAATAGGGTCCAGTAACAATGTCTTCTAATGGGCTGTGTTCGGGAATCTGGTCCACATCTTTAAGGTGCCTGCTCAACGCGTGTTTAATTTGCAAATATCTATAGTACTCAGTGGGTGCCAATTGAAAGTCCTCCTGTAGTTCTGCAAAAATCATCCATGCCTGTAGCCACAGCACATCACCCAATTGTGTAATGTCTATTAGTTTCCACTTCGAGAAGCCCTGTAGATGACCCACCTGCCAGAGTGTCATGCTGGTCCACAAAGGCGTCTGGTCCGACCCAGGAACCTATTGGCCTTGGCACATACTGTTAGCACATACTGTTAGCACCGCCTGGGTATGCTGGGGCAGTCCGACCACTTTTTTTCGCGGCCATATAGTGCCCCCAGGTATCCGTCAGGCCCTATTGTTATTGTTATTGTTATGTTGGATTTATATCGCGCCAATCACCTACAGGTCTCTAGGCGCTCGGAAATCGATGGAATTCATGCAATAACTATGTATCCCACAAGGAGGCAGTGCAGCAGCCAACCTACATTGCACCCAGGACCCTCCCAAACAGTAATGTCTTTAGACACTTTCTAAACTGCAGGAGATTCACCTCTCTGCGTAGCCCCTCAGGCAGCTTATTCCATAATTGAGGGACCAACACAGAGAAGGCGCTTCCTCTTTTGGTTACCAGTTTGTACCGAGGGCAGATCAACAACTGAGAATCAGAAGATCTAAGAGTTCTTTTTGGACTCTACACTTCCAGACGGTCTCTGATATAGACAGGTGCATGGCCATAAATTGCCTTATGGGCCGTGCATAGACTCTTAAACTCAACCCTCTCTTTTATGGGGAGCCAGTGTAAGCTCTGTAGTAAGGGAGAGGCCTTGGTCCTTCTTGGGAGTCTAAAGATCATTCGCGCTGCGTCGTTCATCACAACCTGCAATCTGTTCATCAGGGTTTTAGGGAGGCCTAAATAAAGGACATTCCCATAGTCTATTCTTGACATGATGGTCGCCGCTACAATTCTTCGCAACATGGCCTGGGATAGAACGGGTACTAATTTCCGTAGCTGCCTGATGATGTTCGTGCAGCTCCCAACAACAGCGGAGATTTGGCTGCCCATTGACAGGTCACAGTCCTCCTTGATCCCTAAGCTCTTTACATTTGCACTGGTATTCGGAGTTAGCCCTAACTCCTGTGGCCAGTAGAGATCACTTCAAGGTGAGGCGGTAGATGGAATTACCAATACCTCAGTCTTGTCTGGATTGATCTTCAGCAGATTGCCCAGTGATCAACCCTGTATGCCGGGTCATTCCGATCTGCAAAAGCCCAATCATTGATGACCATTAAGTGCGATGCCCAGTAATACTTTAGACGGTTAGGGATAGCCAAACCTCCCTCGTACAGCCCCTTCTGTAACTTGGCAAATGAGATCCGTGCACCCCCGTCCCACTGCAACGTCCTCAACTCATTATTCACGTCACTGGAAAATGTGTCTGGTATCTGACATGGGGTGGTCTGTACGACAAAGTAATCGAGGTAGAGACATCATCGCGAAGAGGACCACCCTTCCCATCAGGCAGATTAGTAATGTCCTCCAATGAGCGACACCACTCCTCAGCAGTCTAGTTGCAGCTTTAGATTCCTCGCCAGAAACGCTGTGTCAGTTCTTGCTATATGTATGCCCAGGTATCTAAAACGGTCTTTGATCTGGAGCACCCAGTTGTGGCGGTGGACCACTCGATAGCATATACAGGAGGGACTTATCCCAGTTGATTTGATATCCCGAGTACCCTTCACAGAGTTTGAAGATCTGGTTTGATTTGAGATTGTGAACCGTGATCTTGTTGCATACAAGAGGATATCGTTGGCATATAACGATATCCTTTCGTCCCACTCATCACCCCCTCAGGATCCCAGATATTATCGCGTACCCTCTGTCCGACACCGCCAGTGGCTCAATAGCCAATGCAAATAAGATTGGCGATATATGGGGCACCCCTGCCTCGTGCCCTTCTGTAGGATAAAGGAGCAAGACACCGAACCATTGTCTCAGACTCTGGCCAGAGGCTGCGTATATGAGAGATTAATCCATCAGAGGAACTGGGGGCCGAAACCAAACCTCCTCAGGACTTCAAACAAATAGTTTCATTCAATACTATCGAACGCCATGCAGGTGTTGAGATCTAATTAAAGGTTTTAATTTAAATCCAACATCCTATGCCGATGAAACCCAATTGGTCGTATCAGCTGTAGATAACAATATTAACTATTCTTTAAGAATACACGATTGCATGATTGCCCTAAGCAACTGGATGAGTAGACACTGCTTAAAACTGAACTCGAGTAAAACAGAGGTTATTCTGTTTGGAAATCTCTCTCCAGTATGGTCTCCGGCTTGGTGGCCGGACAGTCTGGGCTCTCCTCCCACACCGGTGCCTAAAGCTAAAAATCTTGGATTTATCATGGATGATAAGCTCAGATATGATGCAAAGGTGTCAAAAGTTGTATCCTTTTCTTTTTTTGCAATCAAAACCTTTGCGAACATTTTTCCTTTCATTCCCAGAGATACCAGAAAGATTGTTGTTTCCTCACTAATTTTATCTAAACTGCACTATTGTAATGGCTTGTACTTGACTCTCCAGGTTAAACTTCTTGATAAGCTCCAAGCGGTGCAGAATGCAGCAGCCAGATTGAATTTGGACATCCCTAAATACCAGTCGATATCTGCAGGTCTTCGGAAGCTGCACAGGCTCCCAGCTAGACAACGGATTAAATTCAAGTCACTCTGTGTAGCCCATAAAGCCTTGCAAGCACAGAGAAGGACTGAAATTCCTGTGGAAGGTTTACAACTGGCATTTACCAAGTAGACCTTTACGGTCAAGCAATGCAAAATTGATTACCACCATACGAATCTGGAAAGTGAAATGGGGAGGAAGGATTTTCCAAGAGTTTAGGAACCAGTAATGCTCTAAGCTTAGTAGCTCATGATCTGCAATCGCCAAGACACCTTATGGGTAGACTTGCGCTACAGAAGTATAATTAACATAACAAAGCAGGGAAACAAACAGATACATGAGGCTCTTTCCTGGAAATACCCAGCTGACAATTGGCAAATGGACATAGACTGGACTTTGCCACTGGTCTCTTGCTGAAACCCTAAGAATCTTAAAGTGCCATCCTCTGTAGTCCCGGGGGCCCTAAAAGTATGTTCATGTGGTTGTTTGGCGCCAGAAAAAAGGAAAGGAGTAGTTTCTGTCCTGTAACTCCAGTTCTGTAATAGGGGTATCTCTGTTATAGTCATAATCTAGTGAATAGTCCCGCCCATGTGAGTGGACCCCGGAGCAATCAAAAATAATCTCTTAAAGTGTCGAAAAAATGCAGAACTGCACAGACACTCAAGAGAGAATTTAAAGACCGATAATGCAGCCTATAACCAGGATACACTGTCCTGTACTTCAACTAGAAATTCCACCAAAAATCCACAAACAGCAAAGTCTGTCCAGATTTCCTTTGTCTTAGCAGCAAAAACCCTCTGGAATGATAGAGAGGAAGACCTGGACAGACAAGCCCCATAGGCTGCCATTATGTGGCTCAAAACAGGATACTGTGCCTTTAAGAGAACTTTCCAGAACTTCACAGTATCCCAGAATGCACTGCAGGTCCCTTTTACTTTCAGTTCTTTTTGAAGGCGTAACACGCCAGACCTGTAGCATTCCTTACATGAATATCTCTCTCCACCGGGGAGGATACCCCTACTACAGAACTGGAGTTACAGGACAGAAACTACTCCTTCTGTAGTAGGGGATCTCTGTGTATAGTCCTAATCTAGAGAATAGAATGGCAAGCCCATCCCCACACCAAAGCGGCGGTGGAGAAACGAGAAATAACACCACTATTGTGCGAACAGATATCGCAGCGAAGCCTGCCCAACCTGAGCGTCTGCCCTGGCATCCGTGTCCAGACAAAGGTATGGACCAACTTCCAAGTGGCGGCCTTGCATATTTCTGCAATAGGAACATTACGGAGCAAAGCCGTCGTGGCAGCCTTGCCCCTGGTGGAATGAGCCTTAGGTTTACCCCCTAAGGTCTTATTATCTTTCTGGTAACACAGTTGTATGCAGGACACAATCAACCTAGAGATGGACTGCTTAGAGGTAGCAAGACCCGTCCCGACTGATCCATAATTGATGAACAATTGATCTGACCTACGAATATCTTTGGTCTTATCCAGAAAAAATGTCAACACCCTTCTAACATCCAGGGAATGTAAGGACCTTTCCGCTGGAGATGAAGGATTCTGAAAAAACGTAGGCAAAGTTATAGTCTGGTTGACATGAAATTCAGAAATAACCTTGGGAAGAAATTTAGGGTGAGTACGCATAACAACCTTAGCAGCATGAAGTACAGTATAAGGTTCTTGACAACACAACGCCTGAATTTCACTCACCCTGCGGGCCTATGTAATGGCCACGAGGAACGCCGCCTTCCAGGACAGGTGCTGCAACAAAGCCTTATGAATAGGTTCAAAAGGCTCCTTCATCAATCTGGACAGCATCACATTCAATTCCCATGAAGGCGAAGGAAGCCTGACAGGATGGAACACTTTCTTCAAGCCTTCGAAAAAATCTTTGATCACAGGGATCTGGAAGAAGGAAGTCTGTGAAGGGCTTTTCCTGTAGGCAGTCAAGGCAGCGAGATGAACCTTAATGGAATGAACATTAAGGCCAGACCGCGCCAAAAGTAGAAGGTAAGGAAGGATAACATCTTCCTTGCACGTCGTTGGGTCATAGTTCTTGGACTCACACCAGATACAAAACCTCTTCCACTTGTAAGCATAGGATGTCTGAGTGGAAGGTCGCTTAGACTCCTTCAGTATGTCCATGCAATCTTCGGGCAGATTTAAATGGCCATATTGCACTATCTCAGGAGCCATGCCGCCAAACTCAAAGACAAAAGGTTGGGGTGCAACATCTGTCCCCCGAACTTCGAGAGAAGGTCCGGCCTGCACGGCAGCCGTATGTGCGGAAGGAGAGACCAGTGAAGAAGGTCCGTGAACCACCACTGCCTGGGCCATTCCGGGGCAATCAGGATCATCCGTGCCCTGGACTGGGACAGCTTGATGAGCACCGCTGGAATCAGGGGAATGGGTGGAAAAGCGTACAGAAAGCTGTTCGACCAGTTGATCCATAGCGCATTCCCCAGCGTCCCTTGCTGATAGTACCTGGAGGCGAAGTCTCGGCATTTGCTGTTTTCGGCGGTGGCGAACAGATCTACGTCTGGAGTCCCCCACCTTGCGAAGACTTCTCCTAGTACTTCGTCGTTTATGACCCATTCGTGGTTTTCCTGAATCAGTCTGCTCAGTGCATCTGCCTGAACATTCTACACACCTGGTAGATGGGTAGCCGTTATCCTCAATCCTCTGGCCAGAAGCCAGTGCCAGATCGTCTGCGCCTCCTGAGACAGGGTGCGTGATCTCGAGCCCCACTGCTTGTTGAGGTAATACATCGTGGTCATATTGTCAGTCTGTACAAGCAGAGAGTTGGTCTGGAAGGACGGATGAAAGGCCTTCAGTGCCAAGTGAACCGCTCTGAGTTGCAGGAAATTGATGTGATACGTGGACTCCATCGGAGACCACGTTCCTTGAATCTGTAATTCTCCCGAATGCGCTCCCCAGCCGTGGAGAGGCATCCGTCACGATAGTCTGAGTAGGAATGTCCTTGTGGAAGGGAACGCCTCTGAGGAGATTCTCCGCTGAACACCACCACTTCAGAGACTGAAGAGCATGCAGAGACAGTCTTATCTTATCATCCCAAGATCCTTTCCTCTGGTCCCACTGGTCCTCCAAGCACTCCTGCAGAGGTCTCATGTGTAGCCGTGCATGAGGAGTGAGGAAGATACAAGAGGCCATCGACCCCAGTAGAGAAGACACCGTCCTCACTGTTGTAGATGGAGCGGTCATAAGAGCCTGAGCCTTCCGAAAGATCGATCGCAGTCGCTCCTCCGAAGGACACACGCTTGCTGACAGCGTATTGATGGTGGCTCCCAAGTACTGAATGCACTGGACCGGGATCGGGACAGACTTGGACATGTTGATATGCAACCCCAACTTGTTCAAGAGAACGCATGTCTTCTGGAAGTGTGCTTGAGCTTCCGAGAAGGAGGAGGCCTTGATCAACCAACCGTCCAGGTACGGGTAGACAAACACCTTGTTCTTCCTTAGGTGTGCCGCTCCCACTGCCATACACTTCGAGAATGTTCTGGGCGCAGATTTCAGCCCGAATGGCAGCACTGTGTACTGATAATGATTGATGCCGACTTGAAATCGCAGAAACTTCCTGTGTTTGCATGTAATGGGCACATGGAAGTACGCATCCTGTAGGTCTATTGCACAAAGCCAGTCTCCCTGTTGCAACTGATGATAAATCTGATGCAACAACAGCATGCAAAACTTTTCTCTGCGAATCCACTGGTTTGCCTGCCGCAATTCCAGAATGGGCCTGAACTCGTTCTTGTCCTTCTTGCGAACCAGGAAGAACCGGGAGTACAGACCTCTTCCTCTTTGAGACAGAGGTACGTCTTCTATCGCCCTTTTCCTTAACAGGATATCGGCCTCCGCCTGGAGCTCGCGCAGTTGATACTGTGAGCTGACCGGAGGGATCGCTGGAGGCAGGCTGATGAACCGAAGACTGTATCCATTGCAAACAATATTCAGCACCCACTTGTCCTGAGTAATTTTTCTCCATTCTGCCAGAAAAAATTGAACGCTTCCCCCCCACCGGAGCGGGTAACGGATGAAGGGGAAGTAACAGCTCAGGGTCGCGACCCGGCCGGGCCCTTGTTCGCTGTAGAGGACTGCTGTCCCCCTCTACCCTTCTGGCGCTTCTGGAAGGGTCTCCGGAACTGCTGCTGCTGTTGCTGCTGCTGCTGTCCCGAAGACTCCCCTCGTCCTCTTCCCTGTGCACCGAACCGTCTTTGGAACGGGCGGTAGGACTTCTTTTCTTTCGGCTTCTCCAAGCCCACAGCCGTAAGGGTCTCAGCCTCCGCCTTCATGCGGGCCAACTCGTTATCTGCGTGTTTTCCGAATAAGGTCTCCCCGGAAAAAGGCAGATTGGCCACCCGCTGCTGGGCCTCCGGCTTGAGTGACGTGAGCATGAGCCACCATGGCGCCGCGTATTGATCCCATGACAGTAACCATGGGCAGCCAACAGGGAGACATCCGCTGCTGCGCTGATGACTTGGTTTGACACCAGCATTCCTTCCTTGAGGATCTCTTGGAAGTCCTCCCTCTTGTCAGAAGTTCCACGAACTGTTGCAGGGAGTCCCACAGAGCAAGGTCATAGCGGCCTAGCAGCGCCGCATCGCTGGACGCCTTCATAGCCGTGGACGCAGTCCCACAAGCCTTCCTTCCAGCCGAGTCGATCCATCGACTTTCTTTATCTGGAGGCACAGTGGAGGAAGGGGAGGTTGACTGTAACTTCCTGGCCGCCGTCACTATCACTGAATCAGGGACCGGATCAGAAAGGCCGGGTCCGAATCAGGGGCCCTGTACTTCTTCAGAAGCCGGGAGGGAGCGGCCTTCACTACCGCCGGTGTGAGGAACAGCTCCTCTGCAGGTTCTACTAGTCCAGGTACCAGTGGTAGGAGAGGGCGAGACAAGTGCCTCTTGTGAAGCGTTTTGAATATCACGGACGTCGTAGGTGTCGGAGCAGTCACTGTGATACCCAGTTTTGCAGCCCCCCTCAGGAGAACCTCCTGGAATGTACTTATGTCGTCCACTGGAGACACTCTGGTCCCTGGGGAGCCCGACAAAGTCGGTGAGTAGGCGCGGGTCCTGGAGGAGTCCGTGCGGGACCTAGATCCCCTTCTCTATGGCGATGCCTTGATCTGGTGGAGGATCTGCATCGACTCCTCGATCTTCCTCTCCGTCCGGAGCGTGATCGTGACCTCCTCGGCCTAGGGCGATCAGCCGGTTCCACCGGAGCAGGTGACTTAGGCTTGGCCGGGGCCTTCGGCTTAGGTGTCCCTTTGGGAGGGGTCGGAAGATTAGGCAATGAAACCGACCTCTGAGGAATCGGAGGCGGCTTCTCTGGCAACCGAGGTCCAGGTTGAGGGGGAGGTAACGGAGGAGGAGTAGGGTTCCTCGGAGGGGGGCCCCATGGCAATGGAGGCAGTGGAGTCACCTTCCCTGACGGGGTATACACCTCGGAATACACCAAGCCCGGTGAACCGCCTTCTTTACCAGCCTGGGACGTTGGCGAACCTCCCATGGAGTCAGGTCTCCTTCCACTTCTCTTCGACGTCAAAGAACGGCGACCAGACGGCGAGCGTCGGTCCCTTGACGTCGAGCGTCTTCTCCTCGGCGTTGAACGCCTTCGCCTCGATGGCGACCTCGTCGGCGACCTTCTCTGCCTCGACGGCGACCTTCTCCGCCTCGACGGCGACCTTCTCCGCCTCGACGGCGTTTGACTGCGCCTAGACGGCGTTCGACTGCTCCTAGACGGCGATCTGCGCCTCGACGGCGATCTGCGCCCCGACGGCGACCCACTCCTTGACAACGAGGATCTCCTCGACGACGATCGTCTCCTCTTTGCCGACGGCGAACGGCGGTGTCGCCTCGACGGCGAGCACCGACGCTTGGCCTTTCGCGTCGATCCCTCGACGACGACGAAATAGTCACCGGGGACTTCGATGGTAGCCTTGTAAGGTCCTTTGAAGCAGAGCGTCGACGTCGTTTCCCCCCTGACGACGGGGAACAGACCGTAGTCATCCCTCTCGATGCCGTAGTCGGTGCAATCGACCCAGACGGAGAATGGGGACGCTTGCTGGTCTTCCTGCCCCTGGGGAGCCCCCCAGAGGCCTCAGCATGGGCAGATGAAGCCCCTCCAGACCCACCTTGTGCCTTCATTCTTCTTTCCTCAAGGCCCTGAAGCCTGATCTTCTTTCTGTCCTTCAGGGTCCTGCCAGAGAAGCCTTGACAGATCACACACTCCTCTGGGACATGGGAAGATGGAAGGCAGAGGATACACACCTCATGGGGATCTGATTTGGCCTTCTTCCTGGAGCACTCCGGGCATTTATCGAATAATGCAGGCATATTCGACAAAAACAGAGTGCAAGAACCAAGGAGAAAGGCACCAAAGTACTATAACGCACTTAACTTTGAAAAAAGCAGTGAAAAATCACCAAAAACCCTTAAAAAGGGAGAGCTCAATGCTCCAGGGTCCTGCTTGCAGGAGCCGGAAAAAAGAACTGAAAGTAAAAGGGACCTGCAGTGCATTCTGGGATACAGTGAAGTTCTGGAAAGTTCTCTTAAAGGCACAGGATCCTGTTTTGAGCCACATAATGGCAGCCTATGGGGCTTGTCTGTCCATGTCTTCCTCTCTATCATTCCAGAGGGGTTTCGCTGCTAAGGCAAGGGAAATCTGGACAGACTTTGCTGTTTGTGGATTTTTGGTGGAATTTCTAGTTGAAGTACAGGACAGTGTAGCCTGGTTATAGGCTGCATTATCGGTCTTTAAATTCTCTCTTAAGTGTCTGTGCAGTTCTGCATTTTTTCGACACTTTAAGAGATTATTTTTGATTGCTCCGGTGTCCACGCACATGGGCGAGACTATTCACCAGATTATGACTATACACAGAAATCCCCTACTACAGAACTTTGATAAACTGTTTCTCCTGAGCTCCAACAAGACCTTTGGGGAAAAGTATCAGACTAACAGTTCCATGGCAGTGTACTGAATTTTACCTTCCTCCCGCTCAATGCTCCCAGCTTCATGGAAAAAACAACACAGACCCAATCTGTGCTGGGAACATTTTCAGAAAAAAATCTCTAGAGCTCTAGTGGGACCAACCTGCATCAAGTATTTAGCCTTTGGTTCCACAGAGACGACTATAATTTCAGTGGCGGCCTGCTCAGGGAGGATTTTTCATCTCGAAAAGCCTCTTCCTGTCTTAGTAATTCAATACTTTTTCAAACTTTTTGACTTGCAGACTTTCACCGGGACCAATCAACTTGTGGAATCCATCAAGGCTACGTTGCAGCCAGCTTCAACTCACGACTAGATTCCCGGTCTACCCCTTACATGGATTTTCAATCGTTATTTGCTCTTTTTAGTGCTATTTCCACATAAATCTATAAAAATGGTTATCTCTAGTTCTCCTCATTAAATTTTTTTAACCTATTTTGTTTCTTTTCTCTTTATTTTAAGATTGGTTGTGGTGTCTCATTGTGTTGTGGGTGACTTTCTACTTTCTATGCACTGCTTAAAATACTTTACACGTTGCCTTTGGTTTAAGCCTGACCGCTTTGAGTCATACCCAAGTACGCCAAATTAACACAGTATGAAAAAATGCTGCTCACCCGTTTCAGATTTGATCTCTTTCACTTACTGGTTGCATTTCCAAAGCAAAATGTATGGTCATCTACATTTTCTATGTGCCCTTGTGATCTACAATCCCCACAAACAACGATTCATACACTGTTATTTTGTAAGTTCTTCACCGAACCCCGTAAACGTTGGATATTGCCCATCTTGAAACTCTGGGGCCTACGACAGTGCCGTCTTGCATACCTGGCACTTCAGTACCTTGAAAACGAAAACTATGCCAAAGCGATTGCACTTTTTCTCAAATTTTGTATACGTCATCGTACAAACCTCTGAGTACAAACTATACCGCTGCTTTGCACAACTAAAAGAAAGCTAGCCAACAGGAAAACAGTAGCCCAATTTAAAACTGAAAAACTCACATAAATTGAGATGTTGCTGCTCGTTTTATTACTTTTTAACAAATGCATTTTTTAATGATTTTATATTTTGCAATTCTTGTATTTTGCTCATTGTGAACTTTTATGGTGTTTTTCTAAAAACTACCGAATAAAGTTATTATTGAATTGAATTGAGTCATATTACCAAGGATTGAGAACAGGTTTATTATATTTCATTTGTGAGACATCTAGCAGGTGGTGACATTATCCTTTGAGGTGGATACTTGACCGCCCCAAATAATAATCAATTTTCCTACACTACGGATGACTACACATCTTATGGAGAAAAAAACTTTCTCTATGCAGCAACTACCAGTACAATGCATTACCAGTAGAGGAAGCTCCTGGAATCTTAAAGGAGCAGGAAAGCAGTTTCTCAGCTTTCAATGTAGGCCTGGCAGCCTGCATAGTTTTCCTTCTGTGCTACATTTTCAACCCCTTTTGCAACTAAGATGCAGCAATGTAGACTTGAAACTGCTT
The DNA here is from genome assembly GCF_964263255.1 of Lissotriton vulgaris. Lineage (NCBI taxonomy): Eukaryota > Metazoa > Chordata > Amphibia > Caudata > Salamandridae > Lissotriton > Lissotriton vulgaris. Next base: position 261,509,907 of record NC_141697.1, read on the forward strand.
ATTTTCCTAAATACGGACTATACTCACAATATAAGTTTTTATTTCATGAACAAGACCATGCTGGACTAGTGAGTTCAAACCTATTGCAATGGAATACCTCCAAGATGTAATCAGCTGTAGTTTAAGTTCCACATAGCAACAAACAGGAAAAGAAAAATAGTTACTTACCTGTAATCTGTGATTCTCCAGTATTGGTGTCTTTCATAGATACACATGCCTGAATCATTCCCCGTCGATGGAGTGGGAGTCCCACGGTATATAAAAAAGCAATAAATATGCCCATAATAACCAAAAACTTTGGTAACATGAAAACCAGGAAGTAAAGTAGACCAAAGCTACCACGAAAAAAGTTCCAGATCCAGGACTATCCCTGTCATTATACATAGTCCAAACTGCAGCCAATCAGGCGACAGCACCCACCAGAATGTTCTCCTCAGAGGCTCAGGCTTTCAGATTTTCTCGCACAAGAGTGTAACCAAGAGATAAGAGCATAAACCCGCCTCTGAGGGGAGGTGGGCGGGTTGCAAGTGAATCTATGAAAGACACCAATACTGGAGAACCACAGATTACAGGTAACTATTGTTCTTCTCCAGTATTGGGGTGTCTTTCATAGATTCACATGCCTGAATCAGAGTAGATAGCAGTACCCAAATAATACTTGGAAGACGCACTTTGTAACATAAATCTGCTTATAGAAAGCATATGTAATCACATACTAAAAATGCTAATATGCATAAATACATGAAAATTTGCAATCACATGAGCATGTACTCAACATTAGGCATGATAATAAGCGTCCGAGTAGCAGTACAGAGGAGGAGGGAAACAGAGGCTCACCTTATTTGTAAAGATTGCGGAGAACCGCCTGTCCCACTGATGTATCAGCATTGCTGGCAGCTTCCAAACAGTAATGCTTGGTGAAAGTGTGTCTGCTGGACCAAGTTGCTGCTCAGCAGATTTGCTGAAGAGGAACACCAGCGAAAAGAGCAATCGAGGAAGAGACCGCCCTCGTAGAGTGCGCTCTTGGAGTGGTCTGCAAAGGTCTTCCAGCTTGTTAATGGCAAAAGTCAATAGCGGCAGAAAACCATCTAGCAATGGTCTGTTAGACACCGCCTGTCCTTGCTGTATTCTTCCGTAGGCAACCAACAATTGATTGGATTTACTTCTGATGTCCAAGGTATGCTACGCCCTTTCCGCAGGAGATTGCGGGTTAGGAAAAAATGCCTTCTAGATGACTGGTTCGTTCAGGTGAAAATCTGAAGGTACCTTTGGCATAAATTTGGGATTGTGCGTAGCACCACAGAATTGGACGTGAATTGCAAGAAAGGGGAATTTACGGTGAAAGCCTGAATGTCACCGACTCTTCTTGTTGAAGTCAAAGCTAGCAGCAGAGAAACCTTCCAGGATAGAAATTTGAAATCCACTCTATGAATAGGTTCAAAGGGATGGCGCATGAGCTGCGCTAATACCACATTAAGATGCCAGGATGGAGGAGGACGACGTACAGAAGGAAACATTCGAAACAGCCCCTTAAAAAACTGTTGCATTATCCTCGATGAGTAGAGAAAATTGGAACCATCCTGTTGGAACCTTGAAATGGCTGCCAGAAAAACCTTTAAATTTGAATGAGAGAGGACTGATCTTGCTAAATGTAAGAAAAAAAGATAGTATCTACTCAGGTGTTGCGTGAATCGGGTGAACCTCAGCAGACTGACACCACATGCAGAATCTTTTCCATTTGAGTTTGTATGTCTTTATTTTTGCAGGCGTGCAAGCTTTGGCCAGAACTTCCTTGAAATCCGCAGGGATATTTAGATGAGCGAATTCAAGGTGCTCAGGAGCCAGGCAGCTAATTTCAGAGATGCAGGGTACAGATGGCAAATCTGACCGTCCTGAATGGACAGGAGATTCGGTACTGGTCGAAGCTGAATTGGATCGCACTCTGATAGGAGGAGAAGTTCGGCGAACCAGAATTGGCGAGGCCACCTGGGAGTGATGAGAATTAGACAACAAGGTTCTTTCTTCATCTTCCGGAGAACTCTGGGGACCAACGGAATCGGAGGAGAGGCATAAGCAAATATTTGAGACCAGTTCATCGAAAACGCATTTCCCTGAGAATCCTTTTGGGGAAGCCAGCTTGCAAAGAATAGGCATTTGCTGTTCTTCTTGGTCGCAAAGAGGTCCAGATGACCCCACTGTTGGAGGACTCGATCCAACGTCGGCTGATGCAGTTTCCATTCGTGCGTGGACACCGCGGACCTGCTGAGGGAATCCGCCAGAACATTTGAAACTCCCGGCACGTGAACTGCCAAGAGATTGATCTTGTGCTGTATCGCCCAATCCCAGATTTCTTGGGCTTCTTGAGAAAGAAGAGCCGATCTCGTTCCTCCCGGTTTGTTCAAGTAATGAATACTTGTAGTATTGTCTGTGAGAATCAGTACTGTGGCTCCTAGAATGACTGTCCGGAACGACTTTAGGCCTAAGAAGATGGCTCTTAGTTCTAGTAGATTGATATGCCACTTCCGTTGTTGAGGGCTCCATTTTCCGCTGACCATTAGCTCTTGAAGATGTGCTCCCCATCCCTCGAGGGACGTGTCTGTGGTGATTGTAAAATTTGGCGCTTCTTGAAGGAATGCACATCCCTTCTCTACATTTCTTTTTTGAGTCCACCAGAGGAAAGCCTCTCTCATTTCGAGGAGTGACCTGTATAACATCTTCGAATGATCCTGAGACCTATAACCATTGCTGGTTGTGTTTTTCTTGTAGGGGCCTCATCCTGAGGTGGCAGTTGGTTATCAAGGGGATGCAAGAAGAGACCATTCCCAGAAAGGACCTGAACTGTCCGACTGAAACTGACCTTTTTGATGTCAACTTGTGAGCCAGCTTTCAGATCTTTAGTTGTCTTTCGTCTGATACAAAGGCTTGAATTAATTATGTGTCCAAAGTTGCCCCTAAGAACGTTTGTCTTTGCGAAGGAACAAGATGCAATTTGTCGATGTTGATAGAGAGACCCAGTGACTGAAACAGAGATAGACATATTTGGACATGGGCGTTTGTGTCTGAGAAAGAACTCGCCTTGATAAGACAGTCGTCCAAGTAAGGAAATATTTGAATCCCTTCCAGACGGAGGTGTGCTGCTACTGGAGCTAGGACCTTCGCAAATACTCTGGGTGCCGATCGTAGTCCAAAGGGAAGGACTTTAAACTGGAAGTCCCTGCCAGCCACTCTGAAATGCAAGAACTTTCTGTGCCTGGTGAGAATGGGAACGTGGAAGTACGTATCTTGAAGGTCGAGGGTGGCCATGTGATCCCCTGCTGACAAAAGTTGAAGAATTTCTTGAAGCGTTAACATCCGAAATGACAATTTCTTTAGGTATTTGTTGAGGGATAGAAGATCTAGAATGGGACGTCATTCTCCAGATTTTTTCTTTATTAGGAAAAACCTTGAATAAAATCCTGCTCCTCTCTGCAATTGAGGGACTTTTTCGATCGCTCCTTTTTGTATCATCAAGTTTATCTGGGAAAACAGCTCTTTGAGATGAGCTGTAGGTGGGCCTTTTGGAGGGAAATTTGGAGGAAATTTCTCGAATTCTAGAGCATGGCCTTTGGATACAATGTCTAGCACCCACTTGTCCGATGTCATGGAGGACCAATTGGAGTAACATTTCGAGATTCTTCCTCCAACCCTTACATGGGGCTGCAGCAGAAGCAGTGGCAGGTGGCGATACTCATTGTTTCTTGTTTGAATCTTTTCCGCGGCAGGAAGGCTTCCTTTTATTCTGAGAATAGGAAGTGTTGCACTGACCATATGATTGGTATCTTTATGATTGGTAGCGCTGATTTCCTTGATACAATTTATAGGATGTTTGTTGACTATAGTTTCCTCGATTAGAGAACGATCCACATCCTTTCGCACCCCGAAAGGGCGGCTTACGAAATTGCAAGGTACCAAGATATCTGGCGGTTTCTGTGTCTTTCTTGATGGTTTGCAGGGCTTCCTCTACTTGTTGGCCGAACAAAGCCTCTCCATAGAACGGCATGTTGAGTATCTTTGCCTGCACCTCATTGCGAAACGAAGTAGCCTTCAACCAGCCTTGCCAACGTAGAACAGCAACCCCCGCTAGCTGTCTGAAACCTGTTGAAGCGACATCTACTGCTGAATCAATCTCCGCAGAGATTAGTTCCCCTTTTGTAGTATCTTCAGAGCTTCAGCCTTTGACGGCTCTGGTAGCATATGGATATATGGTGAAATGTCTGACCACATTTGTCGGTCGTACCGACCCAGAATGGCTAATGAATTGGCCGCACTGACTGTTGTTGCTGCCATGGTGGAGACTCTTTTTCCAATTGAGTTCAGCCGCCTGCCGTCCCTGTCAGGTGGAGTTGTGATCGGAGAAGATGGATTCCTAGCCCGTCTTTGAGCAGCCTGCACAATCACGGAGTAAGCCTTTGGGTGTCCTACGAGGCATGCTGGAGACTTGTTGGGCGCTTTATATTTCTTGTCCAGTCAGGGCAAGACTGGAGAAATAGACGCAGAAGTTGGCATTACTTTCAATCCCTCCTTCCATATAAAATCTATAATGGGAATCGCCCGTACTGGTTTCCTAGGCTGATCCTTAAAATCATACAGGAAGCATTCTTCCTTCTTTGTCTCCATAGGAATGAGGAATCTTTGAGTTGCTCTTTACATGAGGAGGTGGAAGCCTCCAATATCCACTGGAGGAGAATCAGCAGGAGCTGGAGGTGATGGAGAAGGGGTTTGGATTTGATACTCACCCCACTCCGACAAAAGAGATCTCTCGTCCACTTCACCTTCCTCCCTATATTCATCATCCGATGAATGTGCTTCAGTAGAATGATGCAAAGCCACTGGCGAAGGAGGTCTAGGAGACCGGAATTCTGAAGTGGAAGCTTGGGCAACCGGCGTAGGTGGCACGGACTCTGCCGATTCAGATGCCGAGAACCGGCAGTAATAGTTGTCTAGCATATGTTGAAGATTATTCAATAAAGCTGTAGGCATCTGACCTGTAGGGATATTAGCAGCAGGTGAAGCCACAGGTTCAGGAGAATGTTGGTCATCCTGATCATCTTCCTGGTACTTTATGAACAACTCTGAAGGGCTTCTGGCTGTTCGAAACCGGTCATCCACCTCAGAGTCCTCTTCACTTTCATCTGAATCCAGTAATACCTGCAGGGGTACCTTATGTGGAGAAAGATGTAATCGAGATATGGGTTCAAGCATGGAACCACGTTTCTGCAACAAAGAAGGTGTCGTCGTAGACGGCGTAGATGTTAAGAGAGTAGACTGTGACCAGACTTGTAGCTCCGTACAAGATGACAATTTTTGCGTCGACGGGAGAGTCGCCGACGGGCCCGTCGACGATGGAATCGACACAAGGTGAAAACGTCGACGAGGAAGCGTCCGTCGACGAAGTTGTCTTCGACGACGAGGAGGGCTTCGTCGACAATATGGTCTTAGTCGACAATTTGGTCGTCGACGACGATGTAGTTCTAGACGACGAGCTCGCCGTCAACGAGGAAGTTGTCTATGAGGATGAAGTGGCCGATGACATTTTTCTAGTCTTGGCCGTCAACGGAACGCCGACCATAGGTACAGTCACTTTCGTCGACTAGCTGGGTCTCACAGAGACGGAGACCAGAGTCAACGGGGATGACGCGGACAACATAATTATCTGAGGTTTAGGTGAGGAGAGGGTCACCGTCGATGTAGATGTTGTGTCGACGGGAATCTTAGATGCAGCATTTCTTGTTGGGATCTTCAGAGAAAAGCTTACCACAAGATTCACAAGGCCTGAATAAGGATTTCTTAGAAGAAGACATCCTAAGAGTAGAAATTCCTGAAGAATTGGGAAAAAACTGAGCAGAGCTCAGGGAGACTCCCTTCACACCACGTGCGGTAGAAAATCTGAGAGCCTGAGCCTCTGAGAAGAACATTCAGGTGGGTGCTGTCGCCTGATTGGCTGCAGTTTGGACTATGTATAATGACTGTGATAGTCATAGATGTGGAACTTTTTTCTTGGTAGCTTTGGGCTACTTTACTTCCTGGTTTTCATGTTACCAAAGTTTTTGGTTATTTGGGCATATTTCTTGCTTTTTTTATATACCGTGGGACTCCCACTCAGACGACGGGGAATGATTCAGGCATGTGAATCTATGAAAGACACCCCAATACTGGAGAATAATTATTCAACCAATAATGGCTTAAATCAGCCATAGTCTTCTCATTTCATGCGTGGGCATATATGCACCAACTACTACTCAATTAGTGCTTGGATGCAAGCAAGTGCACATAGGTGTATGCAGACCCACCTCATGGTTAATGATCCCAGACATGCACTGGTTGAGTCCTAGTTTGTTATACTCGTTCAGACCACAAGCCAGCACCTTCCCAGATTGGGTGAGTAAAAAAGTGCCATCACTGCTACATTGCACGGATACAATGTTCAGGGTCTTCTGAACTTCTACCTAGGAAGAAATAGAGTACAATGTTACTCTGCACATGGATACCAGATGAGAAAAGCTTTATAGTAAGAAAACAGGAAAGAAAAAGAAATGCATCAATAAAAAGGAGTATAAAACAAAAATGAGTCTTACCTTCTGGGGAGTAAAGTAATCATCTTCGGAATCTAAGGCTAGACGTCCTAAGAACAAAAACAAATATGTATTAATAAAGTAGGTAATTCTGGTAGCCACAGCACACAATACATGTGACTGCTCGAAACCCACCCATTCACAATTGATCTTGGGAGTGGAGGCAGGTCAAGTAGAAGGAAATCATCTCAACGTCCGGTCAACAAAACACCCTGTGTTTTGTTGACCGGACCTACCACATCTCATCACCAAACCTCCCTGCTAACACTGTTTGAAGTAGAGCATTGTAGAATGAATTTTGGGAGAGAGCAAACTATTAAAATCCTCCTGCTACTATTCACCAAAGCCCAACTTTACATCCTCTTGTCTTCAATGACCCTCAAATACATATGAGGAAAAGGAGCAGACCGGGTCCTTTCACTAGATTTGTGCCAATACATTTCAGTTTCATTGCAACAATATCTTCCCTAATCCCAGCACCTGATGAAGGTCCATGAGAGCTTGATTCATAGAGGATTTTCAAGATAACCATTGACTATGTACATTTTTTCATTTACATTCAATGAATATAAATTTAGTTTATGCAGACAAAAATATAGCATGGATCCAGCTCATATGGACTTCGGTTGGAAAATCATTACTGTTAGAGCATTTGGGAGAGGATCTACCCTCCAAAATCCTTCCTCTGCTTACTGGAGCAAACGCTTCACATCTGCCAGCCACAAACCCATTCCTCTTAACTATCCATCTTGAATATAGAGGCGTCCAAACTAATAGATAATTTAAAATGGAGTCACTGACTAGACTATAAACTGCTGAGTAAGTATTCTGACAGTTTCACAGTTAAAAGACAGCACAAAGTTAAAATGAGAATCATGTAAAATGGAAAGTATGCTTATGGAAAACCCAGAAGAAAATCTTCAGTAAGTTAAAAAGACAGACACCCCTGAATAAAAAAAAAAAAACAATCTCTGTAAGCACAGGTTTGGTGAACTCTCAAAATTCGACTCCATTTTTTAAACGTTAAGTTAGCCTGTCTACCTTTGGTCTAAATTCAGCATATCTTTGGCAGAAAATAACATTTCATTGAAACAATGATTTGTTATAACATCAGGTAAAGCAAGTCTGCCTAAATCTTCGCTATATCTACATTTCGAGGTTTGACATTAGACATGTAAGATAAACACGTAGTCAAGCTGACACATTTTCATCTAGCTGGCTAAGACCAGTTACAGCTCAGATTTTGGAAAGTCCCCGCTAGATTTGCAATGTAGGCAACGGGTTAGTGGTCAATGCTATATTAAATCCTTGAACTGATCACTGAGTTTGAGAGGACTGCAGTAGGTTATACACGAGATCCTTCCAGAATGCTTGAGCATCTACTCTTATGCCACAAATTGATCCAGTGATGAGGCGCTCTGCCCATCTAATATTGTGCTTTCCTTCGGAGGGAATACTCGCTCACAGCTGAAGTTGAATAGCCACAGCTGATCTGCTGTGAACAGGTAGGCAGAGCACTGGGCCCCAAGGGACCCTAGAAGCAAACAAGCTATTACATGCTCTCAAAGTATGGAGCATAGAAGTAGCTTTAGGGTGGTAGACTGTTAACATTCAAAACATGTTAGAAATGTTAATTTTATTTTCGCTGCTAGAATCAAGCACAAGTGCTGATTTAGTTATACTCTGTGATTATTATTCATGTCCTAAGCAACAGGATGAGAGAATTGAAATAAACACATTTAAATATATAGTGACTTATATTAGTGAAATGCTTGAGTGTTCTATTCTAAGAACGAAATTGGGTTTGAATTATCACTACATCCAAGAACCTTGTAAGTAACTCAGAAAGCACGATATCACGCTTGCAGGAAAGCTCAGAGGATTGTGTAGGACTGAAGTAACCTGGACTTTCTTACTCCATGATCGTGCACTGAACTTCGTCCCTGCATCCATGGGCTAGGTATCCAAATCTTGTAGGCCAGGGCCAAAGCCCTAAGATACGCATCATGGTACCAGAAGTCAGCATTCAAACTTTGCGGAGTGAATGAGCACACTGAAAAGAACCATCATTGCAAATAATAGAGCTGTCCATGGTAATCATGGTTACCTCCTACAGACAAAATAGGGAAACACCCATTTACTGCAGCTTAGTCAAGCTTGACACTCCAACCCAGTGAGTTATGGTGTGTGGGTGTGTGCGTACACGCTGGGGTTCTAATGGCATACAGTGGTATTGTAACCCATGAAAAGAATGTTTCCTTTTACTAATGTGCATGCTATCTCAGAAAGCTTCTACAATGTTGCTAAAAATCCTCCATGAAAAACCAAACTTAACTTAAAACTTCAGATTGTCGCCTCTCCTTTTTCCTTCAAATACCTACTCCTTCCATTCAATCCTCGGCAAGCCTCATCTCTCTGGGCACAGCCTACATACAGGTTTGCATTCATCCCCATTATTGTATGTCTGCAAATTATCTACACTTTATTTCACACCCCTGCACCCTAACAATGCCTAACCTCTTGCAGCTCATCAATTAATACTACCACCTAACGCATGAAATTCCACCCCGACCTCCTGCCCTGTCCTGCGTAAAGCACAACAATGCCTCAACAAAAGTAGGAAATGCTATATGATGCACTCACAATGCAATATATAACCCACACCAAAACTAACATAACAATCAACAGTCAGTTTATGGTAGTTCATAGAGGCTGCCTAATACACTTTACTGCTTGACACTCTTACATAACACACCTGCTAAGGGTCATATTCATCCCCCAGCAGTGCACTAGTTCACAGCAATAAACCACCCATTATTGTCTGAATAGGCATACCGCTGTCCAATGGAGGACTCTAATTTAGCCCACTACTGCAGTCCAGACTAGCTACATCATACGGGCACTTCTGGATATCTCACAATGACAATCAGATTTGGGGTGATATTAACAAAGTCCATTCGAACAGATATCTCTACCATTTCTCCTCCTAACCTCTGCCTGCCCAGAACGCTGAAAATAAATAAATCTCAGAATGGACAACGCTGTAAAGTAACCATCCACATAGACTATCAACATAAGAAATAACAAAAGGTGATCTGGATAGCTGCTCAAAGCTGCCAGATTACTAAAAACCATGAACTCCGCTCACACTTCTTCATCCATCACACTGCTAAGCAATGCGTCCCACAACACGATAACCGCACCTCTGGGGTCCTTAAGTACAACATGGAAACACTTCTCACACAGGACAAAATAAAAACAATATTCTTCCAACCACACGTCCTACACTGTGTAGTGTGCTACCCATGTAGGCAAAGGCTTCAGCACCCTACATAGGAGTAGAAAGCTCTATAGAAATGCTGCAATACAATACAGTAAAAGGGTTAGCATCTGCTCATGCTGGAATGAGTGCCACAGTTGCAATGTTACAGCAACACTACTGGTGGCCGGGTTTACCTGAACAAGCCAGAGAATATGTATGACAGTGTAATATTTGTCAACAGATTACAACTTCTACTGTTAAATGGCCAAACCAGGTACCGCCCCTTTCAAGTCTCACTTTACAGTTCCAAATTACATATTTTTCCCATACTGGGCCAAATAAATTCTGTTAACCAATACAAATACATATTGGCAGCAAGCAATTAATTTTGTCGATTCCTGTGCATTTGGCCACAAAGAAATGTGGATGCTCAAGTGGACAGAAAAAAAACTTGCGGTGCCTTATAGCCATACGAGCAGTTTAAACTTTCATTCAGACAATGGTCCTGAGTTCACCCCAAAGGCTTACAGGGATGATAATTCTGCTCCAGGGGTATGTCTGCAATTCAGCAACTGTTAGAAGGGGCGGTCCCAGAGGTCGGGTTAAGTCTACCCAGCTCCTCCGTGACCCACCTCTCCCACCAATAATGCCGAGCCTTATGAGAGATCTCCACCGGAGAAGACCTCCAGTAATGAATCGTACACACGAGGACCACACCACACCTATGAACAGACACAACACCGATGGAGTAGTTATGAACTTCTTTATAATCACGAAGACAAAGTAATACCACACTTATATAAAACGATCGAGGGTTCGCAGAGAGTCTCAAGTCTTTAGGGAAGGGGTAGCGGGACAGTCTTAGTTCGTAGCCCAGTACGTAGCGTACCCTGCGCACAGCTCTCAATCCTCGAGCCGGGGGGATACGGAAGATGGTAGACGCACTGGTGAACTTACGCACTTGAGGATAGTCTCTCAGGGATAGTAGCTTCGAGAGTCCAGCTGGACTAGATTGTTCCTCGAGCCGCGACGAAGTCAGCAGGGCTCGCTCTGGAGGAAGGTCTGGGGGAGCCGCGACCACGTCAGCAGGGCTCAGGGAGTTCCGTAGATGTCTTCAAGGTTCCAGCTCGAGCCGCGACGAGGTCAGCAGGGCTCCGATGATGCAGTTCCAAGAACGAGCCGCGACAGCATCAGCAGGGCTCAAAGAGTTCAGGGGGTTCAGTTCAGCCGCGATCAAATCAGCAGGGCTTCCTTGTCCAAGATACAACTGCCCACTAGTTCAGGGGCGACCCTTGATATAGTTCAGTGACCCTTTGATGTCCGGATCCTTGTAGGTGGGGGTCCGAGGCTGTGGGGGCGGGTCTGTGGGTGAGGTCCGGCGGTTGGGGCTTTGACCCCTTTGAGGATGCGTCCGGGAATTCCCAGACGCCCAGCAGGTCTGGAGCCAGCACTCGGGGAGGCCAGAGGTGACATCGAAACTGGCCCTCAGGGAGGAGCCCAGAGGTGTGATCGACACCAGTCTCTCAGGGGAGGCCGGAGGTGCCATCGAAACTTCTCACCTTCTCTCACTAGGGTAACCCTCACCCTCCCAACGGGGGCTGGCGCGTCTGGAGCCTACGCTGGGTTGGGGGTCATGCTAGGCCCACGACATCAGGGATCTCAGGAAGGGAAAATGGCTGCCGATGGGCTTATGTGGCCTTGCGGGTCTGGGACGTGCGGGCTGGAAGGGTGGCCGGAGACAGGCCGATGCGGGCAATGGGCGTTGGGTCGGACATGGGTAGGGCAGCTCGGGGTCTCTATGTACAGAGCTGGGCTAACGGGGAGCTGATTCGCGGGGGGGGGGGGGGGAACCACGCCACGAGGCCGGGTCCAACAGCAACCCATTTAAATGGAAGAGTAATGGGTTAATCGAGCGAGCTAATGGCACTATTAAGTAATCCCTTCACGCTAGGGTGCTCAGTTTCGGACTTAGCTGGTACATTTACCTTTATGGGGCACAGACAGCATTAAGTAACTAATCTAGAAGAGTAATGGGTGGCCACACTACATAAGAAGTACTCTTCGGTGTAACTATGTATATACCAGACACAACAAATCCTCGGAAGGTGGCAGAAGAAAAGAATTTGACTTGGACCAACGTTTAAGTGTTTAACAGAATATCCAAGAGATAAGAGGCAACTATCCAATTTGAAGCATTCTGAAACCGCCACAGGCCAAGAGAAGGTATTGCCAGTTGCTGAGGGGTGGGTTCCCCAAGTAAGTGATCTAGTACGAGAGAAGATCCCAGATAAATGTGTGTTTGTGATAGCTTACCGACCACCGGTTCTTGCATTTGGGGTAAAAGACACAAGCACTATAATCCTGCCTCCACTGTCCGGTTCCTAGAAAAACAGACAAGTGTCCATTGACCACATAAGTGGCATCATGTGGCCGATCCTAAACCGCAGACTCTTCAGAACACCAAAGAAAATTCAGAGTAGAGCTTTGCAGCACCTAGCTATCCTGAATTATATGCCCCTGGAAGACTGCAGTAACTCGGACAGCTTGAGTCTCTAGCCGGGGATATTAGAGTCTACTGTGTCTCCAGCTTTGCACCAGACAACAGATTCCATGGAGGGATCAGATGCTGCGTTCTACAGTTGTAAATAATCTAATCAACACTGTGGTTTACTATGAAACCCCGCATGAACCAACATCAATTGAGATGATGCCTTTCAGAGAAATAACGCTTTATGAGAATGATTCGGAGTTCTATTTAGATGCCTTAACACATCCCCCAGTCGATTTATTCTTGCTTATCATTGGTTTATTGACATGTACTTAATACCCCAGTGGTCCTAAGTTTGGATGGCTACATGAGTCTTCCTTTTCATTATGTGGTTTATAATGCAGACTATTGTTCTGCTACTACTGAATAGATACTACCTCCTAGAAAGAACAGTACAACAACCCATGTTTCGAGAACTACAACCTCATCTTTCTTACCACAGAGCTCGATGGGATCGCTATACTGCAAACACTGCAGCTTATTCTGTGCCCAAGGGTATGGTGTGGCAAAGGGTTCCTTATTAGGCTATGGGACCCACTTAGACATTGCAATTGCCATAGGTGTTGAAAATTTCAATGAATGTGATAATTTCTGGATCTATTTCAAGTGACAGGGATACTGACTGAAACGATTGATGTACGATTTAAAGGCATATATAACCCTTGAAAATAAAGACCCTTATTAGAATAAAGTTAATTACACAGACATGTATTGTTATCATCATTATGAACACCATTACATACCTTGCATTAGCTATCCCCAAGAGATGTACAATTACACAGTGGAATCATTGTGAGGCTCCATCCCTTAATAGATCCACATTGTCACAGTGAGAACAGGTCCCATCCTTCAACTTTCCATTTTTCATAACATCTACAGCAACTTATGAAAAACCTAATTACTATGCACAAAATAATCTATCCAGAGGCATTCAATCAGAATCTAACCTTGCAAGGATAGGAATACTGGAAAGAAAATATTGACGAGAAAATAATTTACAGAACGAAATATTGGGAAGTTCAAGGTAAAGAAGCCCTATTCAGACTGTGTATCATACCTACATAAATAATTTTCCTGAATGCAACCATCCAGCAGGTTCCCTGTCAGGGCTTTGAAACTATGAGAGATCATTAAAAACCATCCATACAAAAGGTTGATTCCATGCATGATAAACATATCAAACACTCAAATTGTTATTATTTTATTTTAATAGTTTTATAAAGCGCGGATCTGACTCATCCGGGTGTCAGAGGGCTGAACAAATCGTAGACCGGTTATACAAACAGTTATAAGTGAACAGCAACAAATGCAGATCATCCATCTAGCAGGTTGAATCACGATCACATATTGTCAACATTAGGGATATTATGATCTAAAATGTAAAGCAGAGCAAATGGAGAAGATAAGATTTAAAGGCATCCTTATTACTCACAAAGTGAAAGTGCAATACAAATACCTTTAAATCTTATCTTGTCACATTTGCTGACTTTGAGACGGGTCAAAGGCCAGTTTGTCTACATGTATTTTTCTTTCTGTGATTGAATTTAGAGGATTTTGTAAAGTGCACTGTGTGACAACTGAACTGTGCAAATCATGTTAAATGAAAGGCTGTGAGATGTCAGGCTTTTTTCCTAACAACACTGAAATAGCTAAGTGAACTGTTCAAACATTTCAAATATATTTCACTAGTTATGAAGACCCATTTTTGTAAGTCTGTGGTGAAAAAAATATTTTTATACCACAAAAGTAGATCTCTTCAAAGGAGACTTGGCTGTTTTACAACATGGCCAGGCTCAAAAAAGAACTATAATACAGTTATATTGGGTTTTATAAACATCTTCGAGCAGATTACATGCCTCAGCAAATCCTAAATGACACCAACGCAAAAAACAATGGTTAAGAAAGAATTTACCCATGACTTATTAAGTATCAAACAAATGCTAAATGCACAATACACATTTACATTATTTATTGACTTTTCCCGTACCCCCACCCCACCCCCCCCAATGTTTAAATTAAGACAAGGCTGTTTATCTGAATCTCTAGCTCCAGAAATCCTCTAGGTCAATCACTACTGTGCAATTCTATTTCTGTGCATGGAGAAGTGTGGCTCACTGGTTAGAGGAGGCAGACCTGGAAGCAGAGGTCAGCCCGGGACCAGGGTTCAATTCCCTGCTCGGTGGGGTCTTGAGTCCTAAAATGTCAATGGACTCGACAATTCTCGCTCCGGTGCTTACTCTATTCACAGGTTCACACTCTGCGACTCTGGGCAATAGCTTGCTTAATCTCCACAACGGCCCCTCGCGGCGGGATGCCTGGCTTTCACCTTGCGGATACCCTGCCGGGGTTATCTCACAGGGGAATACCAGGACGGGTTCCGTAAGAAAGCGCTTAGAAACCGGTTGGTGATTTGCGCTATATAAATTCCTGTACATTTACATTTACATTTTACATGTATAACCTTTCGAGCCAGGGTTAAGTTGTGTTTTAGCAGTAAACTTTGTTTCATTGATGCCAATACACCACACACTTTAAAATAAAGATTTGTATTTAAGGTTAACCAATACTAGCAGTTACAGGTTGGAAGCCAGCCATTATGGGATTACAGTTTCAAAAACAATACAATGTTGTGTTATGACCTTATATCCCAAAGCTCAACATGTAATAAAAGATGACCCTTGGCCTAGACTTGATACAAAGGACATGCGTTTTGACAAAAGTATTAATCGTGTTGCAGTTTTACTACAAAAGGGGGCGTCTTTAACCTCTGCGGCTGTTACATAGCAGGCCTTGGTCCGGCCTGTGATGCCTGTATTTACCGCTGTGGGTTGCAGGTCAGCCCGCTGCCCCTTCCTCCACCAGGGCAGCATGCTGTGGTTCTACTCTATGTGGTTGAACCCATGCCAAATCACCAATGCTTCTAATGACAGAGTCTGTATTCTCATTCTTCAAATGATGGTGTTCTAGTACTCCGTTCAAAATTAGAACCGGCAGAAAAACCCTGAGAGCTAAGCACTGCTTTTAACTCAAGGACGTTGATGTGATATAGTTGTTGTTTGGGAGACCATTGACCTTGAATCATTAGATCATTATAGATGAGCTCCCCATCCGGTGAAGGAGACCTCTGCCACAATAATCTGAAAATAGGTATGCCTTGATGAAAGGAAACTCCTTGGAGTTAGAATGTGTTGAGCCAGCACTGAAGTGACGGACAAGCTTATAGAGTTAAGATCACTTTGTCCTTCGAATCCACTTGGTGATGTGATCATTGGTTTTCGAAGCATTGCTGAAGCGATTCCATTTTGAGACGAGCATTGGGGACTAGAAAGATGCACAAGGCCACTAATCCCAGTAGAGGCAAAATCTGCCAAAGTGATGGATTTGTGTTTGTACCATTTTTCAGAAACGTCACCATTTGGTACACAACTGTGGAGGAAACACTTCTCCTTTGATAGTGTTTACAGACAATTCCAGATAATCTATACTTTTTTTGATTTTTCAAGGTTCACACACAGACCTAGTTTAGCTAACATAGACAGTAAAGGTGCTGACTTTTTGTCCTCGATATTCAGTGGTGTGAGCCGTTATCAGCCAAACTTCTAAGTATGGGGAGATAAAAACTTTGTTTTTGCATAGGAGAGCTACAACTACTGCCATGCACTTGGAGAATGTTCTTGAAACAGATTTGAGGCCAAACTGTAGTACTTTGTATTGGTACTGAGTTTTTCCAACTAGGAAACAGATCTTATCTGGGTTTTTCTTTTACTATTGGGATGTGGAAGTAAGCATCCCAAAGATTCACAGAGCACATCTAGTTTCTCTTCATTAATTGTGCATACATCTGATACAGAGAGAGCATTCTGAATTTCTCACTTGATGAATTTGTTGGCTTGTCTCAAATTGAGGAGTAAAGATGTTATTTTCATCTGAAAGGTAAGTAGTTGATGTTGAGGGGCTTTTTTTTATCCCCAGTGAACTAGTAGGAGTCAAAGTCTTGGTTTGAACGTTGTAGCCTTCCTTAATTATTTATGACTTATTTCTCTGTGGTAATTTGTTTCCACACTTCCAAGTGTTTCATTACACTCCCTCTCACCGGAGCGGTGAACAGAGAGGATGGTGTATTATGTTCATTGTCTTTTATTATTATTTAGGATCTTTACTTTCTTGCAGTGGAATCATGGTAAGATTGTTGTGGCTGTTGACTTCAGCTACAAACAGACCTTTTCATATACTGCGGTTGTTGGTGCTGTACTTGTTGCCCCGGAGACTGAGGATCATAGGGTCATTAAGGGGATAAACCCCTAGGTCTTTAATTCGGTCGGGTCTCTGCATCCATCAAGAAGGGTAAAACTGTTTCTATTCTTCAAGACTCACTGCTTTTAATGTTTCAGATTCTTTTTTCATTCTCCCCATCTTCTCGTCAGAATGAGGGCTGAAGAGAACAGGTCTTGAAAAGGGTAGATTTCGAATTTTTACTTTAGCATCTGGCTTAAGAGATGTAGGACGAAGCCGAGATGATCGCCATATGTTGTTGCTGCTAACACTGCGGTATCTACAGCAGCACTGATTACTTGATCAGAGACTATTTGTTCCTCATTTAGTATTTCTAAAAACTGCTGTTTTCTATCCTTTGGAAGAGCATCAGCAAAGGTGAGCAGTGATTCCCATAGGGCCCTATGATGTTTGCCCAGAAAAGCAGAATCACTTGCGGATTTCAGTGTAACAGCCACAGATCCACAAACTTTCCTGCCCACAGAATCTATTTGTTTGCTTTCCCTCTTTGGAGGGACCAGCATATCTGGTGCAGACAGAGGTTCTTCTGGACAGCAGAAACAATCACAGATCCTGGCTTTGGTTCTTGACGGAGATATACAGGATCCTGTTGACCAGGTTTGCGCTTCTTTAGAAGACATGATGTTGTCAATTTTAAAGTTTTTTCCCACAAGCTACGTGCAACGTTGGACCAATGGTAGTAATGGCTTAGGTGATGCTCGGGCTTTTAACTTCCCTATAATTACAGATACTGAAGACTGTGGTACTTCAATCTGTATGTTTAATTTTGCTGCACCACTCACTAATGCATCCAGAATAGTAAGTACGGCATCAACTGGTGATGTTCTTCAAGGAGATTCTAGACGCGAGGTTGGTGTGTAGGATGCATCAGTAAAGTGATCTCTAGATGTACTGATCAGTTGAGGGCGCTCTTACTTTTTTGTTGCTCTGGAGTATGTACAGGTGTACGTGATCAATGAGGCAATGGAGAAGCTGTAACATCCTGAAGTGTCACTTGTTGTGGCATGGACAGTACCAATGGAACGACAGGCCGAGGTAGTACCAGAGTGCCTGGTAGATGTGCTAGAGTCAATGGCTGTAAAGGCACTTGCAAAGGATACTCTGCAGGTTTGACATACCTTGGTCTTGGAGGTAGTACAGGATACAATAGTATTGTTGTATCAGAATGGACAGAAGAAATGGTATGGATTGATCCTGAAGACTGCCTAGAGAACGGCCTTCTTGATGTGAATAGAGATTAACCATATGGTGGATTCTAGCACACAGATATGATGTCTCGATGCAGACGATAGAGCCAGAGAATGCATCCACAAAGTGATGAGGATTTGGTGCTGTTGAAGAGTGATGATGCAGGTGTTAGTATTGATGTCGACAGAGCCGGTCTCATTGTCCAGTGTGTTGACATTGTAGGAATTGATGCTGCAGTGGTCGGAACAGGAGGTGCCAGAGTGGACACCGCCTGAGACATGGAGACTCAAAGATGACCAAGGCACTGCCAATGGCTTCAATGTCAGCTGGTGTTCTCTTGAAGTGTGAGAGCACTTGAAATGATAATGGTGATGCCTCTGATGTTTTTTTCTCCCTGGATCTACATCTACGGGTGTCCTTTAAATGGAGGAGCCTTTGGCAGCTGAGAAACCTTGTCATTTTTCCTGTTGTTGCTTTTCTTCTTTAGCCAATAGGTTTTCTAGTTTTCCTCTAAGGTGAATGCCTCCCGTCTTTCAGAGCTTTTTCTGTCATCTTTTGGCAATTACGACAGTCGTTGCCATCCTCCCATGTTAGACCGATCACACATAATGGGGCTCTGAAGAAGCCTCCTTTCTCCCACATTTGGTACCTTCACGAATACTGACAACATAATGAAAAAGTTGGAATAATTACAGGGAAAGTCATTAATCCTTCAAAAAATGTTTAGAGAAGCTAATAATGAAGTTCTGAAGAGAAATCCTTAGAAAAGAGGAGGTAAAGGGCCTCTAAAATGTTTTGAGGTCCAGTCAGCACAAGCCGTAAACAAGAAATTGCCCTGTGAGGCAAGCTGCCAGTGCAGTGCATGCTGGGTAAGGGAAGTTGCTAGCTCTTTTAAAGTTACAGTGTATGTTGAGTGCAAGTGATGCACTTTGGACAAGATGGGCACATTTCCCTTCATTGTTTTCTCTACAACTACAGTTGGATTTTAGCTTGGTATTTTTATTTACCTCCCCAAACGGCACAGAGGAGGCCAGGAGTACAGACGGAAAGCGCGGGGCTCTACTTACCCGAGCCGTAGCCAGGTGAGGCGCAGAGCGTACCTCCTTCCCCAAAGCAAGGACTTCTACCTGTCAAGGGACACCTGGTTCACCTACAGGAATGTAATGTAAAATAATTTTTTCCTTTTAACCACATCGCTGCTGTGCATTTTCCCCTCCTGTGCTGATTTATGGAGAACTCCACTGTTCATGACGAGCTCAGCTCGTCATCAGCACAGCTCCACTGTGCCTCATGACGAGCTGAGCTCGTCATGAGCATGGAAGGGGTTAAACATTTAATTGGTACACATCTTTTTTCTTTTCACACTGGGATGCACAAGCAGTAGCTAGACTCGGTCCTGAGGAATGCAGCTGGGCACCTGGGAGGGCCCTTAGTCTGCAGAAACATGCCGACAATACCACACTAATAATAGTAGATATTTGTGTCTCTACTATTTACTAGCACTTTTTAGCATTGGAAACATAGGGGATACTTAATAAAGCGTTTTTCTCCTATTTTCTCCAATTTTATATCCCTTCACCATTATCACACTATTATAAAATAATTTTTTCGCACTGCTTTCTACTCAGTATTCACGGTTCTCAGCCACACACCTTACTACATACTAGGGGTACCACTACTCTGATTATCGAGCTGTGGTAGGAATAATCTCCTTGGTGTGAGGAGTCCCAAATGATGAATAGGGCGGAACCGATCGACAACTGATGGGTATCTTCACAATTGCAGAGATATCCCTTGCTGTATGATTGAATTCTTTCTTTCTTTTTTGTCTTCCTTGGTCAGTCAGGCACCACCCATTAGCTTCCATTAGACCCACAATCATTTATTTGTGTACTTATATTTTTATTTTATGCCATTTCCCACATTAAAAGCCGCAATATGGGCCACAATATACAACCGTAGATTTCTACAGAATAAAAAGCAGTTAAGGCTGGACTGTAATCAGACTGTTTAACATGTAGGCGACTACTTTCAGGAGATAGATAGGGAGGGGGTGGGGTGGGGGTGGTGTGTGAGTGTGTGTGTGTGTTCCAGAGTTCCTGCACACAGACAGGACTATTTTACATTCATGACCATCAGTGAGAATCCTACGATGCAGGAATTATAAATAACAAATAAAAATAAACCCCCCACACAGCGTGTCCGATGGAATGCTATTTTGGAACTAAATCTTCAGTTTTGGCCACCTCTTATTTATCTTATTTCACTTAATTTCTCAAGAACGGTTACATCCCCAGTAATGGAACGTTAGGATGTGGACACGTCCATAGAAAGGGGCAACCATAAATAGTTTGGGCACTCTTCTCAATGCTAAAAGTAAACTGTTTGCAAAGTCACTACAGTTATGCTTAACAGAGTGGATGGAGGTCAGTAAGTTACTGTACGAAGTGGTCTCTTTATATAGTATATCAAAACGAGATATGCTGTGTAGAGAGTCCAGGCATCGTGTATCAGTGCCAGGCGATTGTAGTCCCAAGGTGCTCTCTTTGTGGTAGTGTGGTCGAGCAGCCTTAGGCTTATCGGAGGGGAGTTTCAAGCATTTCATGCAATCACAGAGTCAATAAGACACACAAACACTTAGAGATCCACACGAATTTAGAAAAAGAACACTTATTTTTATAAATATTTCAACACCAAGAACTTTGCAATTGGTTGAGTACTTTTCAAGTTATCACTTTTACAGCTTTCAACAATGTTAGCAAGCAGTGCATCTTTACACTGTAAAGCTTTTCTATTGAGAGAAGAACACTTACGGCATACAGGTATTTGCAGTAGGATTTCCCTTGTCCCCTTTAGGTCGTGAGGTGAAAGGGGGCCAAAGTCCCAAGCTCTGCCAGCAGTTCGGTTTTACCTGCCCTGGTGTGTCTGGATGCAGAGGTGCTGGATGAGTTGGTCAATTTGCGTGCTACACAGTAGGCAAAGGGATTGGGTGCAGCACCTAGAAATAGGGTGCAAAGCAGGACTTGGGGGTAAGTTTGGGAGGTCCCAATGGGTGGCTCAGTTCATGAAGGACAAGGGAGCAAGGGGGAGCAGTCTGTTTTTCTGGACTCAGACCGAGAAGCTCAGGAGCAGTGGGTTTTGGTCGACTGGCCCTTGTGCCTCATAGGCAGCCATGGTTTGGACCTGCAAATGGGGACAAAACAGGGCAGCTGGGCCACTCTTGGTGCTGGCCTCTACAGGGCAAACGTCCCTCGTCGGCTGGTCAGTGTTTGAATTGTTGAAGTACAGATTGGTCTCTAAACAAGCCTTGGTCATGCATGGCAAGGGGTGCTGTACCCCAGGTATTGGTGCAGGGAGGCTCATAGAAGTCCTAACGTCTCTAAACTTGGTAAGGAGACGGATCTAATCTCTTTGAATATGTTGACCTCCTCCTGGACAGCTACTGCGTCGGTGGGTCTGGTGGTCAGCAGCTTCTAGGAACCAGACAACGCAGTTGTGTCCGCAGGATGCAGAGGAGTAGCTCCTCCACTCAAAGGGTGAGATGCTGGCTGGGTTTTGTTGTACTGGCAAACCTCCAAGGCTTTTGGAGGATGCACAGCTGCTAGATGATTCGGGTCTTTCAAATTGTCACGTCTATAGCAGGCAGGGTTTGGCACCAAAAGTCCACAGCAGTCTTCAGTTCTCACGTTGGTTGGCTCTTCCTCTTTTTCTTTAGTCACGGGAATCTAAAGTTACGGTGCCAGGGGGCCACCTAAATACTTAATTTCGGGGCTTAGGGGAGTGTAGAGTAGTAGCCAACGAGCTACATACTCTTGGGGTCACTATGACCTCTATATGACCACTTCCTGTGGGAAGCATAACCCAGTCCCAGTGTTCCTAATTCTGCCATCACCTAGATAGCGGAATTTTCCTAGAGGGAGGCACATCATGCAGCTCAGCTTAGGGGTGTGTCTGACCTGGGTGTGTTCCATGCCTTCTTGCATAACACATTTCCCACCTGTCCTGGTGCCAAATTGGCTCCAGGCATGGGTGGCATCTTCCAGGTCTGGGGGCAGCCTGGGTTGCATATCAAAAGGCAGCAGAGGGGCTCTGAAGCCTCTGACTTGTTATGCTGAGCTACTAGCCATCCTGGTGGAGGAGGTGTAAACACCGCCTACCAGAGCAGACCTCTGAGAGCGGGACTCTCACCTCCTAGGGTGTCAAAAGCACATCTGTGGAGGCAGGCTGGTCTGTACCAGTCAGGTGGCACTCTAGAGTACTAGTACGGCTCAAAGGGTATGTATTAATAAATCCATCACTGGAATCAGAGTGGTTTTATTAATAAGAGTTGTTTGATACCAAACACATTTGATTTTAGTGAAGCCATCATGTAGCTGGGGAACTCGTGAACACCAGAGCCCAGTACATATACTCAAGATGGCTTTCCTGGTCACTTGCAATGTCTAAGAATCGACTTAGACATCACAGGGGCATATCTGCTCATGCAGATATGTCCACACATGTAATATAATGCACCCTGCCTTAGCGCTAAAGGTCTGCCATCAGGGTTAACTTACATATATTGCATGTAGTGTTTGAAGGCATGGCACATAGGATGTGTGCCATGTCTAGTTTTCACTTTTGTCCACACCATTTCAAGGGTCCCTTATGGTGGCACAATTCATGCTGCAACCCTTAGCAACCCTCTTAAGTAGCCATGCCCAAGGTACCAGGGGTAGGTACCATTTACTAGGGGTTTACAAGGGTGCTAAAGGTCTTGCCAATTGGGGAACTATTGGACAGTTTTAGGGAAAACCATCCCTGGACAGCAGGAACCCAGTACACTTCTGTCAAAATTGCATCAGATACCAAGCAAAATGTGGGGGTGACCATGTCAAAAAGGGGTACTTTTCTACAGTTACTACCTCCAAGGCAAAATGGTTTTAGATCAGGGTCTTCCACCATGAGTAATGTGCTTGCTTCGAGGTTTCTAGCATTGTAAATGCTTGCAAAAAGGATAGGAATGTTGTTTTATTGACTTCAGGGCAGTCTTTTACCGAGAGACAGACAAATCATGTAGAAAAAACTTTCAAAGTTAGACCATAATCCTGCAACACTCCAACTAATAAGATTAGTTCATTCTGATACATGGGTTCGGGTACAAACAAATCCACCTGGCATGCTAAAGCAAAGATCAGACCTTTGAAAGCCTTAAAAGGAAGGCTACATTTTGGCATTTACCCAATTTAATTCACAGATGGCCAATATGACTCGGCATCTGTAGTTACTAAACTTATTTCTCCACAAATTGAGAGGTCCTCTCATGTCAAAGCTGTCCTAAGAGAACAACAAATGACCTAGGCTCGGTTGGATCTTTAATGAATGCCTTGTTTGATTATAATAACACATATAAACTACAGCTACATTTTACAAAGCAAACATGTTTATATCCTGCTATTATAAAGCACATCCAATTGGATGAGCTTAACAAATACAGAAGTCTTTGTATTACATTTATTTCCAACTTGAGTTGGAAATCATACATGGCAGAAATGACCTCTCATGGACTTCAATTTGTCAAAGAAGTTTTCAATCTGCATATGGTGGGGTCAGAGGAGAGCTCTGTCTATTATTGAGAGTATTTTTCAGTAAAATGGTGTATTCCAGTCAAGGCAACTTTATTTGATCATATTAAATCAACCACATAAATGCAATACAATCATGTGCAACAACGTACAATAAAACAGTACAGATTCATCTAAAATCCTTAAGACAGACATAAAAGCTAAGAGTAAATATAACATCAAAATACATATAAAACACAATCACCAAATACAGTACAATGATATCATCAATTTAAGAGCCTGTCTGTGACAGAGACGAACCACAAAAAGTGGTCATGAATAGCCTGCTATATCGCCCAGTATAATTATATTCGGAGCCTAAGACATTTCATCATATAGCGCCACACAAACACAGAGCACCACATACACACAGAGCCACACACACAGAGCCACACACACACACACACACACACACAGAGCGCCACACACACACAGAGCGCCACACACACACACACACACACACACACACACACAGAGCGCCACACACACACACACACACACACAGAGCGCCACACACACACACACACACACACACAGAGCGCCACACACACACACACACACACACACAGAGCGCCACACACACAGAGCGCCACACACACACACACAGAGCGCCACACACACACACACACACACACACACAGAGCGCCACACACACACACACACACAGAGCGCCACACACACACACACACACACAGAGCGCCACACACACACACACACACACAGAGCGCCACACACACACAGAGCGCCACACACACACACACACACACACACAGAGCGCCACACACACACACACACACACACACAGAGCGCCACACACACACAGAGCGCCACACACACAGAGCGCCACACACACAGAGCGCCACACACACACAGAGCGCCACACACACACAGAGCGCCACACACACACACAGAGCGCCACACACACACACAGAGCGCCACACACACACACAGAGCGCCACACACACACACAGAGCGCCACACACACACACAGAGCGCCACACACACACACAGAGCGCCACACACACACACAGAGCGCCACACACACACAGAGCGCCACACACACACAGAGCGCCAAACACACACAGAGCGCCACACACACAGAGCGCCACACACACAGAGCGCCACACACACAGAGCGCCACACACAAACACAGAAAGGTACATGTTTCATGATTGAAGTGATAACCTGGCATTGCGTGGAAGGGGGGAAAAACCCACAGAAGAGGAGATGGTCTCCATGCAGGGCCACTGCTATCATTAATGCAGCTGCCGCAGTTGCATTGTGGTCCAAGAGTGTAGAGGATCTTAGCACCCTCCTCGACCAGAGCATATGTAGGGTTTCTCGTTCGCCCCACTTAAAACCTCGGTGTTTTTCCTTTTGCATACACGAAGCTAAACTGAGTTAGTTATACGCAACCTAAAAGAAAAGAGATAAATAAAAAAAACCATACATTCAACACTTGACTCCTAAGAAGCGTTTGGGGGGTCGTACTCCGTGCACCCGGAAGCACACACTGGTCCAAATATCAACTTGTCCCATTTAAAAGGGAAAACATCGAGAAGTCGCCAGAGAATAGCATGCTCTCCAGCATAGGGCAGAGAAGTGGGATGGAGTGCTGTCAACCTCACAACCGGTGATACAGTACTCTGATGGAGATTAAACAAGAAGGTAAAGGATGTTACGGGCGAGGATACTGACATCCGGAGGCAGAAAGACGTGCTGCACAGCGTTTCCCTGCATGTACTTATTTGCAGTGGGTCATCGACCGGAGAGCAGAAAGAGACATGGTCTTAAAAATAAATCACAAAGCTTGACGCGTCCAGATTCTAGCTTCGCATTCTGAAAGTTGTAGTCCTGTGAATCCTATCCAAATCAGAATTACATGCTCCAGAAGCCTACAAAAAAACTGGGCTGGATGAGGTACTCACTCAGAAACAAAATAAAAATCAAGAGCGCTAGTAATTTAAACTTGGATCTCCTTCGGCATTTGGTTACAAACATCGACCAAGCGTTGGTGTTGAAGGTGAGGGGGGGTGTCAATGACAGTCAGCAAACCATCTACCGTTGAGAAATGTTATTTAGACCAGTGCGAGGCCATCGCAACAAAAATATGCTAGTCGGTACAAGGAAACCCGAACTGCAAACTGAAAGCTCTGATGACGATCTGTCATGCTATTGGTTCGATCTCAAGTCACTCTAATTACAGGACTAATTAGCACAGAGAATTTAGCGCGGGGCAGAATTGAGGCGGGGATTGAGGTTTTACTCTGCAGCCAAACTTGAAACAGGGCAGTGAAATACACCCATCGTAGCCTGATTCGTCATCTTTAGAGTTCCCTGTCCGAATTTTATGGAAAGATAGTTGGTTAAATCTACTCATCTTTAACGCCTATTGGCTAGATGTTCACGTCAATTAAACTTGGTTTTGTGTCATGCTTCCAATCGGGTTTCTCTTTTCTCCGTGCTGGCTATCTAGAAACCTTGAGCCATGTAATTTTGTTTCCTACCGTGTTTTTTTTTTTTTGCGCATGTGTTTGGTCGGTGTTTTAGACTCATGAGAGAGCGACTGCGGGTGAGCCGCCATTTTATCGCTCAGTGAGCGTGCATTTCCAAATGAAATAGTGCATGTGGATCGGAAACGGTTAATTGCACCCACATTGTACTATTACATCACATCAGCGTCCCCATGTAGCCAATGGTGTGGAGGCTGCTGCTTTGCGCGTCCTGGTGTGACGCCGCACTGTGTGTGGCAGGTACACAAAGCATGTTTTCCCACCAACAAACACACAAGATGCATTTGTGCAGGGGTGTTTCGAAAAGATTATGTATAAGCCCCCTCCTCCCTCCTGAGGTATAGAGCACACAGGGAGCTAAGGCTGGTCCCCTCACAGCTCGTCATCAATCACCTCTCTCCCCCCCACCACCCCATTCTGAGCTCCTATCTGACGAGGGGTCCGAGCTGGAGCATGTGCAGCAGCAGCACCAGCGGCCGGTCGCGGCTGAGGTCCCGGTGGATGAAGACCAAGCTGAGCTGCACCAGCAGGCAGGGCAACAGCGCCAGCATTAGGGTCAGAGCCTGCCACACCCGATCCCCATTAGCGCGTTAGGTGCTCCTCAGACGACGAACAGGAAGACGGAGAGCAGCTCCGAGAAGGGGAATTTCCTGGTCCCAATTTCCCTCCGGTGAGGGTAGGTGATGGCTGCGCGGAGGCAGCAGCAGCCCAGACCGGGGGAACCGCTATCTGTCAGCCGCAGGCAGCCTGGGAGCGAATCCGCCCATCGCCTACTGTAGCCTGGACCCCTCTGCTGTCTGCACCAGCCTATCGGCCCGCTCCGTCAGCCAGCCGCCTAACACTGGCTTTTCTTGCACGGGTGGTCACCAGGGGGCTCCACTGAAGGGCTGGTGCACGTATGTGCCGAGATTCCAATGTGACGCTTCAGAGGTCTACCACACCCATACCGACACTCCTACCACCTCCCCTCGGCACACTTTGACACTTCCCACTGCAGTCCTTTAAAATGGCTTTGGCTGAGCAGCCCGTGAGGTGAGGTGGTGGTCATTTCACGGATCTCGAGCCAGCAGTGAGAAAGATCAGAGCTGGGCACACGGACTACAAGACACCTAAAACAAGGGCAGCAATAAACAATTGCGGGAGGGGCGGGGGGACGCGAGCAGAGCAGAGCAGCTCCGGAAACACCACCATCTTTCTCCAAAGGCATTAGCAGGAATGCCTCGGAGACAGCACGGTCATTTTCTTATTCGGGGCGTGGTTTTCTTTCTCTCCTCTTCCCATTGGCTGGAAGGTAAAATTCCAGCCAATGGGAAGAGGAAAGAAAGAAAACAAGAAAGAAGCGAAAAAAGACGCCCCCGAATCGGAAAAAGACGGGGCTTGAAAGGAGTGACGCCCCTCTCCTCCAATGGCTGGCCTCCGTTTAGGAAGCCAGCCAATGGAAAAGAGGGGCAGGTTCAAGCCCCCTAAGAAACATTAAATCTCTGACCGAGACTGCGCAAGCGCAGCCTACGGTCCTCGACCTAAAAAGATTGGCATTGACCAGAGTTGAGACACAAATCGCCAAACCTCCCCTAGAGCGGCCATATGCAGAGGGATTTACTGGTTAGTGAAATGTTTTGTATCCATTGATGTGATAGGTATAGTATCATAAAAAAGCTCACAAAATGGGTCCATGTTTGAGTCCCAATTTTCCCTTTGATTTCAACCACATTCCAAACCAAGAAAGAAAATGTGGAAGTATTGCTGGTTTTATTGGTAAGGATGAGTGTGAAATTGCATCCATTTAGCAGTGTAGTTGATGTGATGTTGCCCTTTTTTCAAGCCAGTCTAATATCGGTTTTCGGGATCCCCTGGATGTTGTTAACTGCACCAGGGGCTGTCTGGAACAAACGTTTCGTAGAAATGCCGCAATGGATTTCTGAAGCTGGCTCTGGAGCGATGCACCAGGGCAGGCAAGGTCCAGTCAACGCAAGTTGCATTCCTCTAGAATTGCTAGAAGAATTACAATTGCACGCAAGAGGAAACACTCTGCACATCCCACCATGGCTTCACGTGCGTTGAGGAAGTTACAGCACTCTCAATTCTTATACTACAGCTTTCTACCTACCATACTTCATATAGATAACTTTGACAGTGACCCTCGGTATGCTCACTGCTAGCTATCAAAGGCGCAGGTAAGTTCTTACAAACATTGGTGCTGATGGCTCCTCTCAGGAGACCTTTCGAGTCAGTAGAGTTGCTAGCACTTGGCAACAAAGGACTAGGATAGCGAGGTGAGAGCACTGGTGACAACTCAACCCCCCCCACATGTGAAATATAGCCTTGAGCTGCCAGACTGGGTTGGCTAGGTCTGAGGAAATCAAGTAGTGATAGTAATATCTCTTCCCACTAAGACTGGATTTTTCCTGAACTCTATTGACTCCAGATGTGTACTGGTGCTAGCAACTGACCCAATTTCAAAATTGTATTTCTGTTAAGGACTACATATTTACCCCAAGAGACGTAGTGCGGAATAAACTAGCTTGTTCGTTGAAAAATTGGATGTACATTTTCCCTCTTCTAAAGCCTCTGTATTATTTGCCCAGGTGCAATATTCGTCCAGTAGAGTCCTTCCACGAGGGAGGTAGGAGTGAACTATTGGTACATTAGACCTTAAATGGTCTATACAAGAGTGAGAAGATGCACAGGCAACATCAATCAGAGGGCTGATAGGTGGGCTCAGATGTTACCATTGGCTGAATGGAGGATTCCATTTGTAGTTGAAAACCAAGAGGTTTGACGTCTTCACTCAAAATAGCAAGCGTGTTAGATCCAGCAATAGCGGTAGTAGAATCCTCGTAGAGTGTATTACCAGCATGAAGATTTTAAATTGGTGGGTTTGAATTATACAAAGATGATGGCAAAGCTATAACTGCATGCTGGTTGTCAGAGATTGGTGTTATCACGGCCACAGAAGTCCGCTTAACAGTCAGGTTTTAATATTTAATTTAATATTAGACTGCAGTGGAACAATGGATATATTTTTATTTCACTAAGAGCTTCTTGCCTAAAAGCGGTGGATGGCAAGGTTATCTGCTGAATCCTCATTGTCAGGAGAAGCCATTTGCACAGGTCTGCAAAGGAAAGCAGAATACAGCTGGCTCCTAGCTTTCGTATTACTTTCCCAAGCCTTTTGCGCTCCCTTTTCATAGGTGGCTTCACAGCTATTCTGTGGTGTAGGTCATCATCCATCAATGATTGAGTTAGTATTGTTATATTTTGAGTTAGAAGAGGGAGCGCCCTCATTGCGATTTGCAATGTCAGATGGCACAGGTTCCGAAGCGATAAGTCGCTCAGATGCTAGTCCCTTAGATGCCTCAGCAGAACCAGGTCTAATGGTAAGACAGGGTGAACCTGTACACAATGATATTCAGAGATGCCCTTGAGCAAAGTGTGGGTCTGGCTAAATTCCATCTTGTCCTGTTGAATCCAATTTGAGCCAGTCTGCTGGGAAGGTGTTCAAATCCGATCAAGAATAAAGTCTAACATTTGAGGTATCAAAGCAAGAGAGTTAACAGTACTGGAACAGGAGCAAGAGTAGTATACAGCATCTGGGTCTGACTGGACCCTTCTAATCAAGTTATTCAGTACTGACCATTTTGTGTCAATACCCACGATGTGGGCTGATAAAGAACTTATAATGTCCACTTGCATGTCTAGTTTATCAGAGTGATAATATAATGATGCTGAAACTGCCTCCAGATTGTCGAGTAGAACGTTCCAGATAGTAGTGCTTGAATTGTGCAGAGTATCTCTTCAGTCTGGCTACTGAAGGATTTATGTTGTAAATTGCATTCTTCCCATAGGGACCGAATTCAATCAGAATGACTTGACGAACCATAGTCATGGATCTCATGGTCCTCTTCTATGGAGGGGGTAACTAGACATTTCCTTAACTGGACTGGTGTCTAGTATTTTTCCTAACAGTAAATTTAACTTTATGGGACTTAATGCATTGAAAGAAACCAAGTGACATGCAAAGTTCCCTTAAGTATTGTTATAATCTGTTACTTAAGCACACAGACTATGCTGTGTTAAGCTTGGCAACTGACATATCGAACTAGCCACCTTATTCTCCAATTTCCAGTTTCTAATAGGAAAGAAGTAAAGAAATCAAATGCGGTCTCCAAAAATATTATGTTAACCTCCTCATGGTCTGTGGCTGAGGCATGGACTTGAACCAGCACAGTTGTTGTATAATGGTGTACACAAGTTGCCATGAATGTCAAAAAAGTCAAAGCCATGTTTGCCACTTGAGGATACAGGCCGATCGTCAGCTGGGTTACAGGAGACGTCTTAAGTAAGGCTCATAGTACCATTACTGGCATTGGAATTATTTGGAATTAAAAAGTCTGATCTTGGAGAGCTTGGATGGGCCGTGGGAATGAGACATGGAGGCGTGGGGAGAGCCAGATGATATTACTAATACTGATGGTATCATGGTATCTCCTGCCAGATCGTCCGTAGAGGGGGACATGTCTTTCTTGCCAGATTTCTTGGCAGCTTTTGTGTACCACTCCCTATTAAGGGGTATGAGGACCCATTCCCTGGACTCTTCCTGAGTGCATCGTAGTCAGGCAGTAGAGCAAATCTGAAGATAGTGTCTCAACACTGTCTTGAGGTCAATAACCCGTAACCTTCTCTGAAAACCGATATCGGCCAGACAGCAGCTGCTTAGAATCTTAAATGAGGCTGTGCCACTAATGTACTAAAGCTGCAAGCAAAGCGATATTTATTTACTGTAACACTTTCTCCATTTCTCAGATTCTCTATTTTTCGAATAAATGTAATGCCATTCCTAAGCGCAACCCCCCCCCCCCCCCCCCATATTATAACACATTCAAGAGTTTGCGAGGGGCACAAGCACACTGCACAAGCATGTTGTACAAGGTTAATAGGGTGACTCATTGGCTTCTAAATGTTTGCTGTCAGGCTTTCGTTTTGAAGTGTGCAAGAGTTTTGGGTTTGTTAGAATGATTATTATTGAGCTGTGTATTATCTGCATAGGTGGAGACTCCAATGTCTTCTTTGATTGGACTCTAGAATCCAGATAGTCTCACAATTTGCAGGATTGGTATTCATTTTACATTTCCCTAGGATTTGCATAAATTAACATAATTCAGTACTTACTATATCAGGATAGAACTTGCACTATTGCTGTGGGTGAACAGAATCGTTCATGGCTCAATATGATATGTCAGAGACTTGGCACAATCCTGAAACTTTTAAAATTACATTTTAGTCTTTTGCCCAAACAAAACATCAGCCTACAGTTTTCTTCAAGAAATTAAACTTTCGAAAATAAAAACTGGCTCTTCCTTGAGTGGTGATCAAATTGCAACCTCACATTAAATACGTTCTTTTCAAATTCGATGTCAGGGCCGGAGGCTTCAGATTATGGTTTTTTCTCTCCGCTGTTTATTCAATAGTAACCGCGTAGCAGCCAGAAAAGCAATAAACATGGGAAAAAAATCACATATGCCCAACATCGGGCTAATAAGAGCAACAGAAAAAAATCAGAACATAATAGGGAAATACATATCCCACCAGTCCATGCTCATAGTCCTTCTACAGTGTCCACAATCCTTAAGGTAGGACTTCCATCTTGTGGTCTCTCCCTCTTTCTTCGCTGCTTCGCAGCCAGTTAAGTGCTTTTTTCCTACGCTCTCACTCATTATTGTAACTGTGGGGGTGTTTTGGGTTCTAGGCACTGTGTTTGGCTTAGGGACTCTTCATTGATATTCGGTGCACGTTTTATCTTTTAGAGCCCTTATTTATTGTCGCGGGGACGCGGGAGTTGCGGCGCTGCCTCCTCGCCACTAGAGGGAGGCGTCGGGTCTCTTTTCTCCTCAGCGCGGTTTCCCTGTCAGACGGGAGCCGCGCTGAGGAGGAGAGCCCTGCCGGAGCCTTCATCTGCCGCCTCACCTTGACGCCCTGTTGGGTTGTATTGCCCCATTTTTGATTTACGCCCTTGACGGGTCTGTACTAGTGGATTACCGCAATTTACGCCTTCGGGCTGTACCTTCCCAGCACTATTGGTGGTTAGTCCGCTAGCCAGCGTACACCTTTACGAAGCACGCAGGGAGGCGGCTTTGACCCGGTCTTTGCTAAGAGGGTCTGCGCGCTAGGTGGAGTGCTGCCCCTATACTTCCTGGCTCACCAGTGATAAAAGTCTTGCTAGCCTTCGGTTGGCCCATACCCCTGGTCCCTAGTGCCAGTCGGAAACCTCCGCCTTTCCGCACCATAGCAAATAGGCAAGCATGGCGGAAGGATATTATGTAGAGGACGAGGAGACCCATCAGTATTTGGGGGATGAGGAATTTTATGATGCAGTGGATCAATCCATCTAGAGATGTGTGCAGGAGATAGTGGGGCCTATGGAGGATCGACTCTCGGCCCGTATAGTAGAGGAGTGCGCGAAGCTGGCTCCTGCGCCAGTGAGTGCCCCTGCGGGTTCCCAGTCCCCTGCGGAGGGGCATCGGCCAGCACCCAAGAAGGTCTGTAGGGACGGCGGCGCGGGGGGTGAGCCGGGTGTGGATAAGGACGCCTTTGAATGCCTAAGGGATGCGTTTTTGGCTAAGACAACTGACCCTGCCCCGGCGTCGCTCCCGGCCCACCGACGACGACGAGGAGGAGGATTCGGTGCGGTCTTGGCGCCCGTCCGGTACTTCAACTGAGTTGCCTCAGGACGCCTCAGGTATGCTGGACCCGGACGATATAATCCACCCGAGGTCGTACGCTGGGTGACAAATTTGCGAAGTTCGTGGCGGGGCGCTCTAGAGAAGGAGGCAGGTAGTTGCCTGAGGGGAGAATGTCCGCGTCCGACACTTTAAGGGAAGGTGGCCATGACTCCAGAGCTGGACGGGAAAATGGCCACCTTTATGGCAAAATTTGTGAAGGATCCTCGCAAGGGCATCGACCGCTCTTGGCGGTCGTGCCAAGATAAGCTTTTGGATACTATAGGCCCCCCGACGAAGATCCTAGATATGGTGGAGGAAGCCAAGGCGTCGGGCTCTACCATAGCCCCAGACGTTTTATCTAATTGGGCACAGAGGGCAGTCATTTTTTTGGGCAACGCCAACTGTGCGCTTTCTACCGAACGCCGGCGCTCGCTGCTCATTAAATTAGACCCCAAGTTAGGGGATCTAGCCTCATCAGAGGCAGAAGCGGTGGCGCAAGGCGGCCTGTTTGTGGACCCTTTCATAAAAGAACTGGGGAAGTTTGTTTCCACCTTTTCCTCCCTAGACAAAGCCCAATCCACCATCAAAAGGGTGTTCCAGCAGCTTTTCTCTAGGGGGGGGGCGGTCGTGGTAGGGGCCTCAGGACCGGCCGTGGCGGTCAGAATCAACCCAATAAGGGGCAAGGCTCCGGCAGAGGCCAGTACAACTCCTCGGCCAATTATAACAACTTTTATCCCACCAAAGGCCAACGGTTTCGTGGAAGAGGCGGCTTCAGGAATGACGCAGGAGACAATAGTTCCCACGGAGAGTGTAATCCCTCCGGACAAAGTGCTAATAGGAGGGCGGTTGGCTTGTTTCCCGGAGGCCTGGGCGGCCATCACGAGGGACGCCTGGGTTCTTCAAACTGTACGGGGTTTCCGTATAGAGTTTTACGATCAGCCCTTCCAGGTGAACGCCCCGCACCCGATTGTTTTCTCCCGGGAAGATGGGCGGTTGATCGACGAAGAGGTCTTAGAGCTGTTACGCAAAGGGGCCATTTGCCGATCAACGAGACACCCCTCTGGTTTCCTCAGCAATGTTTTCCTAGTGGAAAAGACGGACGGGGGCAAGAGGCCTGTTATAAACCTCTGGGAGTTCAACGGCTGGTTGGTGTACAACCACTTCAAGATGGAGGGTATTCACCTCCTGAGAGACGTGCTTTTGCCCAACGACTGGATGGTCCGTTTGGACCTCAAGGATGCTTACCTGGCAGTTCCCATACACCCGCCTCATCGTCGATTCCTACAGTTTCTCTGGCGGGACCAGATTTTCGAGTTCACGGCCCTTCTGTTCGGACTTTCCTCGGGCCCCTGGTGTTTCACCAACCTGCTACGCCCGGCAGTGGAGGTCCTTCGGAGTCGGGGCATACGGATGATTGTCTACCTGGACGATATCCTGCTTATGGCCCAATTTCCCAACAAGCTGGTGCTTCAACTCGACCGGACAGTTTCTTTGCTGCAGGGTCTGGGTTTCATTGTCAACAAGGACAAGTCAATCTTCGCACCCTCCCAGAAGATGGTGTTCCTGGGGTTCATCGTGGACTCTGTGCAGGTGTCTCCGAGCCTTCCTTCTCGGAAGATGGCCAAAATCCGGCACGTGCTTCGACAGGCGATCGCCAAGTCTCACACGTCCCTAGGCCAGATTGCCAGGGTAGTAGGGCTTCTGTCGTCCTCAATTCAGGCAATCTTTCCGGGGCCGCTTCATTATCGGGCCCTTCAGCGCCTCAAGGCTTATCACCTCAGAAGGGGCCTGACTTACGAACAGTCGGTTCCTCTGTCGGTGGAAGTGAAAGGAGAGATGTCCTGGTGGCTCTCCCATATTGAGGCGTGGAACGGCCGGGCAATTTTCAGGTCGATTCCGGACTTGATAATAGAGTCGGACGCCAGCAGAACTGGCTGGGGCGCCCGCTGCGGGGATTTTTCCACAGGCGGCGGTTGGTCGTTAGAGGAGCAACAACTCCATATCAACTGTCTAGAGCTCCAGGCGGGCTCTTTCGCGGTCCGTTGTTGGACCAAGGACTCGGCGAAGTCATGTGTGCTTTTACGGATGGACAACATCTCAGCGGTCTGCTATGTCAACCACCTGGGCGGCCCTCGGTCGCGGGCCTTGGCAGATCTGGCAAAGGATTTTTGGGATTACTGCCTAGCCCATCAGGTCTTGGTGACGGCAGAGCACCTCCCAGGCCAGGCCAATCAGGTGGCAGATTGGCATTCGAGGTACCTGCGGGATTCGAGCCTCTGGAAGTTGGACGCGCGGGTGTTTCACTGGTTAGAGACCATGTGGGGCCCGTTCTCGGTGGATCTGTTTGCGTCCCGCCTCGATTTCCAGTTACCGAGGTTTTTCAGTTGGAGACCGGATCCTCTGGCGGAGGCCACCAATGCTTTCCTCCAAGACTGGAGTCGGGAAAAGCCCTATGCTTTCCCCCCGTTTTCGTTGGTGGTGAGGTCGGCGGCCCATCTTCGCCGTCAAAAAGCGGACATGGTGATGGGGACGCCCTGGTGGAGGTCGCAAGTTTGGTTTCCAGTTCTTCTAGAACTTTCTTAGGATTCTCCAAACCTACTCCCCCGGTTCCCTCGTCTCCTTCTCAATCCAGACGGGGAGCCTCATCACCTCATCATGCAGGATTCTCTCCGCCTCATGGCGTGGCGGCTTTCCAGAGACGCTGGTCGCTCCCAGGACTTTCGGGCTCGGCTGAGTCCTTGTCTAAGGCTTGGGCTGACAGTACCACAAAGAGGTACCGCTCAGCATGGTCCAGGTGGGTTCGTTGGTGTCTTCGACGGGACCTGGATCCCCTGGTTGCGGGTGTCGTTCCCATCCTAAATTTCCTAGCAGAGTTGGCGGCAGATGGGCTGGCCTACAGGACCATTAACGCAATGCGTTCGGCGATCTCAGCAGCGCACGAACTGTTGGATGGGGCCCCCGTTGGGGAACATCCCTTGGTTTGCAGGCTTCTTCGGGGTGTACGTCTTTCTTTATCCCCGGAGCCGAGATATTCAGTCTTGTGGGACATGAATGTGGTTCTAAACCTTTTTCTTTCCTGGCAGCACAACCAGTATCTTTCACTGTAAGAGTTATCGGCAAAATTGGCTATGCTTTTGTGTTTGGTGTCCTGTCGTAGGGTTTCAGATGTGCGTGCCTTGGATATTTCTGCACGGATATTTTCCCCAGAGGGGGTTACTTTTACTGTGGGGTGCCGTACAATGTCCGCTACGAGGTCTATCTCGTATCCGGCCTTTGTGGACGTTCCCAAGCTTCGTGTTGTGCAGTGTTTGAAAACATAAGAGGACGTTACAGTGGAATTTCGCCCTCCGGGCGAGAGGCAACTCTTAACTGCGCTACGAAAACCGCACAAGGCGGTGTTTTCCCCCACCTCGCCCGTTGGGTGCGGTGGGTGCTCCAAGAAGCTGGCATTGATACTAAACAATTTGGAGCTCATTCACCTAGAGGCGCTATGGCCTCGAAGGCTTTCTCCTTGGGAGCACGTTTAGAGGACCTGATGTGTGCGGCGGATTAGTCCTCGGATTCCACCTTCAAACGGTTTTACTTCAAGCCTGTGGTGGATATTGCAAGTTTGGTGGTTAATACGCTTTGAACAAACATAATCTGAAGCCTCCGGTCCGGACATGTTATGTTACAGTGCGTTTATATAGCGCACGGCTACTCGAAAAGAGTGTCCCGGCGCTTTCCACATGCAGCTCAAGATAAAAAAAACACAATAAAAGCAAAAACAGACCACAAAGAAGAAAGCAGAGAAGAAAAAAAAAGCCTAAAGGTTAAAAAGCCAGGTCTTCAGGCTCTTCCTGAACTGGAGCAGGTTGGCGGTGCTGCGCAGTGTCAGTGGAAGCGTGTTCCAAAACTGGGGGGCTTTGCAGCTGAAAGAGCGCCCACCAGCGCGGGCCTTCCTCACACGCGGCACCACCGCAAGGAAAAGGGATTCAGACCGCAGAGAGCGGGCTGGACGATAGAAGGCCAGTCTCCGCCGCAGATATCCAGCTCCTGAGCCAAACAGTGCCTTGTGCATCAGTGTCAGGGATTTAAATACAATCCGCTTTCGGATAGGCAGCCAATGGAGCATCTGTAGTAACCCAGAAGCTCAAGCTAGTCTGCGCAGGCCGAAAATTGCCCGGGCGGCAGAATTCTGCACCACCTGCAGGCGTTGGACCAAATAATCAGGAAGGCCAAGAAAAAGGGCATTGGCATAATCTAGCCTTGATCCAATAAGAGCCTGTGCTCCACAGACAGCAGGGGTAGGAATTTGCGGAGCATTTTCAAAATTCCATAACAGGTGGCTGTCAGCCCGAGAATATGCGTTCTCAGCGTCAGCTGATTGTCCAGCTTGACTCCCAAGTTTTTAGCAGCCAAAGATGACTGTGCGGGAGGACACATGTCAGACGGCCACCATTCCCGCCACTCAGGATCGGTAGCACAACCGAAGAATAAAACCTCAGACTTGCTTGAATTGGCCTTCAAACCGTTCCACTGGAACCATTCGAAGACCATTCCCAGACAGCCCCGAATACTCTCTCCATCGAACTCCTGGTCTTTACCACATGTGAAGAGGAGTT
Organism: Lissotriton vulgaris; assembly: GCF_964263255.1. Taxonomy (NCBI): domain Eukaryota; kingdom Metazoa; phylum Chordata; class Amphibia; order Caudata; family Salamandridae; genus Lissotriton; species Lissotriton vulgaris. The sequence continues at coordinate 261,547,248 of NC_141697.1, forward strand.
GCGTATCGTCGGCGTAGGAGACGATCTGGGCCCCATGTGCCTCCACCGCGGCCGCCAAAGAAGACATAAAGATGTTAAACAGCGTGGGGCTCAACACAGAGCCCTGTGGAACCCCAACTCCCAATGGCGGCATCTCGGCAGAGCTCTGGGAAACCCAGACCGTCTGGCGACGGCCCTCGAGGAAAGATGTGAACCATTTGAGCACCGTCCCCCTGAGGCAGATGTCATAAAGCCTAGCTAGAAGCGCCTCGTGGGGGACAGTGTCGAAAGCCGCCGACAGGTCTAACATGACCCACATGGCCCTACCACCAACATCCAAGGTCTCCCTGATGATCTCAGTGACCTCCAGCAGAGCCGTTTCCGTACTAAAGTTGGGCCGGAATCCGGATTGGGATGGATGGAGCAGATTGTTAGCTTCCAAAAAGCTCGACAGGACGCCATGGACATGTTTTTCAGTGATCTTAGCTAGAGCCGGGAGAAGTGAGATAGGCCTATAGTTGGCCAGGGCCTCAGAGTCAAGACCCGGCTTTTTTAGGAGGGGGATCACCATCGCTCTTTTCCAAGAGCTAGGGCCCCTTCCCTCCCTCAGGGAGGCATTGAGGATGGGGTTGACCAGCGGGTTCACCACCGTTGCCATCCCGGCCAGGAATTTGGCAGGGCAGGGGTCAAGTGGCGAGCCAGATTTAAGATTGGCCAGCAGCAACCTGGACGCGTCGCTGGAAACAGTTGGAAAGTCAGACAACACCGCCACAGGCGTGCACGATGGTCCTCAACCCGCCCCAGGGGCGCCGCTTCCCTCCTCCGGCCTCACCGCGAAGGAGGCCTGAATCGCCTTGATCTTATTGGTAAAAAAGCTAGCGAGATCACATGCCCACGTATCCGACGATACTGGCGGGGGCGAGTAGGAGCTAAGGGTCGTGAACTCCTTCACGATAGTGAAGATCTCCTTACAGGAGTTAACCGATGCCTCAATCCTCCTAGCCAGATATTCCTTCTTCGCTCCCAGGATGTCCCGGTGGTAGGCCTTGACAGCAGCCCTATAGGCGAGTTTAGCCTCCCCGTCATACTGGAGGCGCCAGGCCCGCTCAGCCACCTTACATCGGCTGCGAACCAGACGCAGCGCCTCCGTAAACCGCGGCGCAGATTGCCGTATCGCCGTGGACCGGGGGGCTGCCCTAGGGGCAAGATCGTTCAGCCTTTCGGCCAGCCACAGCTGCAGAGCCTCGATGTCACTTTCCAGATTACCCGAAAGGTGGCATGGGTGGTCCTCAAGCGCCTGCTCCAACATATCGGGCGTCACCCTATGCAACGTTCTCGAGGCTGGTCTAAGCAACATAGGGGCGCTATTGTCCAACCGCCCGTTCCCCAGCACGGAGAATCTAATCAACCTATGATCCGTCCAGAGCACCGGCAACGTATCCACCTCAGCAAGTGGGACTGACGAAAACACCTGATCCTGGGTATGCCCTTTCATGTGTTGGACCAGACACGAACGGTACAAGGCCCAGCGGAGATGTGATGTCCATCAGCTTAATAGCGTCCGGGTCGTCCGTCACGTCGAGATGGATATTAAAGTCACCTGCCACCACGCAATGCTGTGTAGACAGCGCCAACTCAGAGATAACTGTCTGCAGGTCCTCCAAGAAGGAAACCACAGAGCCTGGCGGCCTGTATATCAACAACCCCTTCACAGCTTGGCCCTGGGACAGTCTGAGCGTAAAGGCAAGCGACTCTGAACTCCCAATGGAGTTACGGGGAAGCACTGAGCAGGAAGCGCTCTTCTTCACCACTACCGCCACTCCCCCTCCCCTTCCCTTCGCTCTATCCTGCCGGAAAATGTTATACGCCGGGGGGATGGCAGAGAAAATGTCCGGGTTGGACACCTCTCCCAACCAGGTTTCGGTCAGTAAAAGACAAAGAGGATTTTCCCTGACAAGAAGATCGTATATGTCCAGGGCGTGGCAACCTACAGACCTCGTGTTGAGCAGCAGGAATAGAGGTTTCACGCAGGCCGGAGCTGGCCGAGGGACGCTGACAGGTGTCCAGGTAGGCGACCAGCCGCAGCCCGGGCAGCGCCGTTTACCCTTGAAACGCCCCGGGAACACAGAGCGACAAGAGCAGGAACGGCTCTGCATATCCCGCAACATAGCCGAGGAGTAGCAAATCATCCTTGACAGAGTCAAACAGGACCACCGTCCCCCGCCGCCCCAACGCCTCCGGGACGCTGACGGGCGCAGACGGGCGCAGACGGGCGCAGACGGGCGCAGACGGGCGCAGACGGGCGCAGACGGGCGCAGACGGGCGCAGACGGGCGCAGACGGGCGCAGACGGGCGCAGACGGGCGCAGACGGGCGCAGACGGGCGCAGACGGGCGCAGACAGGCAAGACTCAGGCAAGACTCAGGCAAGACTCAGGCAAGACTCAGGCAAGACTCAGGCAAGACTCAGGCAAGACTCAGGCAAGACTCAGGCAAGACTCAGGCAAGACTCAGGCAAGACTCAGGCAAGACTCAGGCAAGACTCAGGCAAGACTCAGGCAAGACTCAGGCAAGACTCAGGCAAGACTCAGGCAAGACTCAGGCTAAGCGAAGGCGTCCACCCGCGCGTCCCGCTGCGCGTGAGGGAGCGACTTTAAATAGGCGCTCCAGTAAGCCCTTAGCGCGCGAGTCCGCTCCAAGATGGCGACCGCAGCTGTATGAAGTGCCCCAAACTAAGATGGCGCCCAAATTAGAGACCCAGGACCCGGACATAGAATCGAAATTTGCCTAGCATAGTAACGGTAAGTTTCAATTCTATTAAGGACACGGAGGCGAGGATTATCCCACCCACACTTCCTGCGGAGATCCCTCCCCGTATTGGTGTAAGTAATCAGTTTATCTGTTAAATGCAATCATTAGGACTTGTTCTGGTGACGAGTGTTGTTCTTACGGTTTGGTCTTATTTCCTCTGGCGGAATGGCAACGCTCACGCTGTTGTGTTTTTCCTGCTGGGTAATGATGGCGCAAAGCAAAACCGTTGATGATGTGGCGTGTCTTGCGCGAAGAAAGAGGTAGAGACCACAAGATGGTCGCCCTACTTTAAGGATTGTGGACACTGTAGAAGGACTAGGAGCATGGACTAATGGGATATGTAGTTCCCTATTATGTTCTGATTTTTTTCTGTTGCTCTTATTTGCCCGATGTTGGGCATATGTGATTTTTTTCCATGTTTATTGCTTTTCTGGCTGCTATGCAGTTACTTTTGAATAAACAGCGGAGAGAGAAAAGCATAATCCTCGCCTCCGTGTCCTTAATAGAATTGAAACTTACCGTTACTATGCTAGGCAAATTTCGATTCTACCTTACACAAACAGATATCTTGGAAGTAAGTGGGCACTAACATTTAAAAAGTCAAGAAACATAGTTTCACTTATGTAAATCAGACCCAAAAAGACTTCTGCACATTCTCATTGTATTCCTGTGTCTCAAAGCACTGTCTAAATACTACTTGTACATACAAAGAAAATGGAGTTTGTTCAGTAATTGACACAGTGTAAATGCCCGACACCAATAACATTAGTTTTAGATTCATTTGCTTTTTTACCTCCAAAATGATCTGCAAAGTCACATTTAGAAAAAATACAATTTTAGTTTCTGTTTAAGGTTCCTCCCATTTCCTTAGTTATTAAAAGTTAATTTTATCTTGATGGGTCGCCGTGTGAGTTATCAGCGACTGTGAAATGTCATTGTTAAGTGATGATCAATTATGATCTTAATGTACTTGGTTTCTTCTTGTATTTGTTTTTTAATTTGCATTTTGAATACGTAATTATAATTAATACTAGGAAATGTACTTCTACTGGTGAGGATCCCTTTCACAGGATTCTTTAATCAAATTGAGTATTAGCAGTAATCTCTCCAAGCAATCTCCGGATACATACAATAGAACATTTGAACAACTCCAGGTCATGTAATCTTAGGTGATTTCTCCTCATTCTCATCTGTGTCGTAGAGCTCCAAGTATAATTAGAGGTGGCAATGTTGGCTTCTCCTTTCCAATGATGCTGAAGTCTTTGATATGGAGGTCACCATTGCAGACCATGAAACCTGCCCCAACAGAACAACCTTGGGAGTTGGAGCCTTTTATTAAGATGATTTTGATGGCATCAACTTCAGCTGTAATGCAAATATTTGAAGCTGATGGCAATAAATTACAAGGACAACGTTTGTGGAGAGAACTATGAAACGCATTGCAGAAGGAGGGAAGGATTGTCACCAGATGCAAAGTTTTCACCTTTGACAATGGCTCTCCCAAGGTGGATTCCTCAAAATTAGGAGACACTGTAGGACAAGATCTCCAATAGGTGAATAACCCTGCAGGGAAGTAAAGTCCATGAGCCATAGATGAAGATGAAACGGTCTGTTCCTTTCCAAAGCCTTAAGATGATCCGGCTGCCCTGATTTTCCACCAAGTTATTAAGATCCAGATTACAGAGTTCTCATAAGGCGTATGGTCAGAAAGCAAACATTATAAGCATGCATATCCTGCAAACAATGGTCATAATCCCAATTAAGCATGCTTTTGCAAGGCTTTGTAACAGTAACATAGTTCTAGCTGGCCGCTGAACACAATGCTGAATATGATCTTGCGGTCAACTAGCGAGCCATTGAAAATATTCTTCAAATTCTCAATGCTAAACACATGGCGCGGCACCAGCTTCGCATCTAAATGAGAAGGCTGGACAAAGAAATAAAAAACACGAGGTTTTTTGGAGTTCCTTTCAAAGCATCAAACCTACAGGTTGTTTTCAACCTTTGGAAGATTATTGTATATCAAACCACTCGGTGCCAAGGTATGCAAATCTAAAAAAAAATATATATATATACACATATATATATATATATATATATATACACATATATATATATATATATATATATATATACATATATATATACACATACATATATATATATATATATATATATATATATATATATATATATATATATATATATATATATATATATATATATATATATATATATATATATAGAATGCATGTTGCATAACAGTATTAAAATGAAGGTGACTAAATGTACACTCTAAACAATTATACCAGCCCCACGGAACCAAACTACAAGGAATATAATCTGAATTCTGCACAAACTTTGAGCACAGCCATGCCTGTAATGGAAGTGCAACACACCAACCAGTTAAGACATCACTTACCGTACTCTCCACAGCCCCAAGAGTAAACTGCTTTGCTTCGGGTCAGGACTACCACATGATTTTCTCCACATGAGACCTGCTCCACAGGGTTAAGAAGGAAAAAATCCAATTGAAGTGGTTCGAGCACTTCAGAGCCACAAGCCTGATCCACACCCATACAGCCATAGTAATCTGATCCAAAGGTGTACAGCTGTCCTTCATCTGCAGCAAGCAAAAAAGTTCTATGAGAAGCAACCTTGAACAAAATTACCAGAGGCTGATTGAAGAGAGTGGAAAAATGCATGCAGGCATGTTCCTTCCTCACAGATATCTATTCAGAGAACCAACCTGTGATGCAGACTGTGAAATCATCCCCGCACGCCACCTGTCGAATGGCCTTTCCTTGCAGTTTCTCCACATGTTTGGGCTGCCGGTATGAGGCTCGGTCACCATGTCCCAGCTGTCCATGTAGCTTGGTACCTCCTTGCATGTTCTTTAAGACAAGGAGGCCACAGGCATAGTGACAAAGCTGTATGAGAAGAACTAAATGTCCTAACAGAAATGCATTCTCCCAACAACATCTTGAAAACACTCACAGTAAGTCCCTCCCTCATTCAAGGTTCACCTTTTTAAACCATTATCAGTGCCCCTCCAGCAATCACACCCCTCGCCAGTTAGACACCATCTCCTCATCTTAAAAGGAGAGCCTACCCCCAAAGTCTACCCTCACCAGCATTCCCAAATCACCTCCATTCAAACATACTTATTTTGAAGGTCCTTACAGAACAAGTACAAATCTCTTTCATTCCTCTTATGTGACCTCCTTTTCAAACCCACCCAAGTGCATTACAAAAGTACCCACGCCTTCAAACACATACAATTTTTCCACTGCCTCTGTTAACTTGTTAATCACCCTGTGTTGTAGAGTTCTTACAGCCAGGAAAGATGTGTTTCACTCAGTTCTCAGTGGAAATAAAAAGGACGATCCTACCATGCCACCCCATGCTCATTTTTGTCCCAAACCTTTTCCTGTGCCACTCAAACTGACCCACAGAAATCAAAGCATGATGCGGCTGCTTCTTACCACCCAGGTGTAAAGCTCTTTCTCCACGGTCACAACTGCAAAGTGGGTGTTACCAGCACAGACCTGCAGAGCTTGGCAGCCCCCTTTAAAGACATCAAGTTTCTGAGGTGTGGACTTCCCACCTCCCCAGACATACACCTCGCTGCTACGTGACGTCACCACAGCTATGGGAGCTTCGTTCACTGCACCGGGCCTGTGATTAATGTCATTAGGAGAGGTGGGGAAGAAAACCTTTAAATCAGAGCAATCCAAAAACATCCTCCACTGTCATGAGATAGTCATTCATTATGTCAATAATCACTTGAAATAACCCTCCATCACCCTTGAGACCCAACTTCATACTAGTACGTGCCCCTTCACTGACTTTTTCACAATTCAAAATCTTTTTAAAAACATTTTTTTTTCATTAACAGGTCTGCTAACTAAGATACCTTTACATATGTCAACATATTACCTCAGTCTTTTGCTTGGACCATTCAGCAAGGAAACCTTTTCTTCCATTTCCCTGAAAATTAAAAGAAAAAAAAAACAGTAGGTGAAAAATTACTTTATTAACTAGGGGACTACAATGGATAAACTCGCACAAAGTAACACAATCCAGTACTCCACTTAAAATGCAGTTTTCAATGAAGGAACCTAGGCTAGCCCTAGTAGCTGTGGCTCAAACTGACCAACTAAAATTAGAGAAAAAACACCAAACGTGTTGTAGCAGCACCAAATTAACATGCAAGTCAAGCAACGAAATAGTAATATTCTGAAACCATTTTAGTAACAAGAAGGAAAATGTAATGAAAAAAATATTCATCAAAATGCCTGGTGGGGACCAGGAGCTACGGGTTTTTGAATAGTCAAAAATCACTCATTGGAAACCATTGGTGTCAAAATACAAATCAGTTGTAAAACAGAATGGTAATGCATTCCTTTGCAGGTTAGCTTGCAGGCATTTTTCGGATAGTGTATTTTCCATAAATGCCATGTATTCAACACATTGAGTGCCTTTGTTGGAGCTTTATTGCAGGGCTGAGCATGCCTCTGACGCACTCCTAACTCACTGCCTAACCACATATACTAAACTCTTCCCACCTCTACACCACCGCCTAAAAACGTATAACAAGCACTCTCCTCCTAGTCTACTTTTTCACATTGCAACATGGACTCCAGACTTGAAAAGTCTGGTCCAAACAGCTACAAAATTAACTATCCAGACAACCTCTCCATAAATTGCGACCAAAACTCTGAAACACAGACTCCTCAAAGCCAATCCAGAAACTCATCTCTGACCCCTACCTCTGCCCAAAAAAAGGTTCTTTAACTAGCGACTTGATTTTCTACACTAAAAGAAGAGCTTAGTGAAGATCTACGTTCCACTCCCTTCTCAGAATCACGTTAACAAAACAATTCCTGCATGGGATGCGACCTTTGATCTCCCACCTTCAGAGCAAATGCCACTATGGCCATATACAACAATGGGACTATTCTTATTCAGGCCACTGATCGCAGCCTGTACATCTTTAATGACAGGTTTGCACTCTTTAAAAGGTCTCTGGTCCCTAGCGACTCCTTTTCTCAGTCCTGGTATGAACCTTCTTGTACCCCCTCTCAGGAGGTCCCTTATCCCTCTTTGACGAACCCCAGCCTAATGACTGCCTTACCTAACCCAATCAACACCCACTGGCCCATAGCTCCACTGACACCGGGCTCCCCTAACTCACCCATTGTTCCACAACCTGACCAGACTTTGACCAATAATCACAGTGCACTTGCTCTCCCTCGCTCCGACCACCTCGCCAACACTTCCCCCTCCCCCCTCTCCATTGACCAACCTACCTTCCCCCCTCTGTGTGACCCATAATCCACACTCAGATCCTACTTCTAAACTCAAGACTATAAACCATGAACTGCTAACTCTAAAAACTGCCATCATTAAGGCCACTGAAGACCTAACCTTGATCTCTCTCCCATCATGTCCACATCTGAGATCCCCCATCTCTCTTCCACCTTGCCAACATTTGAAATCTGACATATGATCCTCTTGAAACCCTCTGCTCAATATTCGAACACCACCCCCTACCCTAACGCCCCATCTAGACCTGCCAGATCCTTAAACCCATATCATGAACCTGATATTCTCTCCCTCCTCTTTGGGGACACCTCTCCATACACAGAAGCGGATATTCTCTCCCTGCTCCGTGAGTACTCCTCTCCTCCTTCGACCTCCTCAGGCCCTGCTACTTGCTTTCGAACACCCTCACTTATTGCACATAACACAACACTCCCTAAACTTGACAACGCGGATCCCATCCGAACCATCACACTCAACCCCCATAGAACGCCCAGACTCAACACAAATTCCATAAATATCACTAACCTCTTGCAGATCCCCACTACACAACCTGCACAAATCACACCTGAAAAGCGTGTTACTTAACTGTAGATCAAGAGTGAAACATGCCAGAGACCTTACTAATCTCATCCTCGCCCAAGATCTGGACCTCCTTAAACTCACGGAAACGTGGCTCAACGACTCCTCTGGCCCTATCCTTGACCTATTAGTCCCTCCTAGTCACAACATGATCAGACTTAACTGAGTTAAGAAACTGGCACTGCCTGTTTCTTCTGCAACTCTCTCCCAGCAAAACAGTCCCCTTCAGCTAATCCCTCCTCCTGTGAAAACCTTTCCATAGATATCACCAGTTCACACAGACCCCTATGCAGCCTTCACATCTTCTACCACACCCCAGGAGATAACCTCCATCTAATTGAACAAGTTATGGAAAACATCTCTTCCAACCAGGGCCGACACTCCCCCCAGATCTTCCTTGGTGACTTCCATCTCCACTGGAATGACCCCCCACAATCAGGCTGTCACAACCCTCAAAAACTTACTTACCGACTTGTCTCTCACCCAATTCTGCGACGGCCCCACCCACAACTTAGGCTCGACACTTGATCTCATCATCTCTAACCCCAACTCCTTTCATCTCGAATCCATTCTCCCCTGTGACAGTCAGACCATCATCTCATCAACTTCCTGATACCTGAAATTTGGAACCACAATTCTGCTCAACCACGCAGACTAAAGCACTGGAAAAGATCGCTCCATAACACAAGCGTTAAGGAGATCATAGAACACTGCAATCTCTCCCTCCCGCCGCCTTCGGCCATGATTGACGTTCCCGACCTCACTGACCACTATAACACCACCATGCTATCCGCCTTAAATGATACGGACTCTCCTTCAACTGATAAGAATTCCCATAAAAGAATCCAAGCTATGGTTCAATGACAGTTTAAATGCAGAAAGACGCAGTCTTAGACTAGCTGAACGCAAGTGGAGATCCTCTCCCTCCCCAGATATTCTAAAAACTCTAAGATCCCAAAGAAGTAGATACAACAAACTCATTAGAAGGGTGAAAGCCAACTTCTTCAAACACCAACTTGACATAGCCAAAAATCGCCCGAAATTACTTTTTGAATTTATTAAATCACAATCCAACAACACCGCTACCCACTCTCAGCAGCCCGCACACCAGCAACCAAACTGCGATTGAGTGGCTGAATTCTTCCTTGAAAAGACAAACAAAATCGAATCAGACCTACGGTCTGCTGCACTCACTCGCTCCCCCTCTCCTTACTCCTTTATCTCCACACCCCTGCCCTCCCCTCAAGGTCTCTCACTCAAAAACAATGCCACACGGAGTCACTTCACTCCCCTCAATGACTCTACCATCCTAAACATTCTCTCTACCCTCAAACCACTTCAATGACCCCCCTCCCCCCTAACTTCTTTAAAGAAATGATAGGATCACTAGCACCCGTCTGGTCCAAAATCATCAACGCCTCACTTCAAGGCGGGCTCCCTTACTGCTTGAAGGCGGGCCTAGTGCTCCCTATCCTCAAAAAACCCTTGGCTGCTCCTGCTGACCTGAACAACTACCGCCCAATCACAAACATACCGACCATGGCGTAACTTCTGGAGAAATGTATTCATGAGCAACTTCGCAAACACATTGAGCAATTCCAGCTTCTCGACCTATTCCAATCGAGTTTCCGCAGTGGCCACAGCACCGAACCAGCCATTACTCATTGTGGGCAACGCTCTCACTTTACTTGACCAAAACGAAACCTGCTTTTTAATTCTGCTCGATCATTGGCATTTGACACTGTCAAACATGACAATCCACTCTTCCTCTTGGAACACAGAATGGGGCTATCAGGCAGGTCCTTAAATGCTTTGCCTCTTTCCTCCACAACAGAGCACAAAGAATCAAATCCAACCAGTCTCTCTCCAACCCGAGGCCCTGCCCACTTGGTGTCCCCCAAGGATCCTCACTCTCCCCCACTCTCTTCAACCTTTTCCTTGAACCACTCACTGTAATTCTTAAAGCCTCCAACATCCAATATCACATGTATGCGGACTAACCAAACTCTACATAAAAATCTCCTCCCACGAGGACATCAAATCTCTCAACGGAACCCTTCTAAAAAACCTGAACTGGTTAACTACCAACCATCTCAAATGAAACGCCCTCAAGACATAACTTCTCCTCATTGCACCCGCTGGGCAAACCCCCCCCCACTGTGTTGCAATTTCTCTGTAACCTCACCGTCCTCAACTGCACACCTCATATAGCGGACTTCACTAAATCACTGGGAGTTGTGCTCGACAAAAACCTAAACATGCAAGAACACATCAGATCATCGACCAAAGGAGCAAACTTTCAACTCAGCATCCTAAGAAAACTCAAACCCTCCCTTCTCCAAGATGACTTTAAATCGGCGTTGCAAGCACTTGTCATTTCTAGACTTGAATTTGGCAGTGCGACTCTTTGCGGTCTGCTGAAACTCAGTTTAGCACCGATCAGAGCATCTCTAAATGCTGCCACTAGACTCATCACAGGTTTTAAGAAGTACAATCACATTTCATCGGACCTTAAATTGCTTAATTGGCTTTCTTTGAAGCTAGGTTACAACTAAAGATCGCATGTATGACCCATAGGGCACTTCACATCAACACCCCACTCTACCTGACAAACAGCTGGAACTTTCGGATGGCTCCAGGTCCACAAGGAGCACCAGCACACTGCTGCTAAAGCCCAAGAAATTTAATAAGCTTAAAACTTACAATCGCACATTCTCTGGCATCGCCCCGAGAATCTGGAACTCCCTTCCAGTGGAAACAAGTCTGATTCCCTCTACTCTTGCCTTCAAAAGGGAAGTCAAAACTCTACTACTGAATAAACTCTTCTAATGAACTCTGCACTGAACCTGATGCTTTCTCCTATGGACTCAAAATGACAGTTTTTGTCTGGTATGCTCTTGATCTATATTGCCCTACTTGTCGCTTTCACTCATCCTGCTTCCATTGCACTCTCCAATTTCATCCTGCTCCCGCTGTCTATTGTCCCACCTTTTCCATGATTTATATCACCTTGCCACTTTCATTTGTATACCCTAACATATGTAAAGCGCTCTGATACCAACCTGGGTCATGTTTGCGCTATACAAAACTTAAAATAAATAAATCAAAGAGACCACTAGCGGTACTACTGTGCTAAAATAACAAGTTACTTACCTTTGGTAATGCTCTTTCTGCTAAATACTCAATCTAACGCCGGTTTCCTCACCTTTAACACCATTGATGCTCATGACGAGCTGAGCTCGTCATGAGGCATGGTGCTCCGGTGCTCATGATGAGCCCAGCTTGCCATGAGCCGTGGAACGCTCACACGCGGGGATAATTCCCCTGCTGTGAGGAGCTTTCCACGGGAACGGGTGCACCTGTGACGAGCTCAGCTCGTCATGAGCACCGGAGCACCGTGCCTCATGACGAGCTGAGCTCGTCATGAGCATGCGGGCGCTGTGCCCGCCCCCCGCCCCCCAGCACAGCGGGGGATTTACCCCCCGCAGCAAAGGAGTTAAAATATACCCAGGTGTCAGACTGGACCTGGACAATTGTTCAGCAATGCTCCACATGCTAAGAGTGGGCACTGTGTGGGTCAGTATTGACTCCTTACTGCCCTAGAAGTGAAGGAGAGGAGCTGCATTTAAGTGCCACCCCTATGCATAGATGCTTTTTTGATGCACATTTCTCTATGTTTCATGTACCTTTCTCATTTGTCGGAGACAGTGTGCTGAATTTCTAACGTGGGCCCTATTTAGATGTCAAAGAAGCTACTCCACAGAACAGGGAGGTGTGAGGGCAAAGAGGAACCTGCATTTAGACAGAGTAACTACCAAAACAAGTCTTCTTGAGAGTAAATTGTCCGTCTAATGGATTCTTTTAACTGCAGATTCCTCACCTTTAGAATATATACTATGGTAGTACCTCCCAAAGTCGACTCAAAATGTCCTTCATAACCAAGATGGTGACGTGGCCTTCTACCCAGAACGGACAGTCAAGGCAATAAGAGTTTTTAGGCCAAATTCAACTAACCCCATGTCACTGCTTGGTAGAACTCTCAGATCAGTCTTCTCTCCAACACCACTGTAGCGCCCCTACCGCTATGGAATGGCACGCACACCTTCAGAGGGCAGCTTTTTGGCTATTCAGTAACAGATTTAGATACACAGGACAATCCACCTTGGCACGGTCCTCTTTTGCACCATCTTTCCTTTCTTTGCCTCAGAAAACCCCACAAAGAACAGACCATCCAAACAATGTTACTCTGTGCAGTCAATGTAAAGCACAATGTTCTCTAAGGAGCTATGCATTTGAGAGAGACTTCCTCTTTCGAAGTTTGAGGCAGATAAAAAAATGCTGGCAGAGTGCTGGATTGGCCTACATGGAAGGGAGTAATACAACCTTGTGAAAGCCGCCTGGGCCCTCAACACTTTTGCTGAAAAGAAGGTGATGTACTGCAATTGCACCGAAAGCACATCTAGTTAACTTGTGGCATGCAGACATAATTGCAAAAAGCGTCAACAGCCTTAAGGCACAACTGTGCATAGGATTAAAAGGCGTGCACATGAGAAATATCAAGACCAAGTTAATACCCCATTGAAGCATAACAATTGGTATGGAAAGAAATATGTGAGTTATAAGTCTTATAAAATGCATTACAGCTGGTAACAACCAAAAATGTTGGTCAAGTAAACAAGAAAGGCCAAAAGAGCCAACAAATTACCCTTTACTGTGCTCATCACAATGGATTGCTGGGCTAAAAAAAAGAAAAACAAATAGGAGAACATAAAGTTTGGATTGAGAGTGATCGGAGTTTTGGCCACAGGAATGACTTCAACCGCCTCTGGTCTGCAAGTCAATACATGTAGCTGCTGACATAATCTTCACGCATGGAGACTGACTGACTGAGATATTTATAAAGCGCATTATTGCCGAGGCGTCTTGGCACTAGGAAAATGTGAAAGGCGGAACAGAAAAATCAATTAGAGTTGGGGCGTGGCTTGGACGCTGAACATGGCGGACGCGGCTTAGCTGAGCTCCGTCCCGCCGGCTAGTTATCCGTCAATTTATCCTGCTCCCCTCATCCAGGAGTGACCCCGAGGGTGGAAATTAGTAGCGGAGGTCAGCGGGCCCTCGTCGGCGACTCTTTTGGTCGGTGCTGAGCCGTATGGCCGAGTGCCGGTGGACGGACATGATACGGCCTACTGGGCCCACAGCAGCGGGGGCGCTCTAGTTTGGCGACCCCGGATGGTAGGGTGAAGTGGCACCTGGGGCACGGATGGCGAACGGTGGACCTGTGGCGACAGGAGGTCGCAACCCGACTGGGGCTGCCTGGAGGTGTTGGTGGACCCGTGGAGGCAGGAGGTCGCGTCTAGACTGGAGACGCCCGGAGGCGCCCGGGCTCCCCGCCGCGGCTCTCAGAGACGGAACGGAGAGGTGCGGCCCTCCCACTGGATCTGTAGTGGGTCTCCCGAAGACGGAGCGAGTGGTGTGCTGGGGATCCCGCGGAGACCCTGGTAGCATCGATAGCCGGGAGTGAGGCCTACACAGACGACTGCAGCCGGGGACCTCGATTTTCGCGGGTCCCGGCGGCAACCTCCGGGAGTTGCCTGGGGCCCGGCTCTGGTGGACGCTGGCTGAGAGTCGGCGTGGGGCGCCAGGGGCCCGGACAACGGCCGAGAGAGCGGAGCGCAGGGGCACTGGCCCTCCCAGACTCAAGGTACGCACATGAATGACCCCGGGGCCCCCCTGATATGACCATTGACTGGCTCCCAACCTGAACAGGGATTGCGGATATCGGAGGCTAGTGGAGACGGTTGGGGGCCCCGGTGGACCGCGCGACTGCTGGTGAAGAAGAAGTGTTTGGGGGGGGCCCACGCTGACGGGGGCCGACCTGGGACCGTCGACATAGCAGCGGGGTGCCCTACCCGACGACGCGGAGGCCAGATCGGGCCGCAGGGAGCCCATAGGTGGAGTCGTGGGCAACGAGTCGGAGGATTTGCGGCAGGCCTAAACACTGAAGCAGCAGGGCAGATATGACCCGTGGAGCGGGTGGTGGGGGAGGCCCCAAGCACGGACCGATTGACAAATTCACGGGGCCAGGGGGCAGCGCGGGGGCCTCAGGCGGCTGGACCGGACAATGCGGCACTAATGGCGGCCATTACTCAGTCCCGGGACGCGTTGGACGCAAAGATTGGAGCGGTGGGGGCGGATGTTACACTGCTCAGTCAGGATCTGCGGAATGCGGTCTCCCGCATCACTGAGGCCGAGGCGCGCATATCTGGAGCAGAAGACGACATAGTGACTCTTAAACGCAAAGTGGCCAGCCTGGAATCTGTCCAAAAGGGATTGGCGCTTCGTGTGGAGGATGCAGAGGGGCGCACCAGGCGCAACAACCTCCGCTTTGTTGGACTGCCCGAGGGCTGTGAGAAGGGGAACATGGAGGGCTTCCTAAGGCAGTGGCTCGAGAGCTGGATGCCGCCAGATGCTCTATCCCGCAGCTTTGTTATCGAACGGGCGCACAGTGCCCTAATGCAAAAGCCACGCGAGGGTGATTGCTAAGCTCCTCAATTACCATGATAGGGATGTGATCCTGAAACAGGCCAGAGCGAAGGAACCACTGCGGTATGAAAACCACACTATCCTGATCTTCCCGGATTATACCCGTATGGTGCAACAACAACGCCAGTCCTTTACGGCGGCCAAGGCGCAGCTGCGTGACTTGAAAATACAGTACGCCCTTCTTTATACGGCCCGTCTGCGGGTTGTGTTCCAATCCCGCACCCACTTCTTTGACTCCCCAGAGGAGGTGTTTTCATGGACTGATGAAATCAGCCCGGTGAGGGTACACTCACCCCCGGGGTGGGACTCATACTCCAAACAAGATGAGGCGCGGGCGAGGTCTTCCCGGGAAGCTCGGAGCAAAGAAAATTGGAGGTCCAGATCACGGCAGCGCTCGATGTCGGGCACGGCCTCCGAGAAAGAGTCGGGGGCAATAGAGAAACAGAAGAAGGGCACGTGAGCGCTCTGAGAGACATTTTGTTGCTGTACTGCTTGAACCTTCTATGATTAGGGATTCCGCCCTGGGGTGCAATTGAGTCCTGCATTTGCGAGAAGTGGAGTGGGTATGAAGCGAATGAGGGTTCCAGTGGGCGAATGGGGTTACTGGAGATGGGGGGGGGGGGGGGGGTATCTATGGGCGGGGAGGGGTCCTCTAGTAGTGGGTAGGTGGGAGGTGGGTGTAGGTGTGTTGGGAGTTGTATAGGGTAATGGGGATCCGTTGGTGGGGAGGGTCGTCGACCTCGCGTTGGGGGTGGAGATCCTGCTACACCGCGATAGGTACTTCATTGTTTCTTGAGGTGTGGGGGTGGGGATACAGGGGAATGTTTGATGTTGAGTTGGGAGGGGAATGCACGGTCCGGCCAATGTCACGGTGGGGATGGAGGGTACATACAAGTGGCGAGTATGCTGGTCTCTTGATAAAATGGGTCCTTGATGTCCGGTCCGGATGATGGGGCCGCTGGGCCCAGGGGCACACTCTGTGTTCTTAGTTGGAATGTAAGGGGAGTTCTGCACAAGATCAAGCGGGGAGCAGTTCTGGAACAGGCCCAAAGGACGGGGGCAGATATAGTGATGCTGCAGGAAACACATCTACTGGGAACTAAAACACTATGCCTCGAGCGCTATGGCTATACTCAGGTTTTCCATGCAGGTTTCGCCAGGGGTTCCAGAGGGGTGGCCATTCTGGTGCATCGTAGGGTCCCTTATGTCCACTCCACCCACTGGCTGGACGCGCAGGGCCTATACATTTTTGTCCAGGGTATGTTGGGAGAGGAACCGGTGGTGTTTGGCAGCGTGTATGCCCCGCCCCCGTTGCAGTGGTCACTCGTAGAAAAGATATTTGCGATATGGGATGCCATCCCGAGCGTGCCGGCTGTTATTGGTGGGGACTGGAATGATGTGGTTGATCAAGCACGCGATAGGCGCAGGCTTGGGGGGGATGGTGGCAGAAGGTCCTACTAAACTGAGTGATATGATTCAGAATCTGGGATGGATAGATACCTGGAGGCACATACATGGCGCACGGCGAGAATATACCTTCCTCTCTGCTGTCCATAAATCCTTCTCCAGACTGGACTATATCTTTGTTCCGTTAGCGGCTCAGGGTAGGGTGGAGTCAGCGGACATATTGCCGCGTGCGTTGTCGGACCACTCCCCGACGTTGGTGTCTATAGGTTTGGATCGGCGGCGGCAGCCTTTTCGCTGGCGCCTCTCAGTCTGGCACTTGCAACTGGGGGACTACCAAGTGCATATGAGGAAGGCCATAGCGCAGTACTTAGCCGAGAATGTCGGGACAGTAGCGACTGCGACAACGCTCTGGGAGGCTATGAAGCCCACGCTGCGGGGCATCGACATTGCTTGGTGTGCAGCGGCTAAGAGGAGGCGTAGAGAGGCCATAGACCTGGCCGAGGCGAGAATTAGGGAATTGGAGCATCGCAGTGGCCTGGGAGGGGAGGACCAGACGGTGGAGCAGTTGCTGCTTGCGCAGCAGTCTTACACCTCATTGTTACTGGATGAGGCGTGGCAGCTATGGCTGGCGACCCGCAGCAGGGTCTATCAATGGGGGGATAAGGCTGGGACGATGCTCCATAGGTTGTGCCAGGGTCAGTTCCAGGCTCAGACCCCTCCGAGGATCTTAGATGATTTCCGGTTCACCGATGACAGACCAAGTCGCTAGCGGAGGGATTTGCGGTTTACTATGCTGACTTATATTCCCCGCATGAATGCATCTCTGCGGACCTAGTTGCTAAGTTTATAGCCGATTTGCCGCCACGAGCAGTTTCAGATGAAGCCCGAGACCGCCTGGATAGTCCACTAACGGAGGACGAGTTGGGGGTCGCCCTGGGAGAATTAAACGCTGGAAAGGCTCCTGGCCCTAATGGCTTCCCCAGTGAGTTCTTTAAGATATTTCATCTACAACTGGGGGCCCACTATAGAGCGGTGGTAGAGGAGGCATGGGAGCATGGCAGCCTACCCCAGGACTGGAGACATGCCGAGGTGGTAGTGTTTCACAAACCTGGTCGACCCCCCGAGCAGTACGCTTCATATCGTCCAATCTCCCTGCTTAACGTGGAGGTCAAAGTCTTGGCCAAGGCACTGGCCAATAGGTTATTGCCGTATATCACTAAACTTATACATCCTGACCAGGCCGGTTTTATGCCCCAGCGGGCGACACGGCACAATATGAGGCAGGCTCACGTCGCAGTAGAGGCAATTCGGTCCTCTGGAACGCAGGGCGGCGCCATTCCTGGCCGATCTGGACAGGGCATTTGACTCGCTCAGTCGGACATATCTGTTCTCGCTCCTCCTGCGCCTGAATCTAGGGCCTGTATTCCTGTCCTATGTGAAGTTACTGTACACTGATCTGACGGCTTCTGTCAGGGTGGCGGGGGTGGTGTCTTCGAGCTTTGCCGTCCAGAGGGGTACTAGACAGGGCTGCCTTCTTTCGCCCTATCTGTTCGCCTTGGCCATGGAGCCCCTGACTGCCTGGGTCCGGGTGGACGCACAGCTGAAGGGGTTCGAGTGGACGCGGGACCCGTCAGACCGCATTGCGCTATACGCAGACGACGTTCTGTTTTTCCTAACGGATCTCGCTCGGTCGGGGCCCCGTCTACTACGCATTCTGCAGATTTTCGGCGAGACTTCGGGCCTCTACATGAACCCACGCAAATCCACGCTCTGGGTGCTGGGGAGTGGCCCAATGATTGAGATTGGGCAGCGAAGCTCCAGAGGGCAATCGGGGGCATCAAATATCTAGGCGTGTTCCTGTCTGAGATCCCCGCAGTAGCACGGGAGCGAAATGTGGTACCAGTCTGGGAACGGACCCGGGCAGATAATAAAATATGGTCCCGCATGCCATTGACCATCTATGGTAGATCAGCCATATTTAAAATGGTGGCCTTGCCCCGACTGCTATATTTGTTGCAAAATGATTCATATTCTATCCAGCCTTCCTGGTTCAAGCAAGTAGAGTTGGTCCTGGGACAGTTCCTTTGGGTGGGCGGCTCCGTTCGGGTGGCGCTACGCACGTGCTTTCGTTCAACGTACTGTGGGCGGCTGGCGACTTCGGATGTTCTTTCCTATTACCAAGCGTTGCATCTTCTAGTATTGAATGAATGGTGGTATGGGCACAGGGGAGACCCGGCCTATGTACTGGAGGGGCTCTTGATGGAGCCCCATTCGCTCCATGAGCTGCTCTACAAGACGAGTGGGCGTAAGGCCTTGCCGTCGGTGACCCAGGTGGTCTTCGAGGTTTGGAGGCGAGCGCTGCGGCGGATGGGATGGTGGCGGACCTTGACTGAAGAAACCCCCCTCTGGCGGAATCGCCGCTTCCCGGGACTGGTGACCCTTTCTGGCTTTGCGGGGTGGGACGCTATTGGTATATCTAGGTTGGGTGACATTATGACGGGGACGCCGATCAAGTAGTTTCAAGCCCCGAGTATCTAATATAATATGCCCCACACGCAGTTCTTCCGTTACCTGCAATTTCGCCATGCCCTGGCCCCAGATCTGGAGGGTTTGACCTCACTTCCAGAGTTTAGCCCATTGGAGGCGCAGATCTTCATGGGAGATATCGAAAATAAAAAGATTTCCCGCATATACCAATCCCTGGTCATACACTGTTCCTCAGATCTACACAAACTAAAGGAGACCTGTGAGGCTGAGGTCGGGACGTTGGAGGAGGAAGACTGGAACGAGGCATTGGTAAGCCCAAGAGGTGCGGCCATTTCGGTCCGCCTGAGGTTGATTCAATATAAATATCTCCACAGAGCGTATTATACACGGCGGAGGCTGTGGCCGGGAGGCCTTATTGCATCCCCAGAGTGTACTAGGTGTGGATGTGAGGAGGGCACTTTCTTCCATACAGTGTGGAGTTATGGACGTCTAGAAGGGTTCTGGAATGGAGTCTGGAATGGCTTGGATGAAGCGCCTGTTTGGGTGCTCCCGCGCACGCCGCGATTGGGATTGTTGCATGTGTTGGAAGGAGTGGGAGGCAACCTCTATAAGAGACATCTGTTACTGTTAGGACTCACAGTGGCCAAGAGAGACATTGCAAGGGCATGGAAGGACCCGCGGGCCCAGTCACTTGTAGCATGGAAAAGGGGCCTCGATTTTTGCATGGGGATGGAGAAGCCCATATTCCTTGCACGAGGTTGCCCCAGTAAACATTACAAGATCTGGAAGAGATGGGCCGACTACAGGGGCATATGGTTGGAGCCCCCGCCGGAACAAGACCCGGAACTAGAGGTGTGAATGAGCTCTGCCGCAAGATGTATGTACGCAAATGGCTGGACTTGTCAGAAACAGTGCAAGGGGGGAGGGATCCGGCCGGGAGGGAGTTGGGGATAGTTTGGGGGGGGCGAGGGGGGGGGGTGGGGTCAGTTATCTACACAGTTACCATGGTACTGCAGCTAAAAATCGTGATGGATTGCATTATTTTACATGTGTACCTATGCCTGGCAGATATCTCTGGGTTACAGAGATCTGCAATTGTCTACGTGATCTGTCAATAAAATAGGTTTTCAAAAAAAAAATCCATTAGAGTTACATGAAGAGCCAGGCTTTTATATTTTTTCTAAAAAGCGTATGGGAGGACTGAAGTCGAAGTTGGACGGGGAGGAAATTCCATAATTTAGCTGTTTGGAATGAAAATCATTTTCCTCCCCATCTTACTCTTTTTTTACTCGGAGGATGTACCAGTCAAGTGTCAGTGGATCTTAGATGACGTTATGGAACATACTGAGGAAATAGAGATTGTAAGTCTGTTGCCCCTCCGCCATAAAGGGCTTTATGAAATAGGCAGAGGGCTTTAAACTCCACCTACTGTCTATACTGGCAGAGTTGGGATGGTGTTTAGGTAATCTAAGCTGTACTTGCGCTGCTGCATTTTGCAGTGATTGGAATTTAATGAGCTGCCGTGCTCCGGCGCCTAGGTAGAGGGCGTTACAGTAGTCTATTCTAGATAGCACTAAAGTTCCTTCTACCGTTTTCCTCAGAAAAAGGAATAAAAGGAAGAATTTTCCGTAGGACCCTCAACGTAAAGAAGCAGGCTGAAGCCACTTGGTTTATCTAAGAGGCAAGTGTTAAATCTTTGTCGATCAGAAAACCAAGTTTCCGAGCCTTGGGCACCGGACAAGTTTCGGCTTCGATAGGCCACCATGATTAGCTCTAAATCAATTTTTTTTAGTGTTGAGTTTTAAGAAGTTGGTATTCATCCAAGACATCAGTGATGTAATACAATTGCGAAACCGTTCGGCTGTCATGTCCCCGTTTTGCGTGATAGACACCACTAGCTGCGTGTAATCAGCAGAGATGTAGGCTGTGGAGACTGATGCAGGGCCCTACCCTGCTACTGAATCAGGAAGTCCTCATGAATTGGAGGTGTGTTCAGAGGATAAACGCTCAAGAGCACTGGGTACCCCACCCTCGTGGCCCAATCCGGGGTGATGATAATTACTTTGGCACAGTTGGTCGAGACCTTTGTTAGAACTCAAGGCACGATAATTGTGTCCTCACCGCCGCTTGGCGGGCTCGGTGCCTGGGGTGAGTCGCCATCTTTGAGTGGGGTAGAGTCGCTACCATCCGCCAGCGCTTTACTGCGCATGAGCCAGCGAGGGAACGCCTACTTAAGGCGAGTCCCAGGCTCTCCTCGCCCAGACAAGGTAGCGTACTGCTGCCAGGAGCGTTTTGCATGCTCGCTGATTTTTGCATTTTAAATCTATTTCTTTTGTTTGTTTTAGGTCTGCTGGGCCTCTTAGTTTTAGTTCCCCCCTCACCTGCACGATAATTGTGTCCTCACCGCCGCTTGGCGGGCTCGGTGCCTGGGGTGGGTCGCCATCTTTGAGTGGGGTAGATGCGCTACCATCCGCCAGCGCTTTACTCCGCATGAGCCAGCGAGGGAATGCCTACTTAAGGCGAGTCCCAGGCTCTCCTCGCCCAGACAAGGTAGGGTACTGCTGCCAGGAGCGTTTTGCGGGCTCGCTGATTTTTGCATTTTAAATCTATTTCTTTTGTTTGTTTTAGGTCTGCTGGGCCTCTTGGTTTTAGTTCCCCCCTTACCTGCACGATAATTGTGTCCTCACCGCCGCTTGGCGGGCTCGGTGCCTGGGGTGGGTCGCCATCTTTGAGTGGGGTAGAGGCGCTACCATCCGCCAGCGCTTTACTGCGCATGAGCCAGCGAGGGAACGCCTACTTAATGCTCCTCCCCTAGCGTAGCGGGATCGTGTAGCGGGCGCGCCTTCGCGTGGCCGGAGTCGTGCCAGAGTCCTGCCCGTCTGCGCCCGTCCGCATCAGGTCGTGCTGGACGTGGCTGGACCCTGGCCCTTATCGGGCGATCCGAGGTCCACAATGCGGTGTTACACCAGGAACAGGCTACTGACCATTGACCAGTTGCATGGGAATTGTGGGGCAGCGCGGGTCGATCCGCTGTGCGGCCCTTTCTCGTGTAGCTGCGGGATGTTCATACTCCCCGCCCCCTTGAGAAGGGGATGCAATGAGCCTGCTGTTGAGCCTGCCAGTCCAAACCCATCCATCAGTATTTGGAACCTAAACACTAGGTCGATGGTTAAACATCATCAAGATATCCTCGATCTAGTAAGTAAGGAGTCGCCAGACATTTTTTGTCTGACGGAGACCTGGCTGCAAGACGCTGATACGGCCGTTGTGAACTTGGCCTTCCCGCCTGAATACTCGGTATTTACCCTTAACCGAGCCTCTAGAGGTGGGGGGATAGCTCTTGCAGTTAAGTCCTGCTACTCGTGTATATGGCAGGGACAAAAGATTTCCGGCTGTGAAAGCGCTATGTTTAAGGTTGCCATCTCGCCTAACTTTGCTCTCTCTGGTCTACTGATTTACCGCCCTCCAGGGAGTGAAGTGGCCTTTAGGATGGCACTTCCAGATGCCATTAGCACGTTGGCTGCAGGTTGCTCTAATTTTTCTATTCTTGGCGACCTGAACCTGCATTTTGACAACTTATCTAGCCCAACCGTGTCCAGTTTTGTGGCAGATCTCGAGGCGCTCCAGTTGGTTCAGCTGGCGACACAGCCTACTCATATAGGGGGTCACACCCTAGACCCATTCTTTACCAACATAGCGGAAGCTAGCATCCTTAGTTCAACACCGCTGGCCTGGACCCACCATTATTTAGTACGTTTCCGGTGCCCCTTGCCTGCTCCGCAACCCAAACCAATGGTGCGCTCTATTCCTAGGAGGCGCTGGAACAAGTTGAAACTTGACGATTTTTTCCATTTTCTGTCTTCCGACCCGCTAGGTATAATTGAGTCGGCGGATCAGGGCTATGATCGCTTCTGCGATTGGGTAACTAGGGCGCTAGACTCCCTTATCCCAATAGTTTTGTGTAAAACTGGGGTAAGCAATTCCAGTCCATGGTACGATGACTCGTTGCGGGCACTTAAAAGCACTTGTAGGCGCGCAGAGCGGGATTGGCGCAAAACTTATAACAGCGATAAAAAAGTTTTGTATTTGGCCACTGTGAAACTCTATCATCGGGCAGTTTGCAGAACCCGCGCTGCCTTCAATGCCCTGCAATTTCGTACCAGCATGAACCCCTCCAAAACTATTTTTAAGGTGTTGAAAGACCTTACCGCCAAAAAGGTGACTGCGACCTATCAGAGCTCCTCGGAGCACTGCGAAATCTTAGCGGATTTCTTTTTGGAAAAGGTCAATGCCATTTACCGAGCCTTTCCCTTGGTCGCTCCTTCCGTTGACAGACCCCCTAAGCCTTTGGTATCGGATGTGTTACATACTTTCCTGAGCCTAACATCAGAAAGTCTTAGTAAACTGGCTCAACAAGTGAAGTCTGGGTCTCCGGCTGATCCGCTATGCCCGGCTTTGTTCAAAGATCTAGCTGCGCACGGTATCTCGCCGCTTTGCTCACTGATTAACACGTCATTTACATCTGGCGTAGTTCCACTGAAGTGGAAACAGGCTGTGGTTAGGCCTATTCTCAAGAAGCCTAACTTGGATGGCAGCAAGCCAGAGAATTACCGTCCAATTTCACTTCTTCCGTGGCCGGCCAAAGTTGCTGAGGCGCACGTCAACTCTGTCCTCTCGGACCATCTACTTCAGTCTGATATCCTTGACATGACACAGAATGGGTTTCGTACTGGGCATAGCACGGAGACGGCTCTACTGTATATGGTGGAGCATTTACGCTCCGTGCTTGATGCGGGTCAAACGGCGGCGCTGGTGCTATTAGATCTGAGCGCCGCCTTTGATACCGTATCACACCCTATCCTTCTGTGTCGTCTGGAGGAAGCTGGCGTTGCTGGCCCTGCTCTCCAGTGGTTCCGTTCTTTCCTTGCCAATCGTGCCTTTAGTGTGGCCGTCCCGCCGTACCAGTCCAAACTCCATCCTTTGGATCTGGGGGTTCCCCAAGGCTCCTCGCTGAGTCCTACGTTATTCAATCTATACGTAAGACCGCTGGCTGAGGTTGTCAGGCAGTGGGGGCATGACCATGGTGTCATACACCGATGACACCCAGCTAGCGGTCACGATCAGCGGGGATGCCGACGTGGATGCCCCAGATTCCAACAAGGACTTCGGGCGGTCGCCGGCTGAATGACGTCCAACTGTCTCCAGCTGAACGCTAGTAAGACCGAGGTCATGATTTTTGGCAAGCAAACGGAACTCTGGGGAGATGGATGGTGGCCATCGGACTTGGGCCTTACACCTACCCCAGTCTCTGAGCTTAAAAACCTTGGGGTCTGGCTGGATCCATCTCTTGCCTTCGTCTGCCACACCAAACACACGGCGGCCTGTTTTGCCATCTTGCGTGGACTCCGTCCCGTGCTTAAGTTCTTTGATGCCACCACCAGGCAACTTGTGATTCAAGCTACAGTCATCTCTAGGCTGGATTAAGCTAGTTCCCTGTTAGTGGGCTTGAATCAAGCGGAAATTGGGCGTCTTCAGCGCATTCAGAATGCCGCAGCAAGAGCGGTGGTAGGATTACCCAGATTTTGCTCTACTACAAACACCTTGCGCTCGCTGCATTGGCCTCCGGTGGCACAGCGGATCCAGTTTAAGGTCCTCTGTGTTGCCTTTAAAATCCTTAAGGGACCTCCGGCTACGATTCTTTCCAAGCTCTTGGTCCGCTATGTTCCTGTCCGGTCCTTAAGATCCTCAGATCTAGAATTGGCTGTTGTCCCCCGTTTTAAGCGCAGCAGGGCTGGCGGACGCTCTTTTCAAGTCCGTGCTGCAGTGCTTTGGAATTCCCTTCCCCCGGCGATTCGCGCCCTTAGGGATCTGCTTTCTTTTCGCAGTGCTGTTAAAACCTTCTTGTTCACTTAGCACTCTGTTCCTTCGGCTCTGTGTTGCTTAGTTGTGTTGTGCTGCTGCCTTGTCGGGCGCAAGGACGCTCCTTCGCTGGAGCATCTGTGCGCTTAATAAATACGCATAACATAACATAACATAACATAACAACAAGAAATGATGCTGGAAATGCATGGGAGCCCATTCTTCAATTCCTCTTTAAATGAGTCTCATAGCAAGTGTCTTTGAGAAAACTCAAGCATGCAGAATTGTTGATATTGTGTTTAGAAGTTTGTGAATAGATGTAGCTAGGGTTTACCCAACTGGTCGAAGATTCTCTGTACTGCCTCAGGATGAAGCCACCGCTTGTGGTCTTCAGACGATACCTGCTCAGTTTATCCACTCTGATATTTAGAGACCAGGTCAGGTGGTCGTCAACCAGGGAGGTATTTTGGTGGTCCAGTATATTCCTGACCTCCAGGATAGCAAGTGACCACTGCCATCACTTTCGTGACCACCTGAGGGACAGAAGTAAAGTCAAAAGGAAGCACAGTAAATTAGAAGTGTTCCTGGACCAATCTGGCCCACATGTAACGCCTCCGGGACTGCAAGATGGGTATATGGAAATTCATGTCCTTCAAGTAAAGTCTCCTGTGTCTAGAGCAGACAGGTTCTCAGCCAAAAGGGAGCATTCTGAGCCTGTCCTTCCTCGGAAAGGTGATCAGAGGGTGGAGGCACAAAACAGGCCCACGACCTCTCTCCTTCTTTGGAACAAAGTAGTAACAAGATTAGCATATTCATCCCTTCTCCAAGTCCAGTACCTGCTTGATGGCACCCTTGGATTAAATAAGCGGACTTCCTTCAAGAGGGTTACAGAGTGACATTTCAGAAGTTGCTCCAGTATGGGTGGAAGATGGGGTTAAGAGGGGATGAACAGCAGTCATGTAATACCCACATTTCTGACGTGATGTAACTGCATTTTGTGCCCTACAGGCCAGGCAGAGCCGAACAAGGCAAACTAAAGTGGCTTGGTAGCAGCAGCAGATGCAAAGGAAGATTTGGAGGATTGCTTCCCTTTCTATTTGAATAGGTTCTGGGGTAGCATGCTACTCGCCAAATAACACCCCATTAGGGGTAACGTGCAATATAAATGCAAATCTTTTTCCCTCTTCTATCCTTCCGCTATCCATCTCAATCCAATTAACTAAGATATCCACCACTCAAATGACTTTCATATTTCACTATACTAATTTGCAACTAATTCTTTATAGGTTTCCGAAGTAGCGTGCTACTTTCCGAAAAAGCACTCCAACACCCCTTCAGGGGTAGCAAGCACTATATAAATGCAAACCTTTTTCCCCCTTATCCCTCCACTATCTTTCTCAATCCACATAACAGACTAATATATCCACCACTCAAATTACTTTTGTATTTCACTATATTAATTCACCAATAACCCTTTATTGGTTCTGGAGTAGCGTGCTACTTGCCGAAAAAACGCTTTAACGCCTCGTCAGGGGTAGTCAGCGCTATATAAATGCAAATAGAATATCCTTGAAGGGTATTCCAGCAAACTGCGATATTTTAGCTTGCTATGCCTCTACTGGAGTGGGCCAACAATGTCAGTCTTTGAGACCTATCACTATCAAATGGGGAGAAAGAGGACTAGGTAGCTAGTCCGTATCCCCAGGGTTTTATATGTGAAATCAATAAGGACTAACCTATTTGTGAATTTGCATAGACTTAAGACTGTAAGACAGGGTACAAACCCTTTTGTTTGTTCATGAAGCCCTCACCCACCGACCTGGTTGGTGGCATGCTTCATCATCGGGCCCACCCAGTGACACCGAGTGTGTCCCGGGTGTGCTTCGACGCCTGAATACAGCGGAGCGGGTATGTTTCGGAGTGTGCAGTGTTGTGCTATACAGGGATCCGAGTACCCGAAGGTAAATTATATTTTAATAACTGGGTCCCTGTTAGCATTACAGTCTTGAGTCTATGCAAATTCACAAATAGGCCAGTCTTTGAGACCTACCAGCCTTGGGGGTGCAAAAGATGATCCAAGACGTGATCCAGCAGGCAAATCACTGCTTTAACAACCAAAACCCCTTTTTGGACTTGCCAGAGGAAATTAATAGATGATTGAAATTCTGTGTTTGGTTCATATACAGTTTTTTTTTTACAACGCTTAATTTCTAATGAGCACCGAGCCCACTTTGGTAAAAAAAAAAAAAAGGACGCCCATGGTATAAAGATTGGAAGATTAATCTATTCACAGAGGTAAAAGAAAGGAGGCACTTTTGGAATCAACCTGGTTTGGCCTTGAAGGCGACTTTATACTTGTTAAATTTAATGAAGATGCTTAAAAAGAGAACGGCTAACTCACCAACATGCCTAAGAGATGTCAGAGTAGAAACACTCTTTCAAGAAAGCATTTGCAAGGGCACTTTATGATTGACTTCAAAATAATGATGGATTACCAGGAGAAATATGGAATTCAAAAATGGCCACAAAGGAGATTTTACTCGAAGATTCCTTTAGACCTGACTTGGCTAAGAGAATGTGGTCGCATCTGCATTGTATTTCGAATAAGAATCCTTGCTCAAATACAAAACCTTTTCCAGTTTGGGGCATACGTTTTAGTCATGAAGGCCACACCAACCACCAGCAGAATATTTTGGCAAAACTGATGTATGCCAAGAGAACCAAACTCTAGGTCTGAAGCAGCCAGGTTATCAAAATGGTTGTGATAAAGGGCCTTGGCGCTTAGTGACAAGATATGCATCTGATTTGAACTGTATCAGCCTTTCCAATAGGTCTCAGAGGCCTGTGAACCAAAGTAGCCAGGCCTAGATCAGAGTCACCACAAGGAGCAGACATGGTTTCTGTTTTGTCTTGCAATGGAAACTCAGAATGAGGAGAACTGGTGGGAGAGTCTCCGCAAAAACTCTGTGACCCTGGAATCTAAAATGTGTCCTTCTGTATACTAGGGAACCACCAACTGCAGCTAAAGAACCAGCATTTCAAATTCACTGGTGTCTCAGAGATCCAGTGGGGTCATGCCTTTGAGCAACAGTGGAAATATTAAGTCAGTTCTAATCTGGTTAAGGAAGTAAACAGAAGAGGATTCTTGCGCATTGAACTTCATGTCTGTTAAACCCTCTTAGAGGCAGGGACAGATCTGATCGACATTTTGGGATTGTCCACAAAATCAAATAAAAGTAAAGCTTACCCACAGTTGCCACTGGAAGGTTAGACCGCAGAGTGGTATGGTTGCTAAAGTTATGAAAACTGGGCTGTCATCCGGGAGAGAATCTCAGGAGACCAGTTCTACAACAGTAAAGTATGGCATCCTTTCATGTGGCCTTATCCGCGGGAGGGGACATTCCTCTCACCCCAATCATCATTGGCATCGCTACCACCATCACATGTGAATTCACAGGTTGCTTGCATTTGGAAACTGGAGCACGTAACTGAACAATTCGAAGGACTGGGTTGACTGAACCAGTGGTTGCTTACAAATGTCGGCATATGGCCAGAATATTACTAGTGGCTGGGGTGAATGACCTAGTGAAAGTCAATTAGGCATAGCGGACATATGGCAGCTGGCTGCAAAGAGGTATGCTACGGCCCTGGTGCTAGGGACACCCTGTATGACAGTGGTGCAAAATGGCCAGCTTTTAAACACGGCTGCAGAAATAATGCATCTTGTTATCTGAGCAAATTCAAAAAAGACAGTAGGCATGATAAAGGTGCAATCTAAGAGCGCCATTTGTGTAACTAAGCCATCAATAAGACTGCAACACCTTTATGTTCAAAACCCCAACCCTTCTGTGTATCAATTCCCTTCAGACGGACTAGCTTCTTCGATCCTTTAAAATAATCTTACTCTTAAGGAGGACCCGCACTTTAAGCTAGGGTCGAACCACCATTGGTTAGGTTTATGTCTAACATTGTATTGCGGTCTATTAAAATTTGTGATAACCAATCACCGTAATCCCAGTGGTCACATCTGTTATTCATACTTCTGTTGATAAATTTTCAATGCACTGCAAGTGAATCCCTTTTGGAGCACAGCGAACATCAGCACTTTTGCACTAGTCAAAATTTTACGAAGAGACTGATTTAATAAAAAAGTATTTGTTTCTAGCCTGCTGCTTTAATGTTTCTCTTCATGCAAATTGTGCAGACTACAGAAGGAACATTTTGACTAGGAATAGTACTAATGCATGTGCAAAGCACAGTTGCAAAAGAAAAAACATTTCAAAGTTTTGGATGAAAAGCAAACACATTTTAATGTATCTGCAAACAGTATACCTAATTCATTACTTTCAATCTTAATAAAGGGAATATTTGATTTATAATTACTTTTTAAGCAGGAAACTTAATCGAATTTAAAAAGAAAAATGAAGTATCAGAATACAATGAGAACCGCTTGCAAAACCCCAATTTATTTTCCAGAAGACTAAGAATTAAAACCAATGCTAAAACAAGTTGATAACAAACAGCAGCCCATGGAGCAGATTTATGGGACTCCAAGGCAAGAGAACTCATTTTCAGTCATACCAAGTACATCTTCTGCCTCAAATAACAGCTAAGAGAGTGCATCAACCTCCCCTCACCCCCCAAATTCCCCCAGTACCAGACATGCTGCTGGTCTGTGTCAAGGCATTGACTTTAATGCAATATGTGGAATGCAGGAGATAAAACAGTGCTACTTCAAAGTCTATTCTTTTATCAAACCCTGGCAAAATTGCATCTGTTGCTGTGCCTTTATGTGGGAGTTGGGAAGTGTGTAAGTGGTAGGGATGTGATGGAGATAGCAGTGCATGGGAGAGAGTGAGAAAACATATGCACTCTCAATTGAGTGGTGAATGAAAACGAAAAAGATAGTTCCTTGAATGTGAGCAGCGAAAGGATACAAGTCATCCAACCAAAAAGATTGTAAAGAGGTTATACTCCAGGAGAGGAACAAACAAGAAAGAGACAGAAAGTCATTGAATAAGAGAAAGCAAATAGGATAAGAGAAAGCAAATTGGTTCAAAGAAAGCCATCCAATTGTAAATGATGTGCTGGCACAAAGTCTAGTAAGTTTTTGCTATGGTCCACAAAATGTCTTTTGAGACCTGTAAAGTAATATAATTTTAAAAAGCAGACAAATAGCAGAGACTTAGGGACTCCCCTTGATTCACTTTTCATATAGTAGAAAATCCGTGTTATGAAAGCCTTTTGGGGAATGGAGAAAAGTGTCTTTCAATCTAACTGGCTAAAATTCAGGCCACACAATATGATGAATGGATAGACTGCACATAATGCATGGCTGTTGCAATTAAACAGGTGCTTTTAAATAATGTTCTTTAAACATTCCTCACTGACACTACCCCAGTCTGATAAAGGGGGTAATTCAAACGTGTGACTCAATAAAACATCCAATCTTAGACAAACACAACTGATTAAAAATGACTACTAACAAAGCACCAACAGCCACAGTTAATTTGAACAAATGTTAAATATGGGTTGCACAAGAGCGATTGTGGTTTCAAGTGTTTACTTTGATTAACTTCATGTAGTACGTCAAATATCCAATGTTTTGCAGTGGCATACAAGCAAGCAGACTTAAACGAGTGGTTACGACATACCTTACATTCATATATTTGCATGGATCTTTACTTCAAGTCTATACCTCCGCTTGGCTAGAAAAAAGGTCTTTTCCCATTAAGGTGGGGGAATCACAGGCCCATTCCGGTGTTTTTTTGTTTTATCAGTGGTGGTATGGCTTTTTTTTGACTTTGTACATACAATAAGTAGAGAGGTGACAGGAAAAAGGGGAACCCAGGATTTAAAAGAGTGAGAGGTAGGAAGAGGGAAGAAATAAAATAGAGAGAGGCAAGCTAGATAAAGGTCTAACACAAAGCACAGCATAGCAGATGGGCAAAGAGGAAGGAAGAGAAGGGAAGAAGGAGTAAGAGATTAAGAACAAACATTTCTGCTAAATATACATTTTGCTACCAAATAATATGATAGGCCCTGAAGAACTGGAATATTTCATTAATGCCCCTTAGAGTGTAGTGTAGTTTCTATATTCCCAATAGGCTCTGCGCATTGGAATAACAAACAGTAGTTTAGACGTAGGACTGAGGTAATCGAGGTCTCTACTGAATATGTTAGACTTAATTAGGTATGCCAGCCAGCTCAGAGGTCACTAGAAACTCTCGGGTGAACAGGAAGGAGTTAACTTTCCTGAATATACAAGAAGGGATTAGCTTCTGACAACCGCATAAACATGACAACTTTGCTCCCCCTAGAATAAGGAGTATATCTCCAGAGTTGTGTGAAAACAATAGATAGTTATTTTACTCAGTCAATCGTGCATGCTTCGTTTCACCAGAAATGCAGAGAAATAGAGAGACGGGCGTTTTCAATAAAAGGGTTATTTATTGAGCAGTCTTCTTTCTCATGCAAGAGCAATGAATTGCCACAATTGCAATACTTATCAAGAAGTAAAGTGCGTACAGTAAAAGGAGTATTATGAAATAATACTGTAAAAGAATTTATATGGTTTCTGAGCCATAAGATACTTAAAATGGATAAAATATATACATATTTAAAATCATTGACTAAACGTGCTCAACTGGTGTTTCTAAGATACGCCTACCCCGGTGTACCTAACCTAAGCCTAGTACGTGGGAAGGAGTAAGTGAGCTGCAGTTTAAGTTAAGTTAGTTTTGCCAAGAATCTGAATCAAGAATTCTCTAAGGATCTAATCAGCTCCGTACCTTGGTTATAGAATGAAGGAGGTCTTGTATCTCTTTCTCAGGACTCGATCTCCCAGCAACCCGCAAGGGTGACTGGAAACACTGGAGCTGGATTTCTCGGCAGGAGAAAAGACAGCGTCTCTCTCAGTGCATCAATGGAAGGGTCGGCTTCCTTCGGCACTCGTATCAGCTGGGCTTCGGGCAAGTAGATATCCGATCTGCTCCAAACCACCGTGTGTTTGCTTAAGGCAGATGCTGGTATATTTATACCTGGAAGGTGCTGAGTTTGACGTAAGGTTGGACATAAGACGTCACTAAGAACTGTCACTAAGAACTGGCAGTTCTTTCAGGACTCTCAGGAGTTCTAGGACAAATCAAAACAGAAGCTGGGGGAATTCCCGGGCTGCTGGAGGCTTTGTTTGTTTAAGAATGCGTTGTACTTTCTAGGAGTCTATGGGAGTAGCCTTGCCGTATTTGGACTGCATTGGCTATGACTTATTATGGATATGATTCTTATGCCTTTATAAGGCTATGATTTGTTATAACCACATAAGGGCATAAATCGGGAATATCTAATTAGGGTCCTAGATACATTCACAACACCCACTCCACGTATAATGTCCATCATTACTAAATACTAAGCAATATTAAACATATAACGATGCATGTGTTTTCCAGCCCACCCCAAAATACATAGTAAGCATTTTGAAATGGTGTATGAACGAAAGGTATAATACTGTACGTTTTTTTGTAAGCAGTGGTGTCATTCAGATAATGCATATTTTTGTTACATTTAGAATGTTGACTGAATGAATCACGAAATTTACATTTATGAAACGGCTCTTAATACAGAAGAGACGGTCGAGACCATTTCATCACATATTTATACAAGATTGTACATGTGCTCAAAATTTTGTCTCAAGATATTTTAAAAATAGAAGTTCTGTTCTCTAAGAATAGTTCTACTTTAACCCGTTAACCGCGGCGGTAATTCCGCCGCGGTGCGGGCGTTTTGGTGCGCGGGCGGGCGGTAGTGCTGCCGCCAACCAATGGCCGACGGCAGCAAGGAAAGGGTTAAGCAGAGTATCATGTGCCAAAAAAAAGGTAAATATTTTGTGAACTGGGGAAAAATAATTTCGTTCTCGGGAGGAAAAAATTAGTTCCAATGTTTTTTAGAAGTTCTGTTTACCAAAACTGAAGGCCTAATTCAGAGTTCAGGGAACACTGTGTGCTCGCTATTTCAAAAGTTATTCTCGTTGTTAGGAGAGAACATTAAATCAGATAGGCTGTTAAAAAATGTGTCTACAACAGTAGGTGAAAGTTGGACCAGGTCCGAAAAAGTAGAAATAGTGCATATGTGCGATGCATTGCCATCATCGGTGTTTTGATCAGTAATGTTCATGGAAGGTTGTACCTGTGTGCCGCTTTCATCTCGTACCTCACTGCCACCTAATCGTAATGGTGAAGTCTCAACGAATGCCGTCATCAGAATGGGTAGCCGCTGGGGACAACACGTTGCATGAGCAGTTACCGAACCAAGCAAAATATCGACATCCATACTGATAAGACAGACGTCTAACACGCATTCTTCTCCGCAAAGCAAGCATCGTAGAACAGGTAGGATGCAATCTTGCCAGATTGGTCTCAATGAAAGAAACCAGGTTGTATTCAGATCTCTTAGCCGAGCCAAGCCGAGGACTTTAGTAATCCGCTCTCGGTATTGTATTGCTAGGATTGTTTCTTCCATTGTAGCCTGAGTTTTGTTTGCGACTTGACTTGCCATATCGAAGCAGAAGGAACAAAAATAAGAGTCCTGCTACGAGTCCCAAGATCAGAGGTAGGCCACCGAACACAGAATGCACAAAATTCGGAAAGATGCCAAGAACTGCTTCAAAGGGTGCTAGCAGTCCCGAAAAAATTGTCTTAAATACATGTGCGATGCCACTGGTATCGGACATGTTTAAGATTTGACTTAACTTTTCTACGAAATGCACAAGGCAATTTGTTGATAATAATGCATGTATCTCTGCTGTTGTCCTTGCAACTTGCAGATCATATGTTTCTCTAGACAAGGTTAAAGGTACAGTTGTTTGTAAAAGAATAGACTTCATTCTGCTTAAAGTATCAATTCGAATAGAAGAGATATTCAAAGAAGGCCAGATTGCCGCCTCCATGTCTGGATTGCGATTTGGATGCAATACTTGCATACAACAAGTGACCATGGAAGTAACGCTCACGAGATAGGCTTTTCCTGGCACCATGCCACAACAGCTGCGGTCATTTATTATAACGTAGCTGCCATTGGAAAGCTGTCTGAAAAAAGGCTCTATCTGTGTAGCAGGGGTGCCTTGCTGGCAACATGAAAGGTTATTTGACAAACCTTCGCAGGCTCCATGCAAGTTAATACCTTGACACAGAAGTGTACCGCTTAGTGATGATACAATGCTGTCCCGTGAATAAATTATGGAGGACAGAGTCGTTAACCCATTGTCCACTACAGAAAGGGATTTTTTCAAATTAATGGGATCAATTTCTCATTTTTTCTGCAGTTTCAATTTGGGTTATTTTCCAAGCTTCATTATAAGCTACGGATATACCGGCGTATATGAAACGTTTTTGACGCGGTTTGCGAGGTCCCATTATGAAATCTCGCAAGTCAGAACCTTCTTTAAGTAAAGTCAAGTGTTGCTTAATTTCGGGTAGTGTGGCTTTCTGTAGCCATTCTAGGCAAAGTTTTCCTACACCTTATGTTGTTATAATCCCTGGATGTTGTCTTTGGGAATATCTTGGGTCTGGCCTATTCTGTTTGAACCCCTGTATTTTGTTCAGGAATCTATCTTAACAGTTATTTGTGTCTGTGGGCCAGATCAACCATTTTCTCCAATCAGGATTAGTTCTTTTTTGTTTTAAAATATAGGACACGTCTAACCCCTCATCTGTAGTGGTGTTTATATATATATATATATATATATATATATATATACTATATTTTCTATTAATAAATCTACCCAAGGGAGGAGCTTCGCGGGCAAGCAAGATGGCCGCGTAAGCTCGGAGCTCCGGAGACCCTCCGACCCTCCGCATAAATCCTGATCGAAATCATGTTCCACTGTGGTGGACTCTTGTTGGAGAATGGTCGTAGAGACGGGATCTGCTGTCCGATTCAAAATCGGACACTCATTGACGGAGATACGTCGTGTTGAAGTTCTGTGCCAGGGGCGGACCATTGGCTCGGTGATGGCCGACGGCTGCGACGCTGAAGTGCATGATTGATATGCCGAGTGAGTGACTCCTGCTCCAGCCGGCGGAGCAAGCGGAGTTGCGGAGTGGCCTATCGCTGACTGAACATTCGCGGCTGCTATGCTCTACACTTGCTTGCGGACTCGTAGGGATTTTGGTGTGCCACCCTTTGTTCTGTCCCTGGTTTCAACATGGCGGGCAAGGGCGACCCTGACAGAACGGTGAACCGGGTCAGCAGGAAGACGGTCCAACCCCAGACCAACAAGATTGACCGCTATGCTCAACAGAGGACCTCGCCGACCGTGGCCGCCCATTCAACAGACACTCTACGTGCGGGCTCGCCAGATGGGTCAGAACCGGCACTCCGGGACATCATGGGGGCTATAGCTGGCATCAGAACGGAGATGCACAAGCAACACGAGGTCCTGACGCACAAAGTTGACACCCTGGCGATCGACCTCACCCTGATTAGGGCCGATCTTGGCAAAACCAATGATAGAGTGAAATCACTGGATATAAAAACTGCGAGCCTCACGACTGATGTCTCGGACCTGCAAACGGAGGTCCGGAATTTGAGGTCTGTCAACGACCTATTCTCAAAGCGGCTGGAAGACTTTGAGGGACGCGCCAGGCGGCAGAACGTTCGAATCATTGGGGTTCCGGAGGGTGCAGAGGACTCGGCCACCGACCTCTTCGTTGAGGACCTGATAAAGACTCATCTGGCCCCGGCGGGCCTCCTACAGGCCTCGAGACGGCATGGGCCCCTCAAGTTCCAGAACGCAGATGTCAACTTTTACCCGGACTTTACTAGGGCTGTTCAGAGACAGCGTCAAAGTTTTGCGGGAGTGAAGCGACGTCTCAGAGACTTGGGGATGAAATACTCCATGATGTTTCCCGCTAGACTGCGTATTGAGCACGATGGTCGTGCTGTATTTTTCGACATGCCTGAGACTGTAAGTGACTGGTTGGACACCTTGCCGAACAGACGTGAGGAACGGGAGGACCAATCGGAGGGTGCCTCGGGAGGCCCCGATCGTCAGGAGTAGTACTCATTTCACTGACTTTGCCGGTCGGTGTTCCTGTTGACTATGGCCTACAAGCCTTACTGTAGCACTTTATTGTGTATATCCTTCTTTTCAACATGGAGGGTGGCGGGGGGGGGACTACGGGATCTCCTTTCTCCTCTAGGGTCTTCTTGTAGTTTAGTTCATGGGGCGACAGGCACACTGCTGGTTGGGGGGGCTACTTAGTCTGCTGCAGGGGTGCAGGGTGGGGGGTGGTGTGTGGGTTGGTTTTGTTTGCTTTCTTTGTTTCTTCTTTCCTTTCTTAAGGCAATTCAACGTCTGCGCCAATTCCTTTAATGTATCGATGAGGCCTACTGGGGTCGGCGGAGGCCCGGGATTTGACGATGGGGGGTAGCAAATTAAAAGTTCTGTGTTGGAATGTTAATGGCTTGGGTGACCGCATCAAGAGAGGGGTGGTTTTGCAAATGTTTAGGAGAAGTATGCCTGATGTTTTTTTGTTACAGAAGACGCACTTGCTGGGTAATACGTGTTGTGCGCTCAATAGAAAGGGTTTCAAGATGGTGGCACATTCAGGGTTCTCTTCGGGGTCCCGGGGGGCAGGAATTATGGTGCGCACGTCTCTCCCATTTGAAATGGACTCCAGTGTCGTGGATGAGAGGGGATAGTACGCTGCCGTCACGGGGAGATGGGAGGGGCGGTCCCTGACTCTGGTTTCAGTTTATGTTCCCCCGGGGTTACAAAACGACACTTTTCAGGACCTTGGAGGCGCCATTTTGAGCCTGCCCGAGGGGTTGCTTATTGTGGGTGGTGATTTCAACTCAGTCTGCTCGGGGACCTTGGACAGACATCCGCCTAGAGAACTCCGTACTTCACAGTCCTGGTTGCCCGATTTCCTTGACACTATGGGTCTGATTGATTGCTGGAGGCTTATGCATCCCACCCAGAGTCAATACTCGTTTCATTCTGGGGCGCACGGTAGTCTCTCTAGAATAGATTATGTCCTGGCCTTGGCGGCTCATGCGCCGGCGATTTCCGAGGCCCGCATGCTGGCAAGGGGCATCTCGGACCACTCCCCGGTGTGGGTGTCTTTTGACTTCGACATTGTGGTTACCGAGCGGCCTGTAGTAGTCAACCTGTGGTATTTTCGAAACCCGAAGACGCGCGGACTCCTGGCCAGAGCTATTGAGCTCTATTTTACTGAGAATACTGGGTCGGTCGCATCAGCCGCCACTTTATGGGAGGCGTTTAAGACGGTTCTGCGAGGTGAGGCCCTCACCCTCATAGCGGACGTCCGCAGGCACAGAGATGCCGACATGGTACGCATCGAAGCAGAGATTATGGAGCTGGACTCCCAATTGGAAGCGGGCCCGATGCCTGAGTTGCTCCATGCCCTCTCTCTTAAGCATTCAGAATATCGCAATTTTGCCTCCGATGCTGCCATCGTCATGGGTAGGGAACAACAGGGTAGAATTTATGATGTCGGAGACAAGGCGGGCAAGCTCCTTGCTTGGCTTGACAGGAAGGAGAGAGCTGGCCGCGTTGTTCCGGAGGTGTTGGGGGACGATGGCCTACTTGTCACTGATCCGAGGGCAATAGTTGAGTCGTTCTCTGACTACTTTCAGGGCATTTACACTTCGGTGTCGGGCCGGTCTGAGGCCGACTCCTGTGCTCTTTTGGCGGAAATAGATCTCGCGTGCCTGCCGGAGGCAGACCGTGCCGACCTAGACAGGGACATTACTGCGGACGAGATAGCCCTTGCCATTTGCTCCCTCAGGTCTGGTAAGGCGCCCGGCCCCATGGCATTCCAGTGGAACTGTATAAAATCAAGCCAGATGTCGTTTCTCCGCCCCTACGGAACATGTTTCTGGAGGCGCGAGAGACGGGCATGCTTCCCCACGACCAGAGGCTGGCCACCATTGTGGTTATCCATAAGGAAGGGAAACCAAGAGATTTGTGCCGATCATATCGTCCCATCTCTGTTGAATGCAGAGCCAAAGATTCTAGCCAAACTGCTGGCCAACCGTTTGATTGGCGCAATCGGCGACTTAGTGCACCCGGACTAGTCGGGCTTTATTCCATACCGCAACACTGCCCTTAACCTTCAGAGACTCCACGGAGCCCTGGCTAGGGCCCACACCCTCGAGGAGCCGGCTGTTCTGACGTCGTTGGATGCCACGATGGCGTTTGACTCCCTTGAATGGAACTACCTGTGGGCAGTGTTGGCGAAGCTCGGCTTCGGTCCGGAATTCGTAGGGTGGTTAAACTACTGTATGCCAGCCCGCTGGCTAATGTGACGGTCAATGGTCGAGTTTACGCGTCCTTTGCTCTTCAGAGGGGCACCAGGCAGGGCTGTCCTCTGTCGCCCCTTTTGTTCGCGCTTGCACTTGAGCCATTGGCAGCCTGGATACGTAACCACCCTGACATACATGGCATTCGCTGGTCCCCTGAATTCGAGGACCGAGTGTCATTATATGCAGATGACATCCTTCTGTATCTCACCTCCCCTTGCAAGTCCCTCATTGTGGTGTGTGACGTGCTTCGACTCTTTGGTCAGTACTATGGCCTGGTTATTAATTGGTCGAAGTCGCACTTATACGTTCTGAGAGGGGGGACACCTCGTCTTCAGAGGGACTGTGGCATACAGGTGGTGAGACAGGGATTCAAATACCTGGGGATCTATATCTCCACTGACCCCAAAGCACGCTATGAGAACAATTTGCTTCCCCCTCTTCTTCGTCTCCGACGTGATGTTGAGGGGTGGCGTAAACTTCCTCTCTCCCTGCTTGGGCGCGCGGCGTTATTTAAGATGATGTCCTTGCCCAGATTCCTGTATGCCCTGCAAAATACTCAAGTCCCGGTCCCAGCTCGATACTTTGGTGAAATCGAGAGCCTGCAACGTGCCCTGCTCTGGGAGGGCCGGCCACGTATTGCTATCACGAAGCTCACGCTCCCGTGGTATGACGGGGGAATAGCACTACCCGACGTGCGGAGATACTATTGGGCCTCCCAGTTGGCTATTAACCCCTCACTTTTCACCCTAATCACTATTAACCCCTCACTTTTCACCCTAATCACCATACACTGCTTTTTTCAGTAGCCACTTGAATTCATCTCTGTACAAAACATACTACCCACTTGTCACATTTATCGGTCACGGTAACAACAGACCAGCCGTTTTGTCTCCTGGGTAAGGAGAACCCAAATGATGAGAAAGAGGGCAGTACAGTGTGGCGTCTGATGGGAACTATTTTCTCCATTTGCTCTTGAGCCTGGATTAGGCCTGCAGTAACTAACATGCATGAAACTCTCACTGGTGTTTTTTGCGTAGTTCTGGTTTTGTGATCCAATCTGTCTGACTTACTATTATTTTGACCCCCAGGTATTATTTGTTGTTTTAACCTCCCAGTTGGCGGCCATTAATCATGGCCTATACGAACCGATGGATAGTCCAGGGTACGCCATGGATCGGTGGCTCCTGGATGGCGGGAAATACCATAGGGTGCTGTATACGAGATCTCTTGATAGGCGGATGTCTGGGCCAACGAAAACCGCAGTGCACATCTGGAGAACGATCACAAAGGCACAGGGGTGGAAAGACAAACTTACAATGGCAACTCCACTTTATGACTGCGATTCTGGGTAAACTGTGGCACACTAAGGGGTTCGATAAGTGGGACATGATCGGGATCTCTAGGGTGGAGGACATGACGTTGCGGGGGGAGGTGAAGACTTTTGCCCAACTACAGACGGAGTTCCAGCTGGGTGAGACGGAATATTTTCGGTACGCTCAGCTGAGACATTCACTCCTGTCCGCCATGCCGGAGGGTGCGGCAGTTCCCGAAAGTTCTCCCTTGGAAGACCGGATACTGGACGGCCACATGCCAGACAGCGCTATCTCTCTGACATATAAAAAACTGATTATTGTCCACACGGATCTTCTTCTGGGGGTGAGAGAGCAATGGGTACGGGACGGGATAGAGATCAACGACGAGGACTGGCAATGTGCTGTGTCTTCCCCTAAGGAGGTCGCTATCCCCGCCCGTCTTCGATTGGTGCAACTAAAGATCTTGCACAGAGTATACGTCACTGGCCCTAGATTAATACATATGGGACATTCGGTTGACGGCTCTGTCGGCGTGGCTGTGGTGCTCTCGCCACCTTCATGCACATTATTTGGGAATGCAGGGTGATCGCTTCCTATTGGAGGCGGGTGCACATGATCATGAGTGAGGTGACCGGGGTAGAAGTTCACGCGGAGGCCCGGAGATGCCTTTTAAATATCTGGGGCCCTACAGATCACAACAATGCTCAAACCCAGTGGGTAACCCTTGGGAATATGGTCGCAAAGCGGGACATTGCACAGATGTGGGGAGCAACAACAGCCCCGAAAGTGGTACAGTGGAAGGCCAATATGGATTGGTGTATGTTCCGAGAAAAGACTGTGTATGTGGCCAGGGGTAAACCCAAAAAATGGCAGAAGTTGTGGGGGGCTTGGAACGAGTATAGGGGTGACATCTGCGTACCACCGGAATCTGCTCCACTGGATGAACATTTGACCCCATAGCCTATAACTCCAACTGACGGTTCTATATCCCTATTATCCTGTGCTTCCTTCCCCCATCGGTTTTTTGTATCTATATTGTTTTGAATCTAATTGTTATCATGGTACCTAGCTGACTCCTCGATTAGGCCTCACTGCATAATGGGTTAATTGCCTTTTTCTTAGCGCTAGTTTTGGCGCCTCTTCTGTACATGTTCCTTCTTCTAGAATATTAAAAAATGGAAAATTATAGCCTTCACTCGTTCTGGTACCTTGCTTCTTGCACTCTGATTTGCTGCTTCTTGAATTTCTGCCTAGCCTCCGGGATGTAAGGCTGAATAGCTGTGTGCACTATTTGAAAATAAAGGTTTTAAAAAATTTAATTAAAAAAAAATAAATCTACCCAAACTTAAAACCAAGATGAACCACAGGAGGAAAGTACACCTAACCCAATCCATAGTTCAATCCAGGGTGAAATCAGATATGTTTCTCCAAGTTGATGAAAGAGTTCTTTAATTTTTTCTTGGATAGTTTTTAGGTCTCGCGACCTTTCAATGCGCGCATGCGCATTGAGCGGAGCGAGAATTCAAGTGCTCAAAATGCTCGTCAAACCAAAGGCTTTCTGGTGCGGTTTTCTTTGAGTTCACGTGAACCACGTGACCAAACAAGCACGCGCATCAGCCTCCCTCACTCCTAATTGCATTTTTTCACAGCACATCAAAGGGCTTCTCCCAGCGTGTGCTGTGCGGCTTCTCCTCCCCTAATTATTCATGGCTGGCCGGTGGCCAGCCGTACTTTCAGTTTCCCGGCCGCTCTTGTTTGATAATAGTTTTTTTTCACTTCCCAAATGAATGGCACTTATTACATTGTGATATACATCATGGTTTATTGAACCTTCTGCTGAGACCTGTGCACAACTTCCACGTTCCATGTCCAAATACTCGTATAATGAAAGCGGTCTCCCAGCAGTGTTGAATATTTTAAAATCAGTGAATTAAATAAAATTAGAAGAAAAGAAAACCACATAGTACTCGCATTTTGAAGATGTATTTAAAATGCCAACAGTCTATGCTGTAGAATTCAAAGGGAAACAAGATTAGACGTTAAGTGGGTAGCAGGGCCAGTCATTTTATATGCAGTTACCTATAGACAAATAAACTACTACTTTGTTAGAGGATGTTGTTCTCATTAGCCACCCCTCTTACTACGCCACCACACCTACTGATTCCTCCTCAGTGCCCTCCAGATCACTGTTCCTCTACGTTCTCTTTAATATCCTTCGGCCCCTCGGTTTATCAACCCAAACGTCTGCTGCCTGCCACCCTGGAGTGGGCGAGATTTCACCGCCGCAACATTACCGCAGAGTTTCACAACACCAGTCTATCTCAGTCTGCTGATGGTGCCACAGGGTCAAATAAACAGTTCATGAACTCATGAAATGCCCTAATAACTGGAAATGCTTTCGAAAGCATCCGAGTAGTATCATGCACTGAACCATTGTCATCGCACGTAAATTAAAACAGGAACTCGCACGGGAAATTGCACAAAATGCTGCTTTCTTCACACTGAAAAGACAAGCAAGGTCCGTATTCTGATGTATAGTTGCCACGGCACAGGTGCCAAGGGTTTACTGCGACGCAAGCACACTTCGTAACGAATGCACAAACAAATGTGACATCAAATGTACAACCCCCACCAATCTCCACACAACACAAAAAGATGTTAGGTGTATGAGAGGGTTGGAGCTCTGGTTAAATACATCAGAAAATAAAATGTTTAAAAAACAAACATTTGAACGGCCAATTGATTTCGCCCTTGTGATCAAACGGCTTTGCCAACAGTTTTTTTTTTTAACCCTGATGCTATCCAGCAGGATTAAAGTTTTTTTAAAGCATTTGATAAGGCCACCTGCATCATGTTGGTGAGCCCACCACATACGTGCGTGCCTACAAAATGACCCAGTCACTTTTTATTCTCTTTCTTTTCAGTTACCGATCCAAGTTCTGGATAGAAAAAAAACATGCACAAGTTTTTTTTTCTTCCAAATAAAGTGAGGGGGGGGGGGGCACAAGCAACAGGGGGCCTAGAAGCAACACAAGGAAGACGGGGAAAATGAAACCAACGTAGGGAGGGAGGTGTAAGCAACACAGTGGAGAGTAGGACAGTAGGCGAAACCAACACATATGGAAAATCAAAATGAATGTTTGGGGATGGGGGGGGGGGGGGAGACATCACGGAATGCGTGGAAAGGTAATGGGGAGAAGCACGTGGGAGAGTAGCAGGCAGGAAGATGCACTTCGGCAACAATGAGCAACACAATTGCAAAAGGGAGAAAAGTACACGAAGGAGTAAGCTTGAGGACACCGGCACCTCATGGAGTGCTTAAATGGATTTTTAAAAATGGAGCAGAGTCTTTTGAACTCACTATGGGTCTGATTTAGGTTTGCTTGAGTTGTGAAGCATTACAGTCGTTTACAGATTAGATTTGTTGCTCACCAGGTACACTGTTATTACCAGTATGTCCTAGTGAACTTGTAATTGAGTTGTCGTTCTGCAACCATGGCAGAATTTTACACAGTGGGGAATACCAGTCTTTTTCTATATATATTTTTTTACTTGTAATTTGTTTCTGAAACTACGTTATGCCTCGGTCAGCAAAGCACTGTATTATGTGCTTATGTAATGGAGTAGTTTAGTTGTTCCTACAAGTGACACTGTTAATCAAAATAATGACAGGGTATGAGTGTCTACACTTTAC
The DNA here is from genome assembly GCF_964263255.1 of Lissotriton vulgaris. NCBI lineage: Eukaryota > Metazoa > Chordata > Amphibia > Caudata > Salamandridae > Lissotriton > Lissotriton vulgaris. Next base: position 261,590,572 of record NC_141697.1, read on the forward strand.
GAGTCATTTTGCAACTCAAAACTGTTGTAAAAGTACTCCTAAATGCCATTGCAAACTCCACACACAAATAGAAATGTGAAAATGTGATACATGGCTGTGGTACACACGTGCAGTATGTCATAAAGGTACAACATGTGTAGGGATTCTCGTACTTTCATAAAACTTAAGTAGGTTTAAAAATTGCACCCAAGTGTGAAATTGTCTTTTTGTACGAGTATTTTTCATTTGACTATCCAAGTGGCCCCAAGTCTAGTCAAATGAGGATTCTTTTTCACTTTGTATGTCCCTGATTTTGCACAAATCGAAACATTACAGCGTAAATACACTGAACATAATCTTTACAAAAGTTTAAGCTATTGCCATCATAAATTACAATAATTTTTATTTAAGTATTATTAAAAAAAATTAAAAGCCATTGTTATTTGTATTATCAATACATCTAAGTCACGTAAATACAACACATATTGCATTACAAATGCTATAGGTGTCACATTTGCGAAAGTTAAAACTATTGGCATTGTAAATGACAAAGCTATTAATTTCGCTATTTTCAAAACCAACACATAAATAAAAAAATTGTCATTTACAATACCAATAGCTCAAACTTTTCTAATGCGAGACCTATTGGCAACGCCAGTGCTTGTTGTTGCTGGCTTTTCTTCATGTTCACTTGGATCATCAGAAAAGTCAGCGAAATTGATGAAGTAGCCAGATGCAGTTCTGTCAATTGGTGGAATTGCTTCCAGATTTTCTTTAGTCTTTTGATCTTCTTTTGTCACATTAGTATAGTCAAAGGCTACATCGTTGTAGACAGGTTCTTGACGAACTGTTGCAATTTGGGTTTCAAGAGGCACAAGTTCCATGGCTTTGTTGCATAGTCCTTTTTTATTCACTGCATGTTTATCAAAAGTGATTAGTCTTTCAGTTTGAACCTCTTGGATTGTAGCAAGGTTTGGTCTTCTGCTACTTCTTGGGAGTCCACTGGGCCTACTACTTATTATTTGCCACATCGTTGTGGTTTTACCAGGTCGATTGATACAACTCGGTTCTCCTTTTTACCAGCAAGGGGCGGTAGTACTACTGATCTTGTTCCGCTGACAGCTAAGACAGGTACCGCTTTTCTGTAAGAAGGCCAAAATTCCTTCTTCACCGCGATCTTTTCTCTGACCAGATCCCCAATCTTTGGAATCCACACAGGTCTTGCTGGGACAGGTGGTTTTTCTTCAGCGGTCGTCGGCTTTAGTTTTTCGTTACTTAGACTTTTTCTTGTTTCATTTAAGTCCTGTAAAACATCCAAACGATCTTGGATATCAAAGGTTTTTTGTTTCACCACTGAAGTCTGACAATCCAGATCCTGGATGAGCATTCTAGTACCAAACAAAAGTTCATACGGAGTGATACCTCCTAGAGAATTTCTTGGCAGATTGTTAAGACTACGTTGGACACTTATTAAATGTTTGACCCACAAGTCACCCGAACCCAATACCCTCGCTGTTATAGATTGCTTTAGGTCACGGTTTTTTCGCTCCACTACCGCATTTCCCTCGTGATGGAATGGACTAGAGTACCGCAATACAATGCCAATGCTGGCAATGGCCTCCTTGTAAGCCCGAGAGCTAAAGGCAGGACCCCGGTCAGAATGTAACATGCCAATTGCGTATGTGCCGATAAAGACTCACAAATCTTTTATAACAGTTCTGGCGTCAGCCGAGCGCTGGGGCCACATCCAAAGAATCTCGTCCTAGTAGTTGTGGGGCCGCATACGTCCGTTGGGACGCCTGCGTGTAGACAGTATAATGCTATCTAACAGAGGTGTCTGGGCTGGACTGACTGTGCTATTGTCAGTCTCCGGGTCCGGTTCCTGACTGCGATCTCTATTGCAGTCCTGACAATCCATTGCAAAGTTATAAACTTGCACGCTCATTCCCGGGCACCAGTATTGTGATTGTAATTCTATTAGAGATTTCAGGATCTCTTGGAGCCTAAGACCCAGTCCCAAGTGTGCTTCTTGAACCAAGAAGACTCTCCGGTTCGTGTTTGGAATTACTCTATCCCCCACTCCAGGGATTTGAGCAAACGGAACGGAGTTCGCATCAATTATGTATGTATTTCCGAGTGGATAGTTTAGAGGTAACGCCGCATAATTGCCTTCCATTGAGGCTCTTACTGCTAGTAGCGTTTCTCCATCTATTTGTTTATTATAACGCTTTTTTTGTAGCTGCGGAAGCCAGTTGACCCGCTGCCGCTGTCAGTCAATGAATTCCCTGCAACGTGAACGCCATCACGTTGAAGACTCTGCGTATGTATCACGCGAGTCTTTCGTAGTTCTTTCTGCAAAAGAGCTACTTGTTCCCATAGTTTTTTATATGTTATTGTGGCACCCGTCTCATCTTTGTAACCGTTTTCAATCCAGGTCTGCATGGAGTTATTGTAAGATTCGACGCAGTAATGCGAATCGCACACTATTAGTGTGGGGAATTCGCGATCAGCATTTTCAAGCGCCATCTTCAAAGTTAGTAGTTCAGCTCGCTGAGCTGTGCATTTTCTGATTGATTCAGTTTTAGTGACCATCGGTAGGAATTTACCTAAGCGCCAGCGACCTTTAACAATCGTGCACGCAGCATTGTAAACTTTTTTTATCCACAACGTAGTGTTGTGCAAATCTGTCTGTGTATATTACACAGGTGTACTGTTCCAGAGGTAGAATTTCGATCGACAGAGAACATTCTTTTTGGTATTCTAGATGTTCTAGCTTTTTCATTTTAGGATCAAATGCGTGTATCACGTCAGTTGTATCAAGAGAATTAACACATTGTATCCATCTTGGATCTAATGCCATAGTATTTGAAATGTTCGGTCTTGTTACTGCTTCGAGGGCTGATACTGCTGTTAAAACAGATATTCTCTTTCCTTGAGCTAGGGCTTTTTCTTTTGCTACAGCCATTTGAACAGCAGTTAGAATTTTTCAGTAGAACTGAATTTCATTTCAGCTTGTGTGTACAAGTGTGATTTGTAAGCTATTGGTATCGTTTCTCCCTCATTAGAGGTCAGGTATGTAAATCCGCATCTTCCTGGGATGACTCGGATTACAAGGTTGCGTTCGTTTGCGCGTGTTTTCAGTTTTGTTTTAGTTAACATGTCTGTCTGTAATGATCTTAAAATTTCTGTGTGTTTCTGAGTCCAATTAATTGGTTTAAAATCAGGTTTTATTAATTCGTAGAGTGGTTTAACCCTCTCTGCATGATTTAGAATGTAAGTTCTTCCGAAATTTAGGAAACCTAGAATTGATTGCAAGTTCTTCAGCGTTTTTGGAGCTTGGAGTACTGCACACTTCTCTAAGAAGTTGTCTGCTAGGCTTTTGCCTTCACTTGACAACTCATATCCTAAAAATAGGACCGTTAGGTGGGCAATTCATGACTTTTTAAAAATGAATTTGTACCCTTCAGATGCGAACCCAAGTATGATGGTGTTCACTCTTTTCAGGTGTGTCTCCAGGTCATAGTCTGTAAGAAAGATGTCATCGACATAAGATAATGCCACATCATCATACATTTGTAGTAACTCTGTTACCCTGGCTGAAAATAATGCTGGGCTATTCTTGAATCCCTGTGGGAGACGACATAATTGCTTTTGTGTCCCCATTCTGGAGAAAGCGGTTAAATACCTGCTTTCTGGTGCAATGTTTTGACAGAAAAAAACATTTGAAATGGCTAATGTGGTTTTATATTTTTTGCGCACAATGTTATTCATTAGTGCTGCACTGTGTGAGTTTTGTACTGCAAAGGTTTTACAGCAGGAGTTTAGGGGTGTGTAGTCCAAAACTAGACAATATGAATCGTCTGGCTTGGAGACCGGAAACAAAGGATTGTTCATTTGTGAGGTGAATGTTTGAATCACCCCCTGATATTCAAGTTGATCTAAGATCGCTCTGACTTGTTTTTTAGCTTCCTGCTTAACAGGATACTGCCTTTGCGCAGTAGGTTGAATTTTTTACTGAATTTTATGGTGAGGAGAATCCTCTTCCCAGCCTACATGATTTTTATATAATGCAGGTGCTTGGCCGACAGCCCATTTTCTTGCATATGTGTATTTTTTATGAATTGGAATGTGTTTTGAGAAGGCAGGCATAATCATTTCTTCGCCATGTGGGCACTCCCTGACAAACTCTGGTGGCCAGTCTTTCTCAGCTAGCAGGATATCATAGCCTTTAGATAAGTTATCCCAAAAGAGACCTTTGATTTTCCTAGTTTTGTACCCCTCTATACGTAATGTTATTTCATATAATTTATGGGGTATGCTAACTCTGGTGTCTGCAGTTTCCACTTGAATGTATTAATTCGTGTCCACTGTCCCCAGAAGATTCATCAGGATCTTGCGAGCTATGGTCACTTCTGCTGCACGGTCTAGCATTGTCTGGGCCCACTCTCCGTTTTTCAGTTATGTCCTCAGAATCCTCGGCATGTTTTATTTTAATACTAGCTACCTTCTTTTTTGGAAATTGTAATTTTTTACTTTGATGAGCAGGTTCCTTGTCTTTGAATTTGACGTGCTCTTCTTTGTGTTCTGACCGTCCTTTTCTTTCTGATTTCTGTGAGGAATTCTGAAAAGATCGAGAGGGACATGTATCGATATCTGTCAGGTTTTCTCAAATTGTCCCTATTTCTAAGGTTGTATCTTTTTTTCCAGAGGGCTCCCTTTCGGGAGACTTGCGTTCTCTTTCTGGAGATCTATCTCTTCGTTGAGGAGACCTTCCTCTGGACTGAAACAGTTTTTCTCCGGGAGGGGTTTGCTTATTACCCACCCACCTCTTTTTTGGAGTATTGAGATTATTTTTGATAAAGGTTTTTTCAGGATTTTCAGTTAGTTGTGGTTTTAGTGGGTTCCCACCGAAACTATCTCTACCTAGTTCTTCTTAGGGTTTTTCAATTATTCTGGCAAGTTCAAAAGGTTGGTCTGCTATATCTGTTTCTTTCAATTTTTGGCGGATCGTTGTACCGTCAATTGTCAATTGAACTAATTGTCTATATACATTTGTTAATTCTTTTATTTGAACTATAAGTTCTTCGCTTGACATTTTTTTCAATGTCAGGATGTGGTGTATAGCTGGCTAGAACCGGCCATATGGCTCCTGGTCTACCTAGTGGACCGAGCCTGGTAATGGGATTTTGATGTTTTAGGGCGCCATTAAACAAGAGCTGGTGCTCTTGGTATGTTAGTGGAATTTCAACGTCCTCGAAAGGGGCGTATTCCTATGGAGATTCCTCTATTTTGTAGTAGTGTAACTCGCGTGTCACAGCATGTGCTGCTGGAAAATGTATCCAGGAATAGAATACCTCTGTCTGCCGATATTCATGATACTCTATTTTTTATAAGTTTCATAGTTATTGTTTTTCTTATATTGACCGGGATGATTATAGCATTCTGGTCATCATTTTGGAGACTTGTATCTTTCGCTAAGAGTTGAGCTGCTAATTTAGCTCTCTGCCTTTCTTCCTCACTATCTGACATTTTTACCGACAGAAAGTTTGCAGAGAATGTTTTGAGGAAACAAAGATTAGGTGCACAATATTTTGGAACACTGTATCCTTCAACGTTGACTAAACCAAAAATTAATAATTAATAAGATTCTCATCCTACTAAGTTCTGGCGGATATTAACCTTTTACCCACTCCAGACGTCTATTGGAGTTTTTACGGGGAAAAAAAGGGTCTGTGTGAAAAGCACAACTGAGTTACTCTAGTATCTAGCGTTAGATTATCGCCTTACCAAACGTTGGGCGCCATGTAGTGTAGTTCCTATATTCCCAATAGGTGCTGCGCATTGGAATAACAAACGGTAGTTTAGACGTAGGACTGAGGTCATCTAGGTCTCTACTGAATATGTTAAACTTAATTTGGTATGCCAGCTAGCTCAGAGGTCACTAGAAACTTTCTCGAGTGAACAGGAAGGAGTTAACTTTCCTGAATATACAAGAAGGGATTCGCTTCTGACAACCACATAAACATGACAACTTTGCTCCCCCTAGAATAAGGAGTATATCTCCAGAGTCGTGTGAAAACAATAGATAGTTATTTTACTCAATCGTGCATGCTTCGTTTCACCAGAAATGCAGAGAAATAGAGAGACGGGCGTTTTCAATAAAAGGGTTATTTATTGAGCAGTCTTCTTTCTCATACAAGAGAAATGAATTGCCACAATAGCAATACTTACCATGAAGTAAAGTGCGTACAGTAAAAGGAGTATTATGAAATACTGTAAACGCATTTATATGGTTTCTGAGCCATAAGATACTTTAAATGGATAAAATATATACATATTTAAAATCATTGACTATACGTACTCAACTGGTGTTTCTAAGATACGCCTACCCCGGTATACCTAACCTAAGCCTAGTACGTGGGAAGAAGTAAGTGAGCTGCAGTTTAAGTTAAGTTAGTTTTGCCAAGAATCTGAATCAAGAATTCTCTAAGGATCTAATCAGCTCCGTACCTTGGTTATAGAATGAAGGAGGTCTTGTTTCTCTTTCTCAGGACTCGATCTCCCAGCAACCCGCAAGGGTGACTGGAAACACTGGAGCTGGATTTCTCGGCAGGAGAATACACAGCGTCTCTCTCAGTGCGTCAATGGGAGGGTCGGCTTCCTTCGGCACTCGTATCAGCTGGGCTTCGGGCAAGTAGATAGCCGATCTGCTCCAAACCACTGTGTGTTTGCTTAAGGCAGATGCTGGTATATTTATAACTGGAAAGTGCCGAGTTTGACGTAAGGTTGGACATAAGACGTCACTAAGAACTGTCACTAAGAACTGGCAGTTCTTTCAGGACTCTCAGGAGTTCTAGGACAAATCAAAACAGAAGCAGGGGGAATTCCCAGGCTGCTGGAGGCTTGGTTTGTTTAAGAACGCGTTGTACTTTCTAGGAGTCTATAGGAGTAGCCTTGCCGTATTTTGACTGCATTGGCTATGACTTAATATGAATATGATTCTTATGCCTTTATAAGGATATGATTTGTTATAACCACATAAGGCCATAAATCGGAATATTTCATTAGGGTCCTAGATACATTCACAACAAGAGATGCTTGTAAAATATATTTATTTATAGGTTTGAAAGTGAGCACAAAAATGTATTTGACACTACTTTAGATACAGGATAGATTTTGGCTCACTTGCTCGGTGTAATATGGGGCTACTCAAGTTTTTTTGTCACTGTTTTTGGTTTTCAGTAAAGCAGTTTGTCATATGCACAGAACATGTAAAAAGCACAATACTCTCTAACCTAACTGCTCCATTTATTTTCAAGAAATAGGTGTATATAGAACTACATCGAACTTCTCACTTGTAAAATGTTTTCCGACTCTTTATTGTTCAGTGTTTTAATTTCAAAAGGTGAAATGCAATTTGAACTCTGTTGCATCCCAGGTGTTCTTCATCTTTGACAAAAGTAAAGGTGATTGGCTTCCTCAGTTTACTGTGTAAGCATCTTCTCTGTTATGTAAAGGCATTAACCTGGTCATTTCTAGTGTACTTCTAAGCATGGTTTCTATTTTAAAAGGTAAAGCGTAGAGCTGGATATATCAAATAGTCTAGAAAATAGTAAAATGATCAACAAATACAAAATAAGATTGAGTCAGGAGAATAATATGGATTCAAAAATATTTAAACAATCAAAAGGAAATGAATGTAAAAATAATAAATATCGACACAAAAAATATCGACACAGGCTTTGCTTTTTGAAAAACATCTGAGTCACTTTAAAGGGACGGAAGCAAAAAAAAAAACAGTGACCCACATCTGTGAAACTTTGAGTAACAAATTAAATTCACTAAACAACCACATGAGGGAGGCGTGGCCAAGATGGCGGAGTGAGCGGTCGCACATCCAGAGTGCTCCTCCATGCCTGCCCAGCCCGGACCATTAATCTCAGCACTTCTCCCCCCTTGAAGCTCTAGCAGGGGTAGGAGACAGAGGTGCAACCCCAAACGGCTTGGGGAGCCGAAGCAATCGCGCCTTGAACGACAGCAACCCTACCTTGGCAGAGCCGGCGGCAGGCGGGGTGAGGAGACTGAGGCTGCGGGCACTAGCGGCAAACAGACGGAAGCCCCGGCGGGGCCTGTGGAGGGCCTCGGAGGCAGCGCCGACACCTGCATCGCCTGTCGCGGCACCCGGTGACCCCACAGCTGCCCCGGAGAGGCTGAGGCCGGAGGCGGGAGCTGTACGAGGCTCTGACGGCGGTGATGCACCCAGGCGCCGGTGGCGCCAAATCGAGGCCGGGGACGCGGCCTAGTGCCAGGTGAGATTGGGCCGGCCCATAATGAGTGGCCCCATGGGCGGGCCCACGATACGTCAACGGGGGCTCCGGTGTGCATGGCCAGTCGGTGGAGCGGCGCCCTGCAGCGGCCTACCCACCCCAAGCAGCACACTCCAGGGGAGTCTTTTGCGGCGCCCGGAGGGAGAGATCCGGGCCCTGCGGCCACTACAGACCGCCCGACCTCTGCAGTAACTCAACAGCAGACCCACGCCGGACAGCCTGCTGAGTCGGCTTCCGGGGCCCTCCGGAGCTCCAGCCGTGCCAAAATAGGTCGGGGTTGCGGCCTGATGCCGGAGGTGGTCGGGCCTACGCATGGGGTGCGGCCTGGCGAGCGGGCCTTTACCGCGTGGATAAGACACAGGAGGTGTAGGGGCGGAGCGGCGGAGTGACCCGCCCGTAACGACTCGCCCCCACCCAGCAGCACAGAAGCGAGGAGGGCCTCGAGATCACCGAAGGGTGAAGCCGGAAACCGACGCCGACCCGAGAGGCCTACGCCACATGGAGAGAGGGCAGCACCCTCTGACCGGACACACTAAGAGCCCTATTACCCACGGGCTCGGAGCAAAGTGGATGTGAGGCGCAGCGGGGGGAGCGACAGCTTGGGTGACAGACCCTACATCGACGACACGGGCCGGAAACCAGGGGGTGCTTACCTGCAAACACTGGGGGGCCCCACACCCCCCGCCAGCAACACCAGACACCCCGGGGGACCAAGTGCCGGATATCCCGGTAGAGACTGACAATAGCGGCCGCAAAGATCCCATCACACACAGCTGAGAGACTGGTGGTCACAGGGGACCGGTCCGGGGACCAGGGCCGGAGCTCGAACACCGGAGTGAGCTGTGCCCCCTCTGGAAGTGCCCCATGGCGGGCCAACGCAAGAAGGGGGAGCGCACCCTCCCGGAGATGCTGAACAAAAGGACAGACAAAAGGTAGACAGGGGACTGGCATCCACGGGGGCGTCCAAGCAGACTACTGACTCCACAGAGGGCGAGGTGCCATACCTAAATCCTTCCTTGAGGATCTTTTTAACTCTCTCCGGGATGACTTCCACGCTCTAAAACAAGAAGTCGCAGGGGAAGTACGTGAGATCAGGAGGGAGGTGGACGGCCTAGGAGAACGGGTGGCCGCCATAGAGGAAACGGACCACACTCGTAGTGAAGAAGTGGAGCAGCTACAGCAGGAGGTATTGCGCCTGAAGGAGCAGCAGGTAGAACTCCAAGCCCATGCGGAAGATTTGGAGAAGAGATCCAGGCGGAACATCATAAGGGTCAGAGGGGTGCCATCAAAAGAAGAAGGGTCGGACGCAGCCAATTACCTGCAGACCCTCTTCCGGGAGATCCTATGAGAATCGACAGTCTTTGAAATTAGAATTGATAGGGCACAGAGTGGGACCGCCACGCCGGTCGAACGGCCCTCCCCCGGACATTTTAGCTTTTCTGCCAGACTTTCCCCTCAAGGAGCGTATCCTTACAGAAGCTCGAAAGCAGCAGCCCCGGAGGTTCCGCGATCACCCGGTGGCGCTCAATCAAGACTTGTCAGCAATCACGCTTCAAAAACGCAAAGCTTTTAAAGTCGCCACAGACTTCCTGAGAAGTAAAGAGGTTCCCTACTAATGGGGTCACCCATTCCACTTCATCTTTAAATGGGACGGCGCTCAGCACCACCTGCGCTCACTTCAGGAGACGTGCGCCTTGCTTGGTATCAACCACCACCACTTAAAGCCTCCCGGAAACCCACCGGGGATGGATGGCAGCAAGTCACCAGGCGATGGTCATCACCGCTGAATTTGAAGCCAGACGCACTGACCATTAAGAGAGAGATGGTCAATGCCATTCATGAAGTTGTCAAGGATACTGCATCTGCAAATTGAGCATCTTCAAGGGGGGAGCTTGTTACATCTTTGTTCTAGCATGGGTCCGGGGGGGGGCGGATGGAGGGACGACGGGCAGCAATGTGACTGCGTATTTTGTAAGTACCTTACCACAGCCCTGCGCTGTGGATAGGCAGGACTGGGACAATGCCGTTTTTCTGGGACATGGAGTTGGGGTTCGGGAGGGGGGAGGAGGGGAGATTTGGGACAAGTTGGGGTAGAGGCTGGGACCGGGGGTGGGGAATGGGGGCAGAAGGGGAGGGGAGTTGCAGTTGAGGGGATCTGGGAAGGGAGGGGAGGGGGGGCGATAAGGGGGGGGGGGGGGGAATCAGGAGGGGTGGGGGAGGCGGGGAGGGTGGGTAGTCCAGTGCTCCATTTTTGTGTCTTTACTCTAGGCCTCATTCCCGCACAGGCCGATAGGCGTCATCTGGGGAACCCTTTTCCTCCTCCCTGCCAGAGGTCCCCTGACCGACGACGCAACCATGCCCTATTCCACTACACACGATGACGCCCAACACCCTTAAGATACTGACCCTAAATGTGCGGGGTCTTAATAACCTGATCAAGAGAAGGGCGGTCCTTTCCTACTTGGAAAACGCGCAAGTGGACATTTGTCTGCTTCAGGAGACACACCTGTTGGCTCGAGATTGCCATAGACTCCGTTCACACAAATTCCCGGGACAATACTTCTCTTCTGGCCCTACTAAAACTGCAGGGGTGGCGATTCTGGTGGCACAACACTCTCCTTGTACAGCCCCAAAGAGGGCCAGGAATGTTTCCTTCACTCAGCCCTCACCGACGTCAAAGCCACATCACATAGGCATATCATACTGGGAGGAGTCATGAACATGGTCTTTGACGCGGTCCTTGGCAGGTCAGGCAAACGCACTCACCAGGCAGGGACACTATCCTCCACTTGCACAGAGACTGAAAGACCTCGACCTTCATGATCTGTGGCGCCTAAGCCATCCACACGAGAGGGAGTACTCCTACTATTCCAACACACACAAAGCATGTGAAGTGAAGTAGTGTGGCTCACTGGTTAGAGGCGGCAGACCCGAGAGCAGAGGACGGCCTGGGACAAGGGTTCGATTCCCGGAGTGGCAGGTTTCTGGACCAGGGTCAGCGGACTCGATAATTCTCTCGCCTCGGTGCCCACTCTGATCAGCGACCACACTCGGCAACTCTGGGCATTAGCTTGCCTCATCTTCACTAACGGCCCCACCAGACCGCCGGATGCCTGGTCTCACCCTGGAGATACCCATTAAGGGACCATCTCTCAGGGAAGCCAGGAAGGGTTTCGCAGCGGTCGAAGCGCCTTGGGACCCTACGGGTAAGTAGTGCGCTATATAAATGCCAATACATTCAACATACATACATTCAAAGCATATGCCCGATAAGATCACTTTTTAGCTACAGGACCTCTCTTGCTACATCTACAGACATAGGGGTCACTTCGCTGTCTGACCACGCACCAGTCATCACAACACTCACCCTACCACCTGCATTATACCGCCCTAGAGTGTGGCGACTCCGCGATACACTACTACACAGGAAGGACGTAGTAAAACATATTAAGGCCGCTATACAAGATTGCCTGACCCACAATGCCAACTCAGACACCACTCTTGAAGGCAATACTCCGCGGGGAATTTATTGCTCTCTCCTCCGCCGAAAACCGAGCTAGGCAAGACAAGCGGGACGAGCTTACTTAAAGGGTGCATGAATTAGAACAAATGCACCAACGGACTGGGGCCCCCAGAATCTGGAAACAACTTAAGGTGGCACGGCAACTTCTAGCGGCTCTGGATATGGACCGCGCAGAATACGCTGCGCTGAGACTCAAACATGCCTGTTATACCGGTGGAGATAGATGCGGCAGCCTGCTGGCCAATCGGTTGCGGGTGGCACGGCAACAACAGAAAGTCAAGGAGATATCCCGGCCAGATGGGTTCAAAGTGTCGGACGATGCATAGATTGCGGAGACATTCTGCGATTTCTATGCCGAGCTATACTCCGGCGGCCCCCCGAAAGTGCTGGCCGCAGCGCATTACTTAGACTTGGTCACGCTCCCTTCCCTCGCCCCGGTACAGGCGGAGTATCTGGAGAGGGATATCCTCATTGAGGCGGTGGTTGCCGCTATTGCCCGGCTCAAAGTAGGGAAAGCACCAGGGCCGGACGTTTTTTCCGCCATTTTTTATAAGACCTTCTGCACCACTCTGGCCCCACTCCTCACCCGCCTTTTTAATACCTTCACAGAACCCGGGCCATCCCGACTGATCTCTTCCATGCATCCCTCTCGGTTATTCCGAAACCTGGGAAGGACAGGAGTAAATGCGGAGCCTACAGGCTGATCTCGCTCCTTAACGTCGACCTCAAACTATATACCGGCATTCTAGCGGCACGTTTAGCCCCCTATCTACCAGGTCTCATTGACCCAGATCAGGCGGGCTTTATCCCCGAAGGGCAGACAGTGGATAACACCAAGCGGGTGGTCCACTTGATCGAAAAAACCTCCCGCATCCAGGGGGAGTGTATGATGCTGGCAGTCGACGCCGAGAAAGAGTTCGACCGAGTACACTGGCCCTATCTAGAACTGGTTCTGGCCAAGGTTGGGATTGGGGAGAAGTCCTGTACCCTTATCTTTAATTGTTATAGATCCCCCACCGCAGTGGTGTGGGTTAATGGCTACAGCTCGACCGGCTTTGTGATTGAGAGAGGGACGAGGCAGAGATGCTCGCTGTCGCCTCTTCTATTCACCCTGTACATGGAACCACTCGCTCAAAGGATACGTCAAAACCAGGACGCAACCACAATAAAGTTCGGCAGCGACACACATACCATCAGTCTTTACGCTGATGACACACTGATCTCCCTAGATCACCCACGTTCGGCTCTTTCGGCCTGCATTGCCAAGCTTGACACCTTTGCTGCAGTGGCTGGGTTTAAAATGAACACAGATAAGTCCACTGCGTTGGACTTGTCCCTCTCCGCTTCCACCAGGGCCTTCCTGCAGAACCTCCTCCCCATTCAGTGGGCGTCCGATACTGTTCCTCATTTGGGGATTCAGCACGCCCCTACACTCGCCAGCATGACGGTGGCGAACTACGCTACCCTCCACAAGCGGATCCGGAAGGAGCTGAACCGTTGGAGACATCTTCCTCTCTCATGGCTGGGAAGAATAGCTGCGGTCAAAATGACCATCCTGCCACAAATCCTCTACCTTTTCCGGGCCCTGCCGCTGCGACCTCCCACTGGATGGATTCGGAAAACACAAGCGGACTAGCCCAGTTTATCTGGCAAGGCCGGAGGCCCAGATTGAAGAGGACGATTGCCATGCTGGCCCCGGAGGCCAGAGGGCTGGGCATCCATGATCTGCATAAATATTACCAGGCGGCGCAGCTACGTTATTTAGTAGAGTGGAGCAGGTGGGACTCTGAAAAGCACTGGCTCTTTCAGGACCAGGCAGTGGCAGGACTGTTGTGAACGTATCTAGGACCCTAATTAAATATTCCCGATTTATGCCCTTATGTGGTTATAACAAACCATATCCTTATAAAGGCATAAGAATCATATCCATATTTAGTAATAGCCAATGCAGTCTGTTAGACCCATCTGCTTCTGAGAGTCCCCTCACCCCTATGATTTCTTTTGTTCCCCTGTACCTCCCAAAATTTGTCGCTTTTCTTTGTCTGTCAGGACTTTTTATGTGCTGTTTCATGGGGCTAGATGTTCCTTGACGCCCAGTTGCTCACAAGGTTTTTGGCACCTATTCACAAGGCGCCTGGCGAAACCTGTGGCATTATAGACTGGGATTGGCAACCTGTATGAATGACCCTAAAATGGTGGTCATCCTTTTTCCTCATGGGAGTGACTCCCCTTGGAGCCTCCATGAACTTTGGCCTTTGGAGGTTTTGGCGCCCTTTTGTTTGGCGCGCATTCCTGACAGGAATTCCTTTATTTCCCTCAGGTACACAAAATGGCTGCTCTAGAACCACAGTATGGTGGCTGCTAGGGTCCTAAATACACCTCAAAAGTGCCATGTCATTGGCATAGCCAGAGAAGGTTCTAGAACCTTCTGGCTCGTGCCAGCGCCTCAGTGCACTGGCTATATAAATGGCCATTTTAGATGAAGAAAGAAATTGAACCAGAGTTGACCTTAAGAAGAAGAAGATGATTCCAGACTTGACACCTGCCCTGTTGACCCCTGAGGTGGCTGGAAGCCCAGGCAGTAGAGTAGCAAAGGTCATTGGCGTTGATTCTGACTGGCGTTCCAGTCAACTACGTGAGCGGTGACCTTGCGTCTACAGCGCCTGCCCAGCGAGTGCCTCATTACCCCCAAGAGACTGTGGCCAATTTCGTGTGCCTCCCCACCCCCCCGGTGGTGAATTGCGACAGACTCCGCGTGTCGCGAGGCGAGAGCAAGTTCGCCGCGACCGTCTCCTGTGCCCCCTTCGCGTCGGGCGTCTCCAGCGAGGAGCTCGGACGTCTCCGAGCCCCACCAGCGTAGAGTGCTTCCTGCGCGGACTGAAGGTGAGGAGGTGCGCCGGGGCGGGGAATGGCCAGCCTTCATTGGGCGGGACTAGTGTCTCTGCCCCTCCCCAGTGAATCGAGAGCTGTAGCTGTGGGCGGGAACCACCCCCATATGAGGAAGTCGGAGGGAGGTCCGTGGAGCCCCTGAGAACCCCGTCGCTGGCGTGAGAAGTGCTGTGCCCTGACTGAATCACTTCCCGATTGCAGCCAATGTGAGGTGGGCCCGTTTCTTCAGGTGGGGAGCAGTGTTGTGAAGGAACTGTGAACCGGCATTTATTTGACTGAGCGCGAAGATGGTGTGACCTCTCTGGCAGCCCGTTTGTCAGTCTAAAGACTTTGAACTGGTGCCGCCTGAGTGCTAGCGGTGACAAAGCCCGTAGGCGTGCTTAGACCCCACCGGCAAGCAGAGATCTCATCCCGGTGGCAGTAGAGTGTAAATGAAGTATTCACTGTGTTTCCTTGCCTTTTAGATACACGCGCATACTCCCCGAGTGATCCTTAAAGAGTCCCAAAACTCATTCTGTGCCCAGAGAAGCCCGTATGCATTAACATTGAAATCAACACAAACTGTAAGAGTTATCTTTCCAAACTGAAACGTATTGCAAGTGTAATAATTCTGAAGTATTTAATTGGTGGCAGAGATACCAGAATGAACCTGTGTTTGTTTAGTTGAAGGAACCAGTATTTATTCTGCTATGCAAAAGTGATATTTATTCTATTTATTGGTGATATTTATTCCTGCTATTTATTCTATTTATTGGTGATGATTATTCTGATATTATTTATGATATTTATTTCAAAACAAACACAGAAATTTGTGACTAAAAGAAATGTGTATGTGCTTTCCGAATTGAACCCTATTCACAACAGAGAATTTTTATATAAAGGAATCGTATTTTTCTACAGCAGTCGTGTGGTGTCCTTTTTGGTGACTGTACAGGGAGTTATTATTGGGTCAGAGCCGGCTTAGCACTAAAGCCTTCACTTGCCTTGTCACTTGAGCCAAGCTACCCCCTTTGTGCTGGGCTTGCCCATCGCAGATCCAACACAGTCCAAATACGGCAAGGCTACTCCCATAGACTCCTAGAAAGTACAACGCGTTCTTTAAACAAACCAAATCTCCAGCAGCCCGGGAATTCCCCCTGCTTTTATTTTGATTTGTCTTAGAACTCCTGCGAGTCCTGAAAGAATTGCCAGTTCTTAGTGACAGTTCGTATGACGTCTTATGTCCAACCTTACGTCAAACACGGCACCTTCCAGGTATAAATATACCAGCATTTGCCTTAAGCAACACACAGTGGTTTGGAGCAGAGCGGCTATCTAGTTACCCAAAGCCCAGCTGCTGTACGCGGGGCTGTTTATGGGGTGGTGGGAGCGTGAACATGCCTTTGGCAAATATGCCTCCCCCTGGATGGATATGATCATATTCTGGGGGAGGTATATCGACGATATTATCATGCTTTGGCAGGGGAGTAAAGTACAACTGCATGAATACTTCAATTTCTTGAATGACAATCCTTACAATATACAACTAACAATCAAATCTGACCCCAAACAAATTGAGTTCTTGGATATCTTATTCTTTATTGAAGACAACATAATACAAAGTAATCTATATCGAAAAGGTACATCGTGTAATAGTCTGTTACATGCCTCAAGTGCACACCCCAGCTCCACCATTCGCAATATACCTTACGGCGAAATGGTGCGCATCAGACGCAATTGTAGCAAGGAGGAAAACTTCAGACATGCAATACAGGACTGCAAGAACAGATTCACCAACAGGGGGTACAATAAGAAAATTCTAGAGAAGGCTGAGAAAAGAATACTAACCGTGTCACGAAGCAATACCCTCATTAAAAAAGTTAAGAACAACAAAAAGAATAACAAACCGAGGTTGTCGTTCACCACGCAATATACACAAAACAGCACGGAGGTTTTCAAGGTGTTGAGAAAACATTGGAAGCTACTGTGTGAGGTTCCCAACCTGAAGGAAGACATTATGGAAACACCTAGTGTCACCTTCAGGAGGGGGAAAACCCTACGAAACATTTTGTGCCCCAGCTATCCCACCAAGAAGAAAAAGACAGGCACTTGGCTACAGACAAAACCTATAGGATTTTACACATGTGGAGGGTGTAATGTCTGTCCACTAGGAAGGAATAAAACAAAGAAATTCAGATACAACACCGACAGAGAATACGAGATACGGCATTATATCAATTGCAATACCAGCTATGTGATCTATGTCATAGGCTGTGATTGCAATAAGATATATGTTGGAAGTACTATACGACCCTTGAAACAGAGGATACAGGAACATACTCGAGCCATAAGGAATTATGACCTCAAGTATCCCTTGACGTATCACATGCAGGAACACCACAGAGAAGGTAAGGCACTATGGTTTCAGGGCATTGACCACATACCACCTCACCCAAGAGGAGGAAATCGAGAACTGTTGCTCAGAAAAAGAGAAGCGGCTTGGATCTGTCGCTTAAAGTGTTTGGAGATGGGACACAATACAGAGGACGAGTTGCACTACTATCTTGTCTAGGACACCATCGCACTAAAGATTGGAACATCTCACCCTGTATTACAGGGGGTCAGACTAAACCTGAAATGCAGCATGGGTGCTTGTGGTCCCCTGTGTTTGTCCATATGCCCTTCTGCTTCCCCTATGAACCTCTCCGGAATTCCTGGTTATTAATTTCCTCATGGTTTCTTTGTCTGTGTTGTTCGATTCATTTGTATGGTCAAGTTCCAATATTTGTCCATAGTTACAATGTGAAATGTTTATATTCTCAATTTAATATTGATGTAGAATATACCAAACGTGTCCTCTGCGTTCTTTCCAACAGGTAAACCGAGCAGCCATCTCCTCTATTGTCAGAGTGCCGTTTTTGATTTAGATTTAGTATCATCAGTTATTTAACTTTTTTATCCTGCAATATCTCCAAATTCTTCTACTTTATACAATTACCCCATAACGGGTTTATTTATTGCCTTCCCTCACAGCCGGTGCTTTAATTGGTATATATTCTCGTTATATACTTTTCATATTCTTTCCCGCTGATATCTTTATCGCCTTTTAATGACTAAGTACTAGTCTATTCTTGACTAGCTCAAAATGGCGGCCGTTTTCGACCCTCCCAGTAGTGGTTCGGGTCGTGGGTTCTACTAGCCGCCAACACGTGGAGAGAGTGTGTGATCTTTAAAAACTCTCCCGCCGTCAGAGGACGGTAACATTGGCCGGAGCAGACCAGGCGCGAGTACTGAGGATACGCCGACTGGGGATATCGAATGGAACCCCCACAGGTAGGACCCTTACTATCTTATCTTCGTTTCTCGCTATTCCTGTACAAGACCAGCATGCCATTAAAAACAACACGCAAACATTTTCTTGCACGGGAAAGACAGCCCATGGGTTTATATAGTTTACTTTTGTATCTGGCTAACGTGACTAAATTATCTTCCTGTCACGTTTTGGAGGAATTTTGCTATGCGCGTTTATGACCTTACTTTGGTCACATTTATTTGCTACTTGGGCAAACGCAATCCGAAACCCCATCTGCCATGTAGCATAAGTTGCAATAATTCCCGAGGGTTCGACACAATGTTGTCATGAACCAGGGTAATATGGAAGTATCCCGTCCAGTTTTTTCCTAACACATTTGAACTATAAGGCGGGCCGCCCCTTCTGACTTAAGACTATCTAAAAGAACGCACTACGTCCGTTTTCGTGTGATGTCATGCAACAAGTGCAAGAATGGTTACTTATTTTAAAATAAAAAATCTTTCTTTCAAGGTAACTACCTGAATGTGACTACCTCGTCTAGAGTTGATTAGGGATCTCTGAATTGGAACCAGTGACAGCGAATAATACGAACCTCCTAAATACCTAGAGGTATGTTACTCTATTCCGTTTCACGCCATGCGCCCTCCAGTAGTTCCATTCTGACAAAGTATGATTCATGTAGCTGTCATAGCTCGATGTAATGTAATTAGCTATGACTCTAAACATTCTTGCAGGTTATTATTCAGCAAGAATACTTCACAGCTTTCTGTTACTTATGAAGAAGAAATGAAAAATAGGAAACAATAGAGATAATTGAAAAATCTGCAGGAAGGCTTTCACAAGGTGTATTCCTTTTTGAAGATATAAGGTAATTTTTGTTTACATGTACCCACTGTAAGAAAGGTCTTGACATGCCGTTAAAAATCAAATGATTATTTTACTAGTCTAAGAAAGCTATGAAATTAAGGTACTTATGTCCTCAAAGATACTGTCTTTGTTTTATACATTACTTTTAGGCAACTACCTTTCTGAAATTAATATCTGGTGACCCCATCTACTCGTCGATATCCTGACATAGGTTATACATATCTACGGTCAATCTTTGATCCCGGCTCATGAAATCCATAAATTTGTCATCTATTATTACTGGTAGGAACCTTATTTTTACCCTTGCACTGTTTCATTTCATTGCATTTTTCCTTGCCATATGAGGAAACACGAAAATAGTCACTCCCAGACATGTATGTGCTTTTCTATGACTACTCATGGATTTGGAGATAAGTGTAGTGATGCCATATGTGCCTGTCATGATCGGCATAGCTGACTATAGATCTGTAGGAACTGTTCTCCTGATAGACACATTCCTAAATAAATGACCTTGCTTATTTGATACCGTTCTTGGCCATAGTATTGGTTATTGTATGATATACAAATGGAATTCCTTTTCTGATGTGGTAATATGAATTATTTTCAATCGACTAACCGAGTGTATAATCTGGAAATGATTAGCAGTCATGAATCTGGCAAACAACAAAAAAGCCAAACGATGTGAGCGCTGTTTTGTTAATTGTAACCTTGACAATATTATGATATATGAACTGAATGTGTCGAAAATTGATATGTGTCCTAATTAAGAAATTTCGTTGTTAGATAAAATTGGATGGAACAGGGAAACATAGTAGGAAAACACACCCCATAATATGTGACTTTTTTTAAATGTTTCATGCAGCTAAAAAAAAGGGGATAAATATGATAGGATAACTCCTTTCCTCCCCCCCCCCACGCATACAATTCTTCCATGTTTTGCTGCAATTTTAATGGTAGCTTGTTTTTAATCTTAGCTTGCCTTTGGCAATGCTAGCATCGATTGTTTATTTATGTATTAAGCACAATATTGGTTAGTTGTAGGTATTCACACGTGGTTTTTGTATGTTTATTCACGATTCACAGCCCTGAAGAAGTTCCTCCTGAGGGAACGAAACGCGTTGGCTGGCTTTTCGATCTGAAAATTAAAGAATCCTGAACATCTGCTTGCAATTTTGGACTCAGCGCTCTTTTATTTGGATTGTTTCTTTTTGAATACAGACTCTTTCACTGACATATGGTGTAATTTTGACTGCCAAAGTGGTGCATTTCGGAACTTGTTGTAAATCTTATGTATTGTATATATTTTATCAGTTTTAAGTATCATATGGATCAGAAACCATATCAATGCTTTTACAGTATTTCATAATACTCCTTTTACTGTACGCACTTTACTTTATGATAAGTATTGCAATTGTGGCAATTCACTTCTCTTGCATGAGAAAGAAGACTGCTCAATAAATAACACCTTTTATTGAAAACGCCCGTCTCTCTATTTCTCTGCACTCTGGTGAAACTAAGTATGCACGATTAACTGAGTGAAATAGCTATCTATTGTTTTCACATGACTCTGGAGATATACTCCTTATTCTGGAGGGAGCAAAGTTATCATGTTTATGCGGTTGTCAGAAGCTAATCCCTTCTTGTCTAATCAGGGAAGTTAACCCCTCCCTGTTCATTCGAGAGAAAGTTTCTAGTGACCTCTGAGCTAGCTGGCATACATAATTAAGTCTAACATATTCAGTAGAGACCTAGTCGACCTCAGTCCTACGTCTAAACTACCGTTTATGTTATTCCAATGCGCAGAGCCTATTGGGAATATAGGAACTACACTACAGGACGTCCACTACAGGAGATCCCCTTCCTTCCTAAGACGCACAGGCCGGCAAACCTCTACGCTTCCCACGTTACCCGGGTCCCCCTGGAGGTCTGGGATGTTACCAATAGCACCCATGAACTGACCACATTTCCCTCCCCGCTTACACCACGGGTGGACAACCCGGACTTCACCCCGGGTATGGAGAAAGGGACTTTTGCGCACTGGCGCCCTTCTTATATCATGTCTACGGCCGGACGGGGTGCTCCCTTTTCCACTTTTCAGAATATGGCTTCCCCGAGTCAGAACGCATGCGATTCCTCCAGGTGAGGCACTGGGCGCTACAACCGCAAGTCCGGGAGACCGCGGAGAGACGTCTCACACCATATGAACGGTGGCTAATATCGCGCACATCCGCCCCAAACTTCTCGAACATCTATAAGATGATCCAGACACCACCTACACACATCCACAATCCAGGCCGAGAACGTTGGGAGAGGGTGCTGGGCAGGGCCCTCAGCCACAAAGAATGGGGAGGAATGTCTTACAGAGCACGTCACTCTGCGTATCATACGGGGCTCACTGAGACATTCACGAAAATCACCACATACTGGTATTACACCCCGGAGCGGTTGCACGAGATGGATCACACCAAGGATAGACTCTGTTGGAGAAGTTGTGGCCAAGTAGGCAACCTGGTACACTTATTATGGGAATGCCCTCACCTCCAATCAATTTGGACGCACATAATTAACGAAGTAGATAACCATTTCAAAACTGGCATACCAAGCTTCCCCGCATACGTTCTGCTGGGTCTCTCCAACGCATTGACATATCCATTGTGTTCTCGTAGGGAACGCCAAATAGCCATTGCATTAGGGTCGGCGCTGCAAAACATCCTCACACATTGGCTGGGTATGGAAAAATTGTCCCTCCCTTGGCAGGGGATAGAGACCAATTTCAAGAACTTTGGCAGCCATTTCCATCCCTGCTGCTTACGGAATTCACAGAAATCACATGTCCCGTTACCTTAGTTTATTGTGTCTTACTGAGCCAACGACCACAGACCCTTAAGACACTCGCCACTGGCAGGACTTCACCGGCCTTGGATTTCAGTCAGCCGGGATATAATATGAGCACTGGACGGGGGCCGGGTGGGGATGGGCTCAGGGAGGGGGGTGGAGAGTTTCCTTTGGGTAGTTACTAAATATGATGTTTCATATTGTTGCTTCTCCCAGACAGGTCGGACTTTGATAAAAAGATTTAAACCTAAACAACCACATGAAAGTAAATATGTATTCTATTAAGACCGATAAGTAAGAGAGGACCATGCAACCAGGACCCAACACTTAGTTACTTGTCGTCAGTAACCATCAACACTGTCAAACACATGGCCTCACCAACATCTTTTCAAAATCCATGGGGCTCACTGAAACAATGCTTCTTCTCATATTTATCCAACTGAAGCATGTCCAGATGAACCCATCTTGCACCAATCATTAGCCAGTGACCTGTGGAGTCCCTCAAGGCTCTTACGTCCTCAAAGTGATCTTTAATCTGTACACGGACCCCCCTCAGAGTGCTACTGCAAAACGCATGATAAGCACTCACTAGCAACATGATGATGCTCAACAGTTTCTTGAAGTCTTCACAAGCAGAGATACAGACTGTCAAGAATTATCTATGCATTTTCCAAACCTGAATGACAAACTCCTACCATAAGTCATACCCTACAGAGAAAGGTTACACCCATATTACCACTATGATTTATAGGCTTCAAGATTGCCAATAATATGCAAGTGGACCAATTACCCCCTCAACTAAGCTCAAATGCAAAATTCCATGGCTTCATCACGGACTCGGAACCAATTTTCAAACGTTACCTTGCAAGAAAAAGGCAAACCGCACCAATTTACTTCTGTTTAAGGTCAAAACTCACCTTCTCAAAGAGATATCAGGATTTTTCAGCATTCCATAGTCTAACTGTATATGTAGGGGGGCAATGCTCTGCTCATGCGAGTACCAGTAAACCGTCGTAACAATGTAGATAATTTTACATGCTGCTACCCGCTTCAACAGGGAGTCAAAATATGTAACCACATATTGTGCATCCTGGTAGTCCTACAGTGGCTGTCTCAAAATCAGTTCATCTTCAGTTATTGCTACCTGTAATGCAGTAACACACTGCACATAAATTTCCTACAAAAACAATTGGACACCTCAGCTTACCACAGGATGCCAGAACTTTTCAAATGAAAACATGAAAGAAGCCTGTTCCATCTATGTACCCAGAACAAGGAACAATATCTCCCCATACTTCAGTATTAGCCCATTATTTTGCAATCATCGAAAGTGCTGAAGATAGTTCTAAAACAGTTGCTTAATCAACCAGAACAACTCATAATTACCTTTACCCCCTTGGTGATTATAGGATACTTCCACCTCACCCACTATTAGGTAGTCACTGTGCTGAATTTTCTCCACTCCTGTTCTTGCATGCTAATTTATTGTTTTTTAGCTTTTCTTTGCTCTCAGAAAGGATATTGCTAAATAAATATCTGCCCATACATACAAAGTAATGTCTATGAGACATTACTTTATTTATGTACCGGGGACTCCCATCCTGACGACGGGGAATGATTCAGGCATGTGAATTTATGATAAGATACCCTAATACTGGATAAGCAGAGCTTTTCATGAAACAGAGCTGGCAGGCCAGCTCATGACCCTTGCAGTCCCAGTGATATTGTTATCAAATGGCCACAGCTACCTACAAAAACATTTTAATACCACAAACTAACAATATGCCCTGGTCACATAAGTGTTCTAGAATGTGGTACCTTCTCTGCTGGCTGATAAGAGGACGTTCCAAGATCTCCTCTGCAGTGGGTCGCTTGTCTGGATCCTACAACAACAAACAATAGTTAACAATGAGATTACTTTATGTTCCCACTAATTCTGCATTATACTGCAGGACCATAACAACTCCGAAAGATGACCCCACCTGTTGTAAGCAGTCTTGTACCAGGTTGATCATCTCTGGCGAGTAGACATTTGAGTTAACTTCCATGGCCCAGTTTCCTTGCACAATCTTCACACAAAGATTCAGAGGGTTCTGCAGACAAACACAAACACTGAGTCTCAGCAGCAGCAAGTACTGTATAATGAATTGCAGAATAGCCATAAGAGACTTGCGATACTGGGTTAACCAGAATACGACAGACATTACAGAACCTCGATTCATAAAAGGTAAGTTATTAGATAATCCATTTGAACTTCCATATCTGCTCCATTTCATGCTCTCAATTCTTTCCAAAACAACGGCTTACTAGCAAGTCTGATGCCATTCAATAAATCAGTCAGCCGACCCCACCTGGTTATATTTAAAATATAAAAATCCTCAATTTCAAGAAGATTAAAAAAAAATAAACAAAAGTTTTGCAACCCACAACCTCCACCTCCCCTCCTTCCGTCTCCCAACACCCTCAATTACTAAAATTAGCAAATGTTTAACTGAAGTCCTTCTAGCCTAAATAGTATTTTGAAACAAGGCACAGGCAATAGTCCGTGTGGGCATGAAAAATGTACTTCACTACCTCCACCAAATACCAAATTAACTGGTGCAAAACAACTGTAAACATGCAATTTTAAACACTTCAGGCGGAGTTTATAGGCTACAAGAGATTATATACTAAGATGTATTAAAGAACCCCTCACTCACACATTTTTAGGAACATAACAACAAGTCACAATTCACAGTGTATGTGTTAGAGGAATTATGCACCATTGCCCTCCATCCCAGTATTCATGGAGAAGACTTTATCTCTCCATGTGTCAGTTCTTTTCAGTCCTGTGTGTGAATGTTAAAAAGGAAGATAAAATTACTATATTGAAGCTGGAACACTGACTGCTTACCTGCACAGAGAAAAAGCGGTATCACCCCATGTTAATGTTTAACATGGCAGTCAATGGTGTAGCCACATAAATAAGCGTGAGGGCCAGAGATATCACACTACAGTTCAAGAGCTGGCTGTGTGACCAATTATCATTTGCCTAGAGGCTAGGAATATAAATAGGATGCAGATGACTTCTGGGTGTCCACTGAGGTGAGGAAAATACCGCCTTGGACTTGCAGATGGAGAAACCCACCATCAACATCTGCCAGTCTACCACCCACAAAAAGCATAGAACCATGCCGGGCAAATTCGAAGAGAGGCTACTCCGTTCAAGCACAAGGACTCGAAGGAAAAAAATGAAAAAATGCATTTGATGCTTTATAAAACCAGTTTAAACATTACCCTCAATGCTGAGACAAAGTATCGCATATCATTTTGATGAATGCCTCCACCCCGCAACTACTGTAAAGGGATCCAAACAATTCCTACATTAATATCCCTAGGTACATCTTGGAAATTGAGTTCTATCTATACGATGTCTGTAATTGAAAGGTACTAGCGACCCTGAATGGGCAGGCACAATCATATGAGCAGGTTTTATTAAAGGTTGAGCTAGCTCAAACAGAATACAATTTTGCATGATACAATGCTGATCCAAGGCTGCGAGGGGACACGCCGGTGTCACCACTCTCTGTAGAGGTACTAGAATGATCTTTTCCTGCATTGAGTTCTTTTGAAACTATCTTAAAAATGTGCACATATACTGTATTTAGAGAGAGTTGATTTTGAATGTGACTATCTTTTGAAAAATATATCACTGTTCTACTAGTTTTAAGCTTTTAAAACCTGTTCCTACTCAAACATAGGTTTTAATTTAACTTGTTTTACCAGATTCTCTTGCGGGGACTCTAGTCTCACCATAGAGGATTGCTTAACTGACCATAGAGGATCGCTCCTCACGGTCACGGAGTGGCCAGGTTAGCGTTCTACCTGCGAGTGCTCGCCTACTTATGCCGGCAGCTGTGAGCCTAAAGCAAGCCAGTCTGCGGCCATCCGCGCACGACTATGACCAGGGGCCAGGAACCCTGCACGAGTCCACATTGAGCTTTTAAGACAAAGTACACTGCTGGTGAACTAAGGCAGCTTAGACATGTCCTTTCTCCACTCTGCATGCACTCCCTTGATGTAGACAACCCCCTGTTCTTTATCAAAACTGTAACTGTACTCTAGAAACAAGTCCAGACAACCCCAGAAGCAAACAAGTCACACATGGTAATAAAGCGCAGTGGAAAATGGGCCTAATAAACTGCAGATCCCTCACAGGACACAAAATCGAAATTGGGCTACTTCTAGAGGATGAAGCTCCTAATGTTCTGTTTATTACAAAAACGTGGCTCAAAGAGAGTTTGATGCCACAAATTATTATGACCCTCCCTCCTGGCTATTGCATTTGCAGACAGGACCGGGTGGGAAAAATAGGAGGCGGGGTGACCATTATCTAGTACAGTTCGGCTACTCCATCACACCCCTGAGACTGACCAACTGCGACGTCATGCAATTTAGAATAACATTCGCCCCACATTCTCTTTCTCCGGTACTCTTGCTTACAGGCCCCAAGGGTCGTGCACAATGTTTATGGAGTCCCTTCCTGATCTCCTTGCTAGCTTCAGCGAAGGGAAAAACACATTCACAGCTCTGGTGATTTTAACATCCTCCTGGACGATACTAACAACTCGTCCTCCAACAGACTTTTATCAGACCTAGAGGCCCTGCAACTTCCCCAGCTTGTGGGCTCTGCCACACATGAAAAAGGGCATATTGTCAACCCTATTGTTTCTAATGACCTCAGACTACAGGTGCTTACCCCAATTCAAGTCCCCTGGTATGATCATTTCTACATCCCTTTTCTGTATGCTAAACCACTCATACAAAGGCCTTCAGGGGGTAACATTAATCTAGGACATAAATGGCCCAGAGTTGCACCTGAAAGTTGGACCTACTGTTTAGAGTCTACCACCCCCTCTTCATCAGAAGACCTCTATTTATGTATTTATAAAGTTTTATATAGCGCGAACATCTATGATGCACAAACATTGGTCAGATTGGATTAATAACTCAGTAGACAAATGTTTTTGCAAACCTAGATTGACAGCCTAACGCAACCCCAAAAGAGCTTTCAATAGCCAGCTATCTTCTCAGAAAAAGAACTGCAAGAAACTCGAAAGGAACTGGTGGAAAACCTATGCCCCAGACTAAGTTATTATATAAAAAAGCCATCAGACAATACCATGATGACATTTAACTAGCACAGGCAAAGTTCTATAAGGAGAGGTTTAATAAGGCTTCCAACTCCCCCAAAGAATTATTCAAAATCGTGAAATCGCTCACCACGACTGCACAAGGCTCCCACACACATCACACTTCGAAAGAGATGCAAGGAGCTAGCCAGTTTTATTTTATTTATTTTTATTTTTTTTATATTTTTATTGAATTAAACATAGAAGGCAAGAAAGCATACAGTTTCAGCATCCTAAAGCGTATATAGTGCATTTACAGGCAAGCTCAACTAATATATCAGTTACAAGGCAGTAGAAAATCAGTTAGAGTGGGCTCAACAATACGACATCAAACATGCACGTAGCAACAACCCTCAGTCGGAGGTGACCTCATCCTCGTTTATTCGTGGGGGCTCGCATATATTACCCCTGAACTCATTCCATGCTCCCCATATTTGCCCCCACTTCCCCGGGCATCCACGATGGACAAAACCGCCTACTCCGCAACATTGCATCATCCATGTCCCTGCACCAATCCCTTAACGTAGGTAGCGCATCAGAGCCCCACAGCCTGGCAATATTACGTTTCGCCATCATCATACCCAGCATGGCCCAATCCGGTTGGCAATGTCTTAGGTCGTTAGCTTCCCATATATTCAACAAACAGCGCCGGGGATCAGGCAGAAGGGAAATAGCTAGAGTCTGAGAAATGGTACGCATCACAACGGTCCAGTACATTGCCACCCGACCACAGTCCCATATAGTATGAAGGAATGTCCCCTCTTCTCCGCATCCACGCAGACAGTACATATGTGACGCCTTCCCTATCTTATATAAAATCGATCTGGTGTAGTACGTGCGGTGTAGTATTTTAAGTTGGACTAATTTGAGCCTGGAGGAGATAGCCGTTTCCCGAGGGGAGGACAGGGCCTCCTGCCATTCGGAGTCATCAAATTCGAAAAATGTCTCGCGACCAGTTGAATCGCAGCTTGGACATCATGTCAGGAAGGTTGTTAACCAGCTTCCGATATGTAAAGGATGTCGCTTTATCTATCATATGTTCCGTCAATAACCTATCTTCAAGAGGGGCGGATTCCTGCAAGTCCATACCCACCGGAATGGCTGTCTGCAGCGCGTGTCGAATTTGAGCGTATCTAAACCGTTCCAACTGCGCCATATCATAATTTGTTAGTAGGAAGGAGAAGTCCACCACCCTGCCTTTTTTCCAAAGGTCTCCCACCACAGAAATACCAATGTTGTCCCACGCCTGGAACCCTTTAGTGTTGCGAAGGGAACCCAATCTGCAGGAGTCCCAAAATGGTGTCATTTGTGTGATGAGATCAGAACATAGAAGGCGTCTGTGTGCTTTGTACCAGAGTTGCACAGAGTGGCGTGTAGGGTCTAGTAAGTCCGACGGCACGCGACGTCTGTAGAGATTACCCATCAATCCCCTAGCCGCCAAGCCCTGTCTATCCGCCAAGTACGCAGGTTCAGTCTGCGAGGCATGTAACCAGTAATTAATTTGTTTAAGGTGGGCTGCCCAGTAGTATAATTCGATATTTGGGAGTGCAATGCCTCCGTCATACCAGTCCTTTACCAACTTATTTTGCGCAATGCGAGCTGGTTTGCCATCCCATAATAAGCTAGAGACAGTCGCAGCGATCGCTGTGAAATAAGAGGCCTGGACCGTAAACAGCGTATTTTCTAAAAGATACAGGAAGAGTGGGAGTGACATCATTTTGAATAGGGCCGCTTTACCCAGAAGTGTGAGGGGGAGGGCCTGCAACACCCTCACAGCTCGTTTGAAACGGTCCAATGGGGGTCGCAGATTCAATGTATAGAATTCATCTGGGTTCCACGTCACATATATACCCAAGTATTTGAACGCTGACGTAGTAGGTCTTAAAGGGCAGCTCGCGGGAAGCACAGGCAGGAGGCCGGCAAGAAAAAAAGAGGAT
Source organism: Lissotriton vulgaris (assembly GCF_964263255.1). Classification (NCBI taxonomy): domain Eukaryota; kingdom Metazoa; phylum Chordata; class Amphibia; order Caudata; family Salamandridae; genus Lissotriton; species Lissotriton vulgaris. The sequence goes on from NC_141697.1 coordinate 261,619,392, forward strand.
AGATTTGGACCAATTAATCCTGTAACCCGACACTCTCCCACACTTTTCACAAATATTCAGCAGTTCTAGAATGGATTTTTTGGGGGAAGCAAGGTAGAGAAGTCTATCGTCTGCATATAGAGATATGTGATCTTCCCATACGTCAGACCAGTGAAGTCTTTGATAGAGGGTTCCCATTGGATCCAAATCGCTAACGGCTCTAGAATCAGCGCAAATAGTAAGGGGGATAAAGGACATCCTTGCCTTGTTCCGCGGCCGAGCGGGAAATCCCTTGAGATGTGGCCATTGGCTGCGACGTGGGCCAGGGGTTTGGCATAGAGCAGACGAACCCAAGCGCAGAACTTAGAGCTGAAGCCCATGTGTTGGAGCACTGCGAACAAGTATGGCCATTCTACTGTATCGAACGCCATAGTGGCGTCCAGGGAGAGGAGAACAGCAGGTTCCTGTATATACTCCCGGCGGGCCATAACCGCCTGCAGGCAGTGTAGGTTGAGTGCCGTAATGCGATGCAGCATAAAGCCAGACTGATCTGGATGTACTAAGGTGGCAAGATGGGGGGTCAGTCGCAACGCCAGTAATTTAACGAGGATCTTTGGTTCTGCATTTATTAAGGAGATTGGGCGATAGGAAGCGCAAGTCGTCGCAGACCTGCCTGGTTTGTGGATCGGCACAATCGTGGCGAGGCGTTGATCCCTAGGCAGCTCCCCAGCTTCTAGACTATCAGAGAACATAATCAGGAGGTAAGGGGCCGTCGTTTGCGCAGTTTTCTTATATAATTCCACCAGAAGCCCGTTAGGGCCCAGTGCTTCGCCAGACGCGAGCAAGTCGCTTCTTGAATTTCGTCAGGGGTGATGTCCGCCTCCAGCAGGAGCACCGCTTCTGGGGGCAGGCGAGGGATCGTCAGATCCTTGATATAATCGTATGCTTCCTCCACCGCGTAGGATGCCTGAGGAGCATAAATGTTTTCAAAATGATCGGCCAGGAGGCCAACTATAGCGTCAGGATCTGAGGTCATGGACCCCGCGGGGGACGTCAGCTGTGCAATCACCCTACCCGCTTTTTCTTTTTTGTCCAGCCAGGCTAACATCTTTCCTGCTTTATCCCCTAGATCGTATTTATTTTATTTTTTAAGCAAAGTGGAAAACATATATAACCCGCTGCACAGGTGTTCCATGGAAAACCCTCGAAGTGAGGCCGGACACCTTTGGTAGGAAGGGCCAACTTCGTAGCCCAGAACAGCCTGGACTTCCAATACCCCCGTTATTAGGTACCTTCCCAGCATTGAGCAAAGAACGCATAGGCCTCCACCTGATTAACATTCAATCTGGGTCTCCACTGGATCCCGTCCCTCCCTCTGGAACTCAAGGACCATGGAGCTAAGTATGGCTAAAAATGAACGGTGTTTCAGGAAAAAAACTTAAAACCTGTTCTTTCCCACGATTCCCTACCTCCACCCACTGCCCCCTCTCTGTAGCACTGGGAAGCCCTCGGGTAGCCATGCGCTTTATAAATCCCATGAACATAAACAGTATACATAAAAAGTGTGTGTTGCTTCTTTGCAAAGATTTAGGGCCCCGTGGACAAGTTGTAACGACTTCTATCGTCCTTGTAGGAAGCTGACTTTTTATGTGATGGATTGGAAATCTGATATACTGTCTAAAGGGTCCGGGGGTTCTCTAAGGAGTGGACAGGGGTTGCTCTGCAATCCCAAAGTGCTCTGTTAGGGGGAAGTTTAGTTAGGCAGCCTTAGGCTTAACATATATGAGTGCAAGATATTTGCAGATACACACACTGATCAATAAAGGACTTGAGGACTCGAGGAGGAGATACACACCGAATTTATAAAAATAGCAAGTATCCTTATAGATCTTTGGGCATCAGAGAAAATCCTTTCTGGTAAGTACATTTTCAAAGACAAATTCTTTTCATTTTAAAAAGTGAACACTGCAATTTTTGAGTTCTGCAATGTTATCCCATGGAAGAAAGAACAAGTTCTTCACAGAGGTACAGTACATCAAATTACAAGACTAACCTCCCAGAGTTAAGGTGAGTGGTGGGCAAGGTCCAAGGCAGCACCACAGTACACCACCAGCGGCATGAGGGCGCAGGGTGCAAATCAGTATCGGGAGCCCAATAGGTTTTAATGGGGATCGGTCTCTGTAAAAAGAGGCTGCAGGTTCTGGATAAGAAACCAGTTGGGTTGAACCAACAGGAGGGTTCAAGGCTTGTGATGCTCGAGGACCTAGGGACACCGGGGTCCTCTTCTCCACGGCCCGGGGCGACTGATGCAGAAATGTTTTAAGGCATTGGGTTTCTGTTACCTGGAGCAGTTGTGCTTGAGGGGGGCCTGCGTTAAGAGCTGCAGGTGACGTCAGTGAGTCCACGAGAGGTAAGACCACAATGGACGCTAGCTCTGGACGGCTGGGGAACCTTTATAGCACCTGTGGCGCACTTCAACTTGGGCCTGAGGCCATGGGTGCAGTGGTGGCTTCATGTGTCGGGTTTTGGTAGTTCCAGAGGCCTCAGAGTCTTCTTCTTTGGAGTTCTTTGGAACCTATCTGATATTCACAGGCGGTCTCTGTCTTTATTGAAGGGAGGCAGCCCTCCCAGGTTTTGGAGGCACTCAGCTGCAGGACGAGTCATCGTTGGCGCAGGGTTGCCAAAGAACACAGCAGGGCTAGGGCCAAGTCAGATGCTTGCATCAGTCTTCGGCTTTAGCAGCTCTTTGTGTCCTCCTTCATCGAAGGTCATCAGGATCTGCTTCTCTGGTGCCATGGACTACCCTAAATACTGAAGTTAGAGGTGTAATGGGTAGTAGCCAATGGGCTAATGACCCTTTATGTCACTACACCCCCTATATGACCACTTCCTTTGGAAGTGGGCATAACCATGTCCCAGAATTCTCAAGTATGCCATCACAAAGATGGCTACTTCTGAAAAATCATGTCCACCTCACTGTAGCCCACCTTAGGGGTGGTACTAACCTGGAAGTGGCACGCCTTCCTGACTAGCTAATTTCCCCCCCTGTCAAGGTGCCAAGAAGGCTCTGGACAGCGGGGGGAGGGTGGAAGGGGGGCTTCCTCTCCTTTGAGGGCAGCCAGATTTGATACCAAAGACAGCAGCTTCTCTGAAGTTCACCGGCCCAAGGAGGCTAATCAGCAGGTCACCCTTTGGGATGGGGCGCTACACCCTCTTCCTGGACAGGACTTTGTTCTGGGTCTCCTGAGAGCAAGGGGCTCTCACCCTAGGAGGTCAGAACAGGGTCACAGGTGGCAGGCTGGCAGAAAACAGTCAGATCCCTCCGTGCATGTATTGGTAAATCCGACACTGGCATCCGTGTGGGTTTACCAATATTACCAATAGGAGATGTTTGATACCAAACATCACTGTTTTCAGTAAAGTCATCATGTAGCTAGGGGAACTAGTTTTCACCAGTGTCCAGCACATGTTCTAAAATGGCTTCCCTAGTTACCTGTACTGACAGTAATGGAACTGACCAGCACAGGTGCATATCTGCTCATGCAGGTATGCTCTCACATGTAATACTAAACACACAGTCTTAGGGCTGTCAGGCCTACTGTAGGGGTGACTTACAAGTATTACATACAGTGTTAGGAGACATGACACACAGGGATGTGTGACATATTCTGTTTTCACTTTTGCATGCACCAAGACATGCAGCCTGTAATAGCAGTCTTGTATGTGCTTGGAGAGGGGTCCCTTAGGGTGGCATATTTTGAGCTGGAGCCCTCTTTAGTACCTCAGGCCCTAGGTACCATTTACTAGGGATTTACAGAGGGTGCTAAAGGTTTTTCCAATTGGGGAACAATTGTATATTTTTGGGGAAAGAACACAGATACTGGGAATCTGCTCAGCAGCGACTCAGTACACTTCAGTCAAAGTTGTATCCAAAACCAGGCACAAAGTGGTGGGGTACGGCAATAAAAACCCAGTTTCCGCCAGCCCGGATGTAAACTCAGACAAACAAAGAACTGATGGTAGCACCTCCTATTGAAATGAGTCTTTTCTGGAACCGTGAAGGAAGGAGAGCCAATAGCTTATGTACTAGCCTGTTTGCAAGTTGTGAATATAAAGCAGGGCACCTGTCAGCTGTCCAATCCCTTCTTCATCCTACTTTTTGAAGGAAATCAGAACATCTGCAGCTACCTTTCTGTAACACCCCTCATCAGCCAGGCTAGCTTGACTTCAGTTGCATGGAGAGCACGGGACCCACGTCTGGCAATACCCGTCCCACTCGGTGTGACAAATGGAAAAAGAACAATTGACGGACAGAATGCAGAACAATTTCATACATTCACCCCAGTACAGAGATCTGGGCCTAAAACCGTCATTTTTTATTTGCTCCCCATGCCATTCCACTTTGAACCCAGACAAAAACAAATCAGTCTTGACCCTGCTCCCTATGGGAATAGTCCAGCCGAACTGCTAGGCCAGGTCCTTCCTGGACTGAAAACAAGCATCCTTGGACCTGTTTTGGGGTAACACCCCATATCAGCCAGGCTAGCTTGACTCCAGTGGCATGGGGAGCACGGGACCCACATCTCGGCATGCCCGTTTCACTCGGGTGAGAAATGCAAAAAGAAAAATTGATGGACAGAATGCAGAACAATGGCATACATTCACCCCAGTAGAGAGATCTGGGCCTAAATCCTTCGTTTTTTTGCTCCCCAAGCCATTCCAGTTGGAACCCAACCATATGCAAATCAGTCTTGACCCTGCTCCTATGGGACAGTGTACGTTCTTTTTTTTTTGGCATCTGGAAATTTTCTATGGGAACTACCATTTTAAAACTAAAACTCACAATGTCTTGCAACTTGGCCTCTTCCCGTTTCACCATTCAGAACCAAATTGGATAGGCTTTGGATCTGAATTTGATACTGGTTTTTTTTTTACAACGTTGACTTCAAAAGGGTCAGCTAACAGGGTTTCCATTGAGATCTTTTTAATATATAATGGGAATGTTTCAAAAAGACTGCACCGGATTCAGAACAGAGCCGTATTGACTAAGATCAAAGGACGGTTACTGGAAACTAGATTTTAACTCCTTAACAGTGATGTTTTTACAAAGGAGGTTAACGTCATGGTTGTGCTGTTGAAGGGATTGAGAAACGTGCAAGGGCCTCAAAGGATAAACCAGCTTTAACAAGGACTCAAGGAGATAATCTGGTAGAAAACTAGTCTGAATAGGTATGTTGGAATGAAGTCTGGATATGAATGGACCCACTTTTGCACACATCTTTTTTCCCCGGAAGAGTTTGCAACCGTGCTGCATAACAATCCAATGACATTGGAAGGCTCATGCAGTGGACTGAAGAGGTTGAAAAATAGAGAGCTATAAGCTAAGTGAGAAAAGATACTGCAAGGCAAATTCCTACCACCTGCCATACAACCAAGAACTCCAAACAAAACTCTACAGCACATACAAATATTAAACTCCAGGCAAAATCCTAGACAGGGCAAAGGCAAAATCATTCCTACCAACCAGCTAACTTCTGCCTCGGAAGCACTTCTTTGATAGTACATTTGACACTTTTGATTCTTACTGTAGCATCGAAGGTCCTTGTCAGGGTCAGTAGCTCGAAAATAACACATCCTACTGCCCATATATCCGACTTAAAGCTGTACTTCACCCCCTGGCAGATCTCTGGAGACATGTAGTAAAGGGTTCCAACACACTAAAGAAAGGAACAAAGTACAGAAAGATTAAGTAACAAATTCCACCTTGTGTGACTTGTACTGCTTATATCTGCATTATCCTCAGACAGTAGCGAATGCTCTTCATTAACCATCTTCAAATGGACTTTTCAGTGGTTTCTCGCCATGCAACAGCACCTTTTTACATGTACCAAACCGTGTTTACCCTGGCACTGTGGAAGCTTACGAAGCAAACATGCTACTGTCAGCACTGCATGCATCCGGCTAGAAACTCCTTGGTGGAGAGGAGTTTGTGTCTGTGCTGTCAGTACATATACTTTGCAGCGAACATAAAAGGCAGTTGCACCAGCTTTGCTCTAGAATATAAGGAAGTTGGCACTGAAGAGGCCTTGATAGATGTTAGTGACCCCCTATTACAACATCTGTACCAGGACCCGGCAGAAGCCTTAATAAACTTTAGCATCAGCTCCCTTTAGCAGTGTCAGTAAATGGGCTCAATACATGGGTCATGAGAAGCCTCAAAAGACTCCACCATCTGCTGCTACCTTCACTTTCTTTGCCTAGTTTTTGTAGAATCCCAGACACAAGTTCTATATATCTGTGAGCACTGTCTGCACCTCAGTAAAGAATAAACAGAAGATATCATCTGCCTCTCTAGCCATGCCCTGAAGAGGCCTCTACAGATAGTAAGACCTTCTCCCAGCATTGGACTTGGCAGACACCTTAAGAGGCATTTATCTGTGCAGTCAACAGCTGGGCTCAGCAGAGGTATACATAAACTTGCAAACACCAGTGCAGAGAAAACACATACTCTTCTTTGCACTGGTACTCAAGAGCTGCATAAACATTAGCACATGCATTCCTCTGCAGCTGGCTTTGCAGAAGCCTCAATATGAATGGGACCTGCTTCTCTTAATGACTGGACCTGGACTTTGCAGGGGCTCACCTGGACAGCCAAATTGGAGCCTGGGATAAGAAGAGAGGTTGGACAATACTTACCGTTTCTGCCATGGAAAACTCAGAGGACAGCTGTCTAGCCAGTCCGTAGTCCCCCAGCTTTATCAGGTTTGTTTTGGTCAGGAATATGTTCAAGGTCTTTATATCTCTGTGAAAAGAGAGAAAACGAATTGGAAAGAGGCGAGAAACACAGGAAGCAGAAAGTTAAGACTGCATATGGGACGTAAAGTAAATAAAGAAAAGGTGAAAATGGTGGGGAAATGGTGAGAGAAGAAATGAGTAAAGGAGTTGGAAAAAAGCAGATTATAAGAGTTGAATTAGAAGTAATTAAAGAAGAGAATAAAATAAAACAGTAATGAGGGGGGAGACAATATTGCACATTAGGACAATGTTACAGAAAGTTTCCAAGGAGCCTTTCAAAAAGTGGTTATTTTCCAATATTTAAATTAAGAAATTATTTTTGCAAATTAAAGATTGTAGAGAGATCTTGGAGAAACTCCTAGTCTATAACAAACCTCAAACAGCTATGGATAACAAGGAATGTGTATAGCAAACATATCCGTTGCGCCAAAACAGATCACTTTAGGTCACAGCTTGACAATGCCAAAAACAGACCTAAAGAAGCATTTACAATGCAATAGGTCTCGCAGCATTAAAGTTTGAGTTACTGGCATTGTAAATGACAATGCTTTGCATACATTTTTTTTAATTTGCAATTGGTATATAAACATTGTTTGTGAATGGTTAGCTGATGTGGTGGTGTCCCCGAGTGATGTGGTGGTGTCCCCGAGTGACGAGTGGTGGTGTCCCCGAGTGACGAGTGGTGGTGTCCCCGAGTGACGAGTGGTGGTGTCCCCGAGTGACGAGTGGTGGTGTCCCCGAGTGACGAGTGGTGGTGTCCCCGAGTGGTGTCTCTCAGTGATGTGGTGGTGTCCCCGAGTGATGTGGTGGGGTCCCCGAGTGATGTGGTGGGGTCCCCGAGTGATGTGGTGGGGTCCCCCAGTGACGTGGTGGGGTCCCCCAGTGACGTGGTGGTGTCCCCAAGTGACGCGGTGGTACCCCTGAGTGGTGTCTCTCAGTGACGCGGTGGTGTCTCTCAGTGACGCGGTGGTGTGCCCGAGTGACGCAGTGGTGGTGGTGGTGTCCCCGAGTGACGCGGTGGTGTCCCCGAGTGACGCGGTGGTGTCCCCGAGTGACGCGGTGGTGTCCCCGAGTGCCGCGGTGGTGGTGGTGTCCCCGAGTGATGTGGTGGTGGTGTCCCCAAGTAATGTGGAGGTGGTGTCTCCGAGTAATGTGGTGGTGTCCCCGAGTAATGTGGTGGTGGTGGTGTCCCCGAGTAATGTGGTGGTGGTGGTGGTGTCCCCGAGTAATGTGGTGGTGGTGTCCCCGAGTGATGTGGTGGGTGAGAGGGTTGTGAGGGCGAGAGGGGCGAGAGGGGCGAGAGGGGTGAGAGGGGTGAGAGGGGCGAGAGGGGCGAGAGGGGCGAGAGGGGCGAGAGGGGCGAGAGGGGTGTGAGGTTGTAAGGGCGAGTGAGCATGGGTGACGGGGTGTGAGGGTGACGGGGTGTGAGGGTGACGGGGTGTGAGGGTGACGGGGTGTGAGGGTGACGGGGTGTGAGGGTGACGGGGTGTGAGGGTGACGGGGTGTGAGGGTGACGGGGTGAGTGTGAGGGTGACGGGGTGAGTGTGAGGGTGGGGGGGGGGGAAGAGACATGCGCCGTTTTAACCTAGCCAATACATCTCCGTAAAGAGTGCCCCACCCCACACTTAAATGTAAGTAAAAGTTCTAGGCATAGAGTGAAAAATTGGTCTTGCTTTTTTTTCATTTCATTTTTACTGGTAGCATATTTGCTTTGGTTAAATGCGGACCCAGGGGCTATTATAAGATGTTCTTATATGCATATGAGTCGTTTGAATGTGGTGCAGCATAGGTAGTACATTATATGATCATCGTTGGTAGCCATGGGATAAGCATGTGGCCAGCCAAAGGGTAACGCGGTCAGATTTCCTTTACCCTAATGATAATGAAGTGTGATGCCCTTTTAGCAAAATAAGAGGTGAAATAATTAGATGGTAGTACTGTCCCCACTAATGTCTGAAAGCACTAATGCATACATGACATGGCAAACAACGTATTCTGTGGTATGAATACATTAATCTTTCTTGTTTTTTCCAAAAAGCATATTTAATGCACCTTTATTATGTCGCTCTGGACACGGAGGCTGAGATTTAGAGTGGCTTGGGGCACTTGCAAGTGGTGCACTGCCTAGTGAAGACTTATAAACACAACAGTGGTCCCTGGCAGGGAGAAGAATGCTGATTGAAAATGAATATAGACCCAGTCAGTTCTATATTATTGAAGACATACCCAGCCGGGCAGAGGTCTTCAAGGTTTATATTTAAATCAAAATATACAAAACAAAATAACACCTTCAACAATTCACGTGCGTGGGGCACAAGCCTGTACCCAACCACGACCGTGCACAGACAAGGACATACACAAAGGGCTTGCAAGGCAAAATCAACAGTCTCTGTAGGGTTCCAATTTTGGACAGAGAATTACATTTGGGTACCATTACATAGTTTTGTATTGTAAATTTCACAGGTATATGGTACACAGTGGGTCGACGACGTTTCGGACCCCCTTGCTAAATGATGGGGTCCATCATCAGGACAAAGCAATGGTTGCCTTTTTTAGTTACTAGCCTCTTTAGCCGGTAATTCAGTTTACGAGGGTCCAGGGCGGGAGAGGTTAGTATCTCGTGTCCGCGTTTGCCAGTAAATTAGTTTCCGAGGGTCCAATGGCGGGAGATGGTTGGTATCTCGGATCCGCTCGTGCCTTAAAAACCGGATAATACCGGGAGCGCCGTGTCGCGCTTGGGTCCTGGAACCAGGGCGGCCGGATCAGTCGGCAAGGCGTGCTTTCCTGGTTCCATCAGCATTCTTCTCCCTGCCAGGGACCACTGTTGTGTTTATAAGATTAAGCTCCCCGAGGTCCCTCGCTGATACCAATTGGGGTCCCCTTGTTGTTTAAAATAGATACTGCCTAGTGAAGAAGCACAAATGAGCCACGGTTTAAGTGAGGGAATTCTAGTTTCTGAAAAGCAGAAGGAATCCACTGGTGTATTCGTGTGAGGCAGGACTGCAAAGTGGCAATCAATAACAATGGGTGTAATCCACACAAATAGTGAACTACAACACAGTGAGAGGTGACAGTGAGGTGAAAGCTCACAGAGATGTCATGCACGGGTTTAATCAACACGGATGATGGGGTGTTACCTTTAAGAATCCTGCAAGTGGAGGAGCTACGTTAGCAAACTAGATGGCCGCGTAAGCTCCCGGCTCCGCCGACCTCCGACTCCTGCCAGAAGATCCTGTTACTTATCCTGTTTTTGCGCCCTGCCTCCGTGTGTATGAACCGGACTGGAGCTTAACGGTGCAATCCCGAGATTTCTACCAGTTTGGTAGACAAAGATATGTCGTGTGGCAGTTTGCGGCCTAGACCAGCCTGGAAGCCGGGGTCTCGAGTACTAGCCCAGCCGGGTTTCAGTTGAACAACATCGCTGTAGTTGTGCGACAGGGTCCGGTCTACCGAGGTGGGAAAAATTTTCTTGGACCGAAGTGGACGATGGTTGGCTGAATTGGTGAACATCGAAGGAGGGGTGACGACGCACAATTGGAGCGGTGGACGGGGGTCTCTGGCCCGGTAGCCCAGTTAGGGCCCCGCTGGCGTTCGCTGGTTTGGGATCTCCGCCTGCGGTTGCCGAGTTTGGATTGTTATTGTCCCCTATGATAAGTCCCCCTCTGAAGTCGTCCGTTCCGCATCCTCCTGTTCCCCCCCGGGGAGACCGGACTCTCTGGGGACTCAAAAATGACCGAAACTGAGCGAGATGTTGTGGAGCGGACCGAGAGTGACCCGTCACTACGAACTGTGTTAGCAGCCATAGGGTCACTTCATGTTTGCGTTGAAGCCCACATTCATAAAATGATAGCATGTTTGTCTGGAATTGGGCAGATGGGACCAGACCCTGGTCCACTACAAGAAACTAAAAGACTCGAGATACCCAAGATGGCCACTTCGATGGAGGAAGCAGACCCCGTACTATGGGAGGCGTTGGAGCCTCTGACCAGTGTTCTTGGGGATGAGAGCAAGCTTGATGCCGCAAATGGATTGTCAGGCCTACGATCGCTGCAGACTATGGAAGGACTATTTGATGCTCCCTTTCCGGAGACTTTTGATGGGAACGGTTGTTGGTTTGAAACTGCGTCACTCCCCTATACTTCAGCACCGCTAAAATGGCGGACGAAACAACCTTGGGAATCCATGACGGTATGGGGAGTCTTTGGACCTAGCGGAATTCTCAACACTTTCATCTCTCTGATACATCTCGGTTTGAACTTTGCTACAGCTTTTTCGTGCATTGACTATCCTGCGGAAACGACAGTTCGTCCGGAAGGGGCTCACATGTCTGATCGAAAGGGTCAAGGATGAAACTGTGTGATTGAGTTTGACATCGGATATTACTGGACACGGGGTTTGCAACCATGAAGCTTTCGGGAGGTTGGGCGGTGTTTGGAGAGTCCCCTGTTGCGTTACGTTTTTGCAACTTAATAGATTTCGAGACCTTAGTCTGGGGATTCTTGGCTCTGGCGGAGGGGAGGTGAGGGGAGACCGGGGGTATGTATGAAGATGCCCTCCTCCATTTTCTACTTTTAGTATTTAGTTAGTTGGGGCGACAGGCACACTGCTAGTTGGGGTTAGGCGATAGCCATATGCAGTGGTGCAGGGTGGGGGGATGGGTTTATTGTTTTGTCTTCATTTTTGTTTTTAAGGTTTCTTTTTCTTCACATTCTCTCTCACTTTCCTTTTATAAATATAGTTGGTGGAACATCCTGACTTTGTTGGTATTCCAGTATCCGGTGCTCATGCTTCTCTTATTATCCTGATTTTATGGATGGACAGACTCTGAGGGCTTGCGCTTAATGTGAATCGTATATTGAATTGTGGCACATCCTGGTTCTCATACATTAGCGTAGGCGTCTCAACCATTTCTTCATTGCTTAGTATCTATCCTGTATTTACGTCTGCTCGCCTTATTATTAGGTCTGAATGTATGGCACCGGATAGGTCTATTTCTTTCTTTGTTTTGCAACTAATAAAATGATTTACAAAAAAAAAAAAAGAATCCTGCAAGTAAGGGGCTGGGGGAGGGTCGTAGTTTCAGTGAATATAAATTGAGATCTTTCTAAAGGGAAACAAGGAAGACTGATTTCCTATATGGGCCCTTTGTGTACACGTGCCTAGTGTGTATGTTCAGTGTGTGGAGAGGGCCAGGTTATGCCTGGGCTGATCCTCCTGGTGTGTACGGTTTAGTGACAGATGGGATCATGTTACAGTGTTTAAGTCGTAGGTTTAGGGAGTGTTCAACAGCTGTCCGTGTAAAAAGTGATACTGTGGAGTTTGAGGTTATGTGCCAGGCCGATGCTGGCAGTGGATAGCTGAAGCCGAGAATGCACTGCAGCCAGCACTTGCTGAGACGGGTGTGCTGTGGTGGGACTGGTGAATGCCTATATGTCCTTTGGTGCGCCCTGTGAAGGACAACTATCCTTGGTAAGAAAGAAAGGCTTAGCTAATGCATAGGACTACGAGCAGTTACGTTTAAGACTTTGAGGGATACTAAAAGTGTCCCGGCTGGGAATCCATTAATGCAGAATTTTACAATGGTAAAGGAGGGCATTGCAGCGTCAAGTACGTTACAACTCTGCTACTATACAGTTTGTTTCAGTTTAACGGTACATAGTTTCTTTGTATTCAGTTGGGTGGCAGTGTAAAGAGCAGCCCTACTATGCAAGTGCGTTGTTCCACACTTAATTGTTTAGACTCATGCATGAGCTTGTATGTAATAATCACGATTGTTTCCTCGGTATTATGTATCAAAACATCAGAGCATTTTAAATAGTGTGTTTAAGTCATAGGACACTGAAAGAACTAGAAGGTGGGTGTGACACTTTCCTGTGTTCTTGGTTTAAGTTTTACTTCTACAGGGGAGTACTGGCGTTTTGGTTTAGAGACACTTTGTAAATTATTTCATGTGAATAAAAGTGCAGTGAGGACTGATCTCTGAAGTGATTGGTAAACGTCATAGCAGGGTCAAAGTCTAACCTTCAGTTTACCTTTAGTTTAAGTTATTGGCATTGTAAATGGCTGTCTTATTTATATTTTAAAAACCAGAATATAAATAAAAGTCATTGTCATTTACAATGCCAATAGCTCAAACTCACGTAAATGCGAGACCTATTACATTGCAGATGCTGGTTTCAAATTGAATGAAACATGTTAAATTCATCTGCCGTGTGTTAAAGTGTATGAGAGGACAATGCTGTGGAATGTGAAGTGTGAAGGTTGTGTGCTCAAGTGGTGTTGGCAGTTGGTGAGTGGAGATGGGTGTAAAGTAAAGTCAGCCTCAGATATGTCGGAATACTGCAAATAATTTTTATTATAAAAGGTTTATTTTCGATTTAATTAATAAATATACATTAATGCATTTAATTGCTAAAACAGCAATAACTTCATATCTCATCAAATTTTATTTTAAAAATGTAATTGTCAATATATATGCAAAATTGAATTTCCCACAACACTTCCATAGTATCGTCCGAGTGGCCTAACAATATACTTTTTCATTTTCAAGTTAAATGAAAACAAATGCTCAAGGAACAACAGCTGTGTTACATAATCGAGAAGTTGAAAGGCAAGCGCCCCCATACTCCCACCGCCTTAAATACAGGGAAGCGGGTGAACCTTATCCGAAAAAAAAGTTACCAACTTCAACAGACATTTTTGTTTCAGGGTGTTTGGTATGATCAGTGCTCAGATAATTGTATGTATAACTTGTAGCTAAAATGTTACTGTGCATCCCAAACCCTACACGCCTCATGTACCCTTCTTGATAGTGTTCAGCAGCCTAAACTACCCCCGACCACTGCGGGGCTTCATACCCTACACTCTGCGGTCCACACCCCCTATTATCTGCGATCCACTGACCCACAGACCTATTATCTGCGATCCACTGACCCACAGACCTATTATTTGCGATCCACAGACCTATTATCTGCGATCCACTGACCCACAGACCTATTATCTGCGATCCACTGACCCACAGACCTATTATCTGGGATCCACTGACCCACAACCCATATTATCTGCGATCCAAACACACCCACCAGTATCCAGGTCCAAACACACCCACCAGTACCCAGGTCCTGCGAGTGTCCCACGTCAATGTTTATACACTAATCCCACAGCCCAGAGAAATTCTCCAGCACCCAACCCAGCCACACACACACGCCCAAGTATCTACTCACCGCTCTTGGGTTTAGTTTCCCCCACGGGCCCGGTCGAGCCGGCCCTGGGTTGGGCTTTGCTGATGGTGCTGCTGTCCATGTCGGCTGCGCCGGCTGGGCTCAGCGGCATGGACGGGGGCGCCGGAGGGGGGAACGGAACACGGGAGGTGCTGGAGGACACCGAGGCTCATGGCGTTCGGGCACTGCGGGAGGGACCACACCTCAGGCATCATGGAGACATCCTCGGGGGCTGCCGAAGCCAAACAAGAGACAAGCATGCTGCCTTCCGTGAAGCCGGCCAGGATGAGAGCAGTCATCGGTGCGCGGCGGAGACGCTGGCGCCGTGAGCGTGTGCGCGACCAAATCCGCGCGTGGCCAGCTCTTGTCGCTCCCTCTCCCATTCAGAATGCTGGGCGCGTGCCCAGCTCTTGTCTCCCTTTGTCGGCTGAAATGATTGCTATAGTTCTCTGCCCTCTAAGCCGAGACCTAAAAACTATTCAAAATCATCTAACAACCAACGAACCACTCTGCCAAGCAACGCTCAGCACAAAATGATCACTCCCTAACGGTGAGGAGTTCTCAGCACTTCATTGAAAAAACAAGAAAGATTGAACTAGAACTGCAAATCTCCTTGCCCGACATGAATGATCAGTCTCAGTCCAAACCGTCTACATTACTTCCTCCTGAGAATACACCTCTTGCTGGCTCTGTGGATTGGACTACAAAAAAGGGTGCATCAGGGGAGGAGCCAAGATGGCGTCCAGGTCGGACGTGTAGTCCCTCGGCTCCGAGGACCATCTCCTCCTCTGAGACTATCCTGCCGGAGATCCTGCACCGAAGCGGCAGATTGTGACAGCGGATGTGCTCAGACGACCTGCTGCGAAATCCTGGGGCTTTCGCTTCCCTCCAAGTGGGAGAAACGCTTGAGCGCAGCTGGCGGCCCTGAGACCGGGACCTCGAGTGGACATCGAGGCCGGCCGCCAGGCTCACAACATCGGGCTTTGGCGACCAAGGGGTATTGGTCGGGACTTTACCGAGGGGCAGCCGAACTTGCAACCTATGCCCCACTGCATCACTGGCGCAGAGACAAGCGAGCCTGGCGACCTGATTGCGGAAATTATGCGACCATAGGAACCCGGACTGTTGTTTGCCAAAGTTCTGCCCGCGCACTTTCCCGCTAACGGCGGGGAGCTCCCGAATTTACCGAGCATTCGACATCTAACAGGACGATGTCTTGGGTGGACTATGCTTATGGCCACATCCTGGCTCTGTCAGCCGTTCCCCGCGACGCGGAAACCTGATGCCCTATGGTGCGCAGCCCGATCCGATTTGGAGTGTCTCTGCCTGATACTGTGAAAGGCACATCATAATGCATCTTGAGGAGTCGGGTACAACTTGTGTTCACGGTCGTGTTGAGCGGGGAGACATGTCTGGAAGGGTACGTGATAATGCTCAGGGCTATGGTGCTTTACTTGCTGCTGTTCTTTCCCTTCACCACGATATGGTACACTCTGTTTGCACCCTGGTCAACAAGATGGACGACATGCGGAGTGTATCGGGTCACGTGAAAATGGCTGACTCGCTGGGTCGCAGCGTCTCTCCTCGCTCCACGACTGCCTGTGACAAGATGGCTGCCTTATGCGACAGTGGCGGCTTTGGGATCCCGAGCCTCGTAATGATTCCTGCTGCGGATGGTGATCTCCCGAGACGACGTGTGCCTCCAGGGTTTTTATCGCGCCGGGAGTTTTCTCCCCGCGTCGTGCTCGCTGTTCCCCGAGATCCGCCCCAGAAGGAGCTAGACATTGAGATCATCTTCCCTGACCCGGTTATGTTCCACAAAGCGAAGATGGTGTACTTTGTACCCTCCCTGGGATCACTGGATTTACTTGTGCTTGACACGTCTGGGTGTTTATACCGCAGTGACACTTTTGGACTACCGAACACGTCTTCCTCGGTTGCATTGGTGTGCAGCGGCGGTAAGGAGAAAACGGGACAGGGATAAACGCTTCTTCCTACGAACTGGCAGATTCCTAGTTATTGACCGTGGCAGATGGGTGGCGAGCTGTTATCTCTGATGGTGCGGTGTGTTGACTTCGTGCTCTACACTGTTTTGCTACGAACTGTTTCGTGTCACCGGACTACCTACCTTGTGTTCATATTGTATTTGCGGGAGGGTGCAGTCGAGGGACGGCTTCCATTTGGATTTCCATAGTTCGAAGTGGTGGAGAAGAGAGAATGGGTCAGGGGTGTGCGCTTGTGCTCGTGGTTTAGCAGTTTCCTTGTTGCTGCCCTGGACATGTGGGTTGTGTGTTGCTACCTTTGACTGCGCTATGTGCTGCTTTTGTGCTTCCAATTTCTTTTGATTGTAATGCTTACCATCACCGGACATCACACTTTGTGCTGTTACTGGCCTTACGGGAGGGTGGAGCCGGGGGACGGGTGGTGGGCTCCTCCCCACCTTTCTTTATTTACTGAGAGTTTTAGATTAGGACCCTTTTCTTACTCTCTATATTTCGGGACTCCTTTTATTGGGCGACAGGCACACTGCTAGGGGGGGGGGTAGGCCGTAGCCAGCTGCAGGGGTGCAGGGTGGGGGGTGGATGGGGGTTTTTTTTGTTTTTATTTTTTGGTTCTATGGGCCTTCTATTCTTTTTCTTTTTCTTTCTTTTCTGGGTTTAGACGTTTATCTTCTGGGTGGTACGCAGCGATTCTGGCATTTCATTACATTGTGTATTTGTCTATCATGATCGTACGAGGCCGGAACCAACTTGTTGTACTGCGATATCCTGCTCCTGTCTATCCTTCAGAAAAAACTTTTAAAAATTAGACCTCAGTATTTCTGTAACGGATCCTTTGCGCTTTACTATGTTGCAATGTACTGTATCTGTGAGCCCTCGGGCTCTTTGCTGAGTTGTATCTGCGATTTTCTATCAATAAAGGTCTTCCAAAAAAAAAAAAAAAAAAAAAAAAAAAGGGTGCATCATGGAATTCCTTTATACTACCAAACTATGTTGAGCTCTTCAACTACATAACTGCATTAAAACTCAAACCATTTCTAACAAACTCACCATGGGATGGTAAGACAGGGGGATAGGACTACCTGATATACAGCTTTACTATCAGGCACCCCAACTGATGGCAATTAATAATTGGGTTTTCAGACCCAAAGACGATCCCAACTGCCGCACAGACCACTGGCTCATGGGTAGAGGGGGCTATAAGAGGGCGTTGTATACCAACCCCCGTAGGCTTCACTTAACAGGCCCCATGGCTCGCACGGTTGAAATTTGTCACAGAATTACGTGGAGACTGGGGTGGCACAATCACTTAACGAAAACAATTCTGTTATGGGAACCAGATATCGTGGGTAGTCTCAGCCGCTGCCCTGGATTTGATAAGTGGGACATTATTGGGATCTCTACAGTGGGAGACATATGAGTGAAGGGGATACTGGCTACATTCGCTGACCTCCAGACTAAATACCACCTCACGCCCTCAGACGTTTAGATATCTTCAAATCCGACACACTGTCTCTGCGGCCTTACCGAAGGGAACCCCTCTCCCGGATTCCTCTCCTCTCGAGGATCGGTTATTACTGGATCCTATGGAACGTAAATCTAACTATCTAACATATAAAAAACTGGTAAACAGTTGTACTGATCCCATGTATATAGTACGCACAAATTGGGAACTTGACTTGGGGGAAATAGATGACGACGACTGGAGGGACGCCCTTGCCTCTCCTCGAGCGGTAGCAATCCCAATGCGTCTTCGCCTTGTACAGCTTAAAATACTACATTGTGTATATTTTGATGCTCAATTACTGTTCCGCCTGAAGAGGCGAACAGATCCGCTCCATCTTCGTCACTGCAACCAAGTTGGTACTTTCCTACATATACTTTGGGAATGTCCACATGTACAAAACTATTGGGCAAGGGTGACACTCAAACTGGCCAGAACATGTGATAAGCCACTGCATCCCTCTCCTAAAGTCTGCCTCCTCAACATATGGGATGCGACCGACCTCTCACAGATGGAACAATATTGGGCTGAAATGGGATGGATGATTGTGAAGATTAATATTGCACAGAAATGGGGGCGGGTGTGAGAAGTTGCCCTGGCATATGCTGTCCACTATTCTAGTGGGCACCTTGCACCAGTCCAAACGACCCTCATTAATGGTAGGTTTAAAGACAACCTTTATAGAAAGCTATCCTAGTGGTAGCTGTGGAGTGCAGCCTTCAGGCTAAGTCTTGAAGGAATGTAAAGCAGTTTGTTTTACCGGTCTATAATCTTGTGAATGACCAAATGAAAGGAGAACCACACCAAGTGTGTGTGTGTGTATATATATATATATATATATATATATATATATATATATATATATATATATATATATATATATATATTCTAAACACATCCCTCTAGTCTCTTTAGGAGGCTAGAAGCAAAAGCAAAAACTTATTTAGCACACAGTAAATTAGCACAATATATAGTTAGCCCTAGGGCCGTACCAAACCATATACTAAGAAAGTCTTATAAGTACCACGACAGTCATAGAGGCAAGGCCTAGGGCCTGTAGAACCGCTGGGGCAACCAGGAACTATCCAAGGTAGTGACACGAGAGACCCAAGGGGGATGCATGCAGTGTCTAAACACAGCCGCGAATCACAATCGACTTCTATGGAGAAAGTTGCGTTTAGAATTTTAAAGATTAGGGACACTTAGAAGTGGGCTAGGAGCAAACCCATTTAGAACTAGGTAGTTCTAGAGTCAATACCCATGGG
This sequence comes from Lissotriton vulgaris, assembly GCF_964263255.1. Taxonomy (NCBI): domain Eukaryota; kingdom Metazoa; phylum Chordata; class Amphibia; order Caudata; family Salamandridae; genus Lissotriton; species Lissotriton vulgaris. The sequence continues at coordinate 261,638,155 of NC_141697.1, forward strand.
AGCACCGGAGTACTAGAGTTACCTCACCCAGGGTTGCTGGGTGCATAGGTGTCTTTTCGGGTCGGGTTTCGTCGTCGTTTTCTATGGCGAGCGGTGGTAAAGTGCTGCAGGCGACCAAGTGGAAAGTGTCCGGATGGATCCAAGGGTCGATCGGAGATCTGAAGAACCTGTAAGCAGAGGGGACAGAGTCTGGGTCACAAGCCAGTGACCAGGAAGGCAATGAGCAGATGCCCACCATGTCGGGTGATTTCAGGTGCAGGAGGTGAAGCTTGACTTCAGCCACGAGGACCAGGAGGCATCGACGACAACCAGGAGCTGGATTCGAGCTGTCCCACGAAGGATGTCGAGTGCTGCAGCGTCGGTATCCGGATTTGACGCAACAAACCTTGGCAACAGCAACCCACGCAGAAGGCAAAGATTGGCTTCGGAGCAGACTAGCAAGGTCTGAGGGACTCACCCTTTGGAGGGGAGTCAGAGCCTGTCTGGAGCAACCAGGAAAGCCCAAGAAACAAAAGAGTTACCTTCGAGGAGGCCCACCAGTCAACGGACCAGGGATCGCGAAGGAGCCTCGGGTGGAAATGCTAGAAGCGGGCCCAAGGAACACTCGTGGAGTGTAGGCCCACAATCTTCTGTGCAAAAGGATGCTCGGGGCTTGGATTATAAGTAGCACAATGCAGGACTTCGGGAAAGCTCGGGAAGTGGGTGCACTAGCAAATGTGCACGGTGTTCAGGAGTTCCGGTCCCACGTCTCTCGTGAGGGCTGCCGGTCTCAGCTTTGCTGTGATCTCGTGTCGGCCTCTGAGATGTCTGGAAGTCCGTGTCTTGAGTCGCAAAACCTTCGGGATCCGTCAGGAGCCTTGGAAATACAGACCAGCTTTGTTGGTGCCTGTTTGAGCAGGGGAGTCACTCCTTGACCCCAAGGGAGATCCTTTCGTCTTCTAGTCGAAATAGAATGTCGAAGTTTCAGGATATATGTTGCAGAGCTTTATCCATGGTAAGAACAATTGTTACTTACCTGTAAACAGGTGGTTCTCCAGTATTGGTGTCTTTCATAGATTCACATGCTTGAATATTCCCCGTCGTCGAAGTGGGAGTCCCACGGTAAATAAAATAGCAATAATGCTAATATATATATATACATATATATATAATATCATAATAAATAATAAAACAGATAAAATATATACTGAAAAAACCTCAACAAAGGTGCCTACATAGGAATGCATTAGAGAGAAAAAACTCATTTTCAACATATCAGTGTCATTATGTTAGTCCAAACTGCAGCCAATCAGGCTCAAGCACCCTCTAGAACCTTCTCCTCAGAAGCTCAAGCCCTCAGATTTTCGTAGCACTAGTAACAATAGCACATGAGGAGAAGAAGAGCCTCTGAGGGGAGGATGGGTGGGTCGCATGTGAATCTATGAAAGACACCAATACTGGAGAACCACCTGTTTACAGGTAAGTAACAATTGTTCTTCTCCAGTATTAGGGGTGTCTTTCATAGATTCACATGCTTGAATAGAATAGATAGCAGTAACCTCCTAGAGCTGAGATTGCAGTACATCTGAACACTTGAAAAGAACAACACATAGCTTAAAGCATAGGCAATCTCAAAGAAATGGAGGAGGGAACAGAGGCTCACCTTATTTGAAAAGATGACGAAGCACTGCTTGCCCCACTGCGGTATCCGCTTCGTTGACAGCTTCCAAACAATAATGTCTGGTAAAGGTGTGCCTGCTGGACCATGTCACTGCCCGACAAATCTGGTGTAGAGGCACCCCCGCAAACAACGCGGTGGATGATGCCATCGCTCTTGTTGAATGTGCCTTCACTGGACTCGGTAAAGGCCTGCCAGCTTGCTGGTGACAAAAGGATATGGCTGAAGAGAGCCATCTTGCAACTGTTTGTTTAGTCACTGAATGCCCCTTCCGCAGCAGTCCATATGCTATAAATAGCTGATCCGATTTACGGAAAGGGGCTGTCCTTGAAATGTAGAACTTTAGACAACGCTTGATGTCTAAAGAATGTAGTCGTTGTTCTGCCGGAGATTTAGGATCCGGGAAAAAAGTCTTTAAGAAGACAGGTTCGTTCAAATGGAAATCAGTTGGTACTTTTGGTAGAAACGTAGGATTGGTACGAAGTGACACTCCATCGGGCTTAAACTGTAAATACGGAGGCTTGATGGTAAAAGCGTGAAGGTCACTTACACGACGAGACGATGTTAAGGCCAAAAGTAAAGCAACCTTCCAGGTAAGAAACTTGATTTGTGCTCGGTGAATCGGCTCAAATGGAGGCTTCATAAGTTGTGACAGTACTACGTTGAGGTGCCATGCCGGAGGAGGGCGCCTTAACGGAAGAAACTTTCTGAAAAGACCTTTAAAGAACTGCCGGATGATCCAGGATGAACAGAGAGATGTTGAGCCATCATGGCGGTAGCGTGAAATAGCTGCCAGGAAAACTCTCAAGGTGGCATGAGAGAGACCAGACTGAGCGAGGCTCAGAAAGAACGGCAAAAGTTGCTCCGGAGTGGAATGAATTGGATGAATATTGGAGGCAGCGCACCAATGACAGAAACGCTTCCATTTTAACTTATATGTTTTGATGGTTGATGGAGCCCTAGCAGACGCTAGAATGTCTCTACATTCTTGGGGCATAGTTAAGGAGGCAAATTCAACGTACTCAGGTTCCATGCCGACAATTGAAGCGTCGACGGGTCTGGATGGCAAATTTGACCGTCGTCCATCGTCAGGAGGTCCGGACGTGGATGCAGATGAATGGGTTTGCATTGTGACATTAGAAGGAGTTCTGAAAACCAAGCCTGCCTGGGCCAACGAGGGGCGATGAGAATCACGCGGCAGGGTTGCCTGCGCATCTTCCACAATGTTCTTGGTACCAATGGGATCGGTGGAAACGCATAAGCAAACAGTCCGCTCCAATCCATGAGTAGGGCATTGCCGCTGGAATGTGGATGAGGATGCCAACTGGCGAAAGTGTGGCACTTCCGATTCACTGGGGTTGCAAAGAGGTCTATGTTGGGATGACCCCATCGGCGGAACACCAGGTCTAGAGTCGGTTGATGCAACTCCCATTCGTGAGTGGATGATGCAGACCTGCTCAGGGAATCTGCCAGTATGTTGGATGCCCCCGGCAGATGAACTGCCGTCAAAGAGATGTTGTGACGAAGAGCCCATTCCCAGATTCTTTGAGCCAGACGAGACAGAGGCTGAGATTTCGTGCCGCCCTGTTTGTTCATGTAGTGCATGCTGGTGAAATGTCTGTTTGAACCAGCACCGATTCCCCCTGCACCACGGGCAAGAATGCTTTGAGCGCCAAGAAGATTGCCATCAACTCCAGTCTGTTGATATGCCAGGCTCGCTGAATCGCCGTCCACTTTCCCTTGATGGAAAGGTCCAGGAGATGAGCACCCCAGCCTTCCATGGACGCATCCGTGGTCAATGTCAAATCCGGAGGCTGGGCAAGGAAAGAAACCCCTTCGTCCAGATTGGTTGGTTGTTGCCACCAGAGCAGACTGGCTTTCATGCGGGGCGTGACTGTCGCCTGGTCGTTGAATGACCCTGACACTTGTCGCCACTGCAGGTCCAATTCCTCCTGTACAGGACGGGTAAGTAACCTGCAATTTGGGATCAGTGCGATACACGATGATGCCATCCCCAGAAACGACTTTAACATCCGCACAGAAACTGACTGCTTTGACCTGATGATTGTGATCAGGCGAACTATCTTCTCTCGCCGTTCGATGGAGACGAACGCTTTTGACACGTTTGTGTCCAGGATTGCTCCGAGGAAGTTCCTTTTCCGCAGAGGTGTGAAGTGTGACTTTTCCACATTGATGGTCAACCCTAGAGACCTAAACAGGTTTTGGCACAAACGTGTGTCGTGAGCCAACTGTAGTGAGGATTGGGATTTAGGAAGACAATCGTCCAGGTAAGGAAATATCTGAACTCCCTGAAGACGCAGACAAGCCATGACCGGAGCTAGAACCTTCGTGAAAACACGAGGAGCTGATCGGAGGCCAAAAGGTAGGACCTTGAACTGATAGTGAACATGGCCCACCTTGAACCTTAAGAATCGCCGATGTCGATGAATAATTGGCACATGAAAATAGGCGTCTTGCAGGTCTATTGTCGTTAAGAAATCTCCGCTGCAGAGAAGTCGCAAGACTTCCGATAACGTTAACATGCGGAAAGATTGTTGCTTGAGAAATAGATTGAGAGCTCTCAAGTCCATAATGGGACGCCACTCCCCCGTCTTCTTTAGAATGAGGAAAAACCTCGAATAGAAACCTTTCCCTCGCTGAGATACAGGAACCACTTCGACTGCACCCTTTTTTAACAAAAGAAGAACTTGATGTTGAAGTTCCTCTAGATGGGGGGGCGGCGGGCCCGAAGGCGGAGAATGAGGAAGAATCTCTGTGAACTCCAAGTCGTGACCCTTGCGCACAATGTCCAACACCCATTGGTCTGATGTTATTAGAGACCATTGGGAGTAAAACTGTGAGATTCGCCCTCCAACATTTTGCTGAACTGGAAAGTCATTGAAGTTTGTTGTTGTTGTTGGATCCTCTAAAATTAGACTTTCCTCTATAGGATTTGGAGTGTTGCTGACGAGAGGATTGCTGACTTGAGTAACGCTGATTTCCCTGATTGTACTGGCGGTACTGTGATTGTCCTCCTTGTGAAAAATTGGACGAGGTGCCCCGTCCACGCGCTCCACGAAAAGGCTGCTTCTTGAACTGTAAGGCCCCAAGCGACTTAGCCGTATCGGTATCCTTCTTTATGGTTTCCAATGATTCATCGATGTGAGAACCAAACAAAGATTCTCCGTCATATGGCATGTCAAGTATTTTTGACTGAACCTCTTGCCGGAACGACGTGGATTTCAGCCAACCCTGGCGTCGAAGCGCCGCAGCACTGGCAAGAATACGGAAGGCAGTACCCGCCACGTCGACAGCACAGTCAATTATTTCTTCCGATGCTCTTTGCCCATCCTGAAGGATCTGGTGCGCTTCCGCTCTGGATGTTTCCGGAAGTTGCGCAATCAGCGCGGAAATGCCTGACCACATTTGACGGTCAAAACGACGTAATATGGCCAGAGCATTAGCGGCACGTGCTGAAGTAGACGCCATGGACGAAAACTTTTTCCCTATTGCGTCCAAACGTCGACCCTCTCTATCAGGAGGGGAAGTGATAGGAGCTGCCGGGTTACGTGCGCGACGTTGCGCTGCCTGAGTCTCTACGGAGTCTGGCTTAGGATGCGAGAGTAAACAAGCAGGCGAGCCCGTTGGAGCCTTATATTTCTTTTCCAATCGAGGTATTTGAGCAGGCAAGGAGTTAGGAGCCTGCATGATTTTTTGTCCCTCCTTCCATACAAACTCGATGATTGGTATGAACTTGCTTATAAGGCTGGTTCTTGAAATCATAAAGAAAACAGTCTTCTTCCCGCTGCACTCTAGGTAACTTTAAGCGGTCTGCTGCTTTATCCATCAATTTATGGAAGCTAGCGATGTCCACCGGAGGTGAATCACTGGAATCGCCCTGTTTTGGCGAGGGAGTCTGCATTCGATAGTCATCAAATTCCGCCAAATATGGATCTTGTTCTTCATCCGTATCCTGATTAACCTCCCCTTCCTCTCTTTCTGGCTCCGAATCCTCGTCCACATCTTGTTGTGAATTAATGGGGAGAACTGTACGCGGATCTTCTGATGGAGCAGTCAGCCTAGGAGGAGTTTGCTGAGGCTGAAAAGAGAGTGCGGTGTCAGAGGCAACATGTCCCGGAGTACCCTGGGGGGTAGGCGGAAATCTTATATTATAATCATCCAACATATGTTGGAGGTTGGAAAATAATGTCGCTGGAAAAGTCGCCATAGGAACCTGTACAGATTGTTCCTCGTGCTGGTCTACAGCCTCATCCTCGTCCTCTTCAGAACTAGTGTCCTGACATTTGATTATCAAGTCAGACGGACTTTGAGCATCACCATAAATAGTTTCGTCCGGAACCGATTCCGTTTCATGGTCCGATACGAATAAAGGAGAAGGTGGCTGTAGAGTAGGAGTCGGCAGGTGGTGAGCAGAATTCTCCACATTGGTGACAGAAACCTCCGCAACAACTGCAGGGCCTGATGTGTCCAAGGGCACTAAAGGCATGTTGGCGAAGGACAGTGCACCTGAAGTGGATCTAGCGTCCTTTGGCTGTGATCCCGACGATGTTTTGGAGGCATTTGTTGACATTGAAGGCTTTGATACTACCGTCGACGTTGGCATCGTCGACGGGATCGTCGTCGAATCCTTGGATGAAAACTTCGCCGTCGACGAAGTGGCCGCCGACGAGCTGGTCGACGAGGTCTTCGACGTCGACAGTGTCTTCGACGTCGATGGGATCTTCGACGTCAACGGGATCTTCGACGACGGAGTCGTCGCCGACGGAAGCTTAGCCGTCGACGGATTCTTCGACGTCGACGGAATCGTCGACGATGACTTCGTCGACGTTGGCTTCTTCGTCGACGATATAATAGGGATCGTCGACGAGACTGGAGAGGTAGAGGCTTTCGTAGTCGTGAAAGCCGTCGACGATAACCTCGCCAAAGACGACGACGACGCCGCCGACGTCGTTGTGACCGTAGTGGTCGACGAAGCCACAGTAGCCAATCTCGTCGATGGAATGGTAGTCGACGAGCCCATCGACGACCGCGGCGTAATAAGTGTGACCACACTTATAGAGGCTGGAAAAGACGCCTGAGAGCCACGTCTCGTGGGCGTGGACACAGCAGTCATAGTAGCAGTAGGATTTACTGTAGCTACAGTCAAGGCCAGCTTTTTCTTCTTCAGAAAAGGAGATGGTAACTCCTGAACACTGCCACGCTTGGAAGCCACAGAAGAAGGACCTGACTTGAAACTTTCTGCGTCTGATAAAACTGCGTCCTTATCTTGAAGGCGCTTCAGCCATAACAGAAGACGACCCACCCTGTCTCTGAGGGTCTTAGGAGGGAAAGTTCTACAGAACTTACAGTCAGCCACCTTGTGTTCTGGATACAAGCAGTAGATACACTTTTGGTGGGGGTCCTTTTCAAATAAACGCAGTTTCCCACAGGAAGAGCATGGTCTAAATAAAGACTTCTTACTTGACATCTTGAGAAAACACTGAGTAGAAGAGTAGATATGAAGAAAACTGAGCAGAGCTCAGGGAGACTCCCTTCACACGACGTGCGGTAGAAAATCTGAGGGCTTGAGCTTCTGAGAAGGTTCTAGAGGGTGCTTGAGCCTGATTGGCTGCAGTTTGGACTAACATAATGACACTGATATGTTGCAAATTAGTTTTTTCTCTCTAATGCATTCCTATGTGGGAACCTTTGTTGAGGTTTTTTCAGTATATATTTTATCTGTTTTATTATGATTATATATATATATATTATATATATATATATATATATATTAGCATTATTGCTATTTTATTTACCGTGGGACTCCCACTTCGACGACCGGGATTATTCAAGCATGTGAATCTATGAAAGACAACCCTAATACTGGAGAATCTAAAGTCCTAAGGACTGGGTTCCTATACTTATACTAAGTTTAGGGGTTGGACTTACTCCAGGGTTCCACCTATGGGAGGATCCAGGTTGGGGGTGGTTACACCCCTTCCCCTTTGTCCAGTTTCACGCCAGAGCAGGGGCTGAGCGCCCCTGCAACTGGTTTGATGGGGTATGCACAGGGACACCAAGTGTGCCCCCAGCACTGTCTTAAAAGCATTCTATGAATGCACCCACCCAGCCCCAATACACTAAAGCCTGTCTGGGAGGTGGTTGCACCTCCCTGTGACACGAAACCTATTGTCCAGGCCTCCCCTGCCGGAGTTTCATCCAGCAGCAGGAGGTCAGACTCGTGTTTGTGGCTGCAGCATCCATTTTGTGATGCTGGGGCTCTTTTAAACTATTACCGGTCAGGTAAGTGTGTACATGTCTTCTCCCTCTAGAAGGGTGGAATTCTACCCCCGCCGCCAGGACTGGTGGGGGGGGTAGGATTCTTAAGTGTTTGGCACCAAACATGACATGTTTCCATGCAGCCATTCCAAAGTTAGCATTTACCCTAAGGTTAAAATGCACTTAAATATACTTAAGAGTATATGGCCTGGCTGCATCACAGAACAGCCTCAGAAAATAGGTTCCGAAAGCTGCAGAGGGGCTCAGCTTATGCTTGGGCACCCTCTCACACAAAACCAAGCACTCTGCCTTCAGGATTGATAAGGCTTGCCATAGGTTTATATGCGTCAGTGATTTAAGGTAGATATAGGTAACCTATATCTTAGTAAGGGGTGCATGCACCACCTTACCCAGGCTGCAGTAGCAGACCTGTGGTGCCATTTTGGAAGGCTTCCCAGGGGTGGCATAATACATGCTTCAGCCCCTGGTAGGCCTCTGGGGTACCTATGCCCTTGGTACCCAAGGTACCATATACTAGGGACTCACAAGGGTAACCCAGTAACCAATCTGGAGTGTACCTAAAGTACATGCAATCAATTTAGAGAGGAAGCACCTAGGCTGGGGTATTGGTTAGCAGGGCCCCAGCCACACTAAAGTCGAAAAACAGTGAAACACCAGCAAAAAGGGGGGGTAACCATAGTAAGCAGATCCTACTCTCCTACAGCGGGACACTAGTCCGTTAGCATCAGACTGGGTTAAAGATATGAACGAACATGATAGCTGAAAAGAACGGTTTTCAAATGACGAGGATGCCCCGTGAAATGGGATCATAAATGGGAGAAATGGAACAAATACCAGTGGAAATACGACAAGAGATACAAGAGTTAATGGTCTGCCATATGAATGACACTGGGCACCTCCTACCGGCGGTGTGACACATCGATAACTGCGTGCCCCCAACATAGCACCAAGGTTAGGAGGGAATGGTTCTGGTTCTAATATGTGCACTAGGTATACTTGGGGACCCCCCGGAGGTAGCGAATGTATGACATACACTGTACGCTATATGTATTTGGACGATGCCAATGTCTTGTTCTCAATTGTGGAAATGTCAATATGATTGTATGTTATTTGCACCGATGCTCTTTCTGATCAATAAATAACAGTTTATAAAAATAAAAAAAAACTCAAACCATTTCAACAATGCTATGCCCACCAAGTTCTTTAAAGAGCTTACATCTTCCAGTTTCCCCTCTGGTCTAAGATTGTCAGTGAATCTCTTGTGAAGGCCATGATTCGAGATTGCCTCAAGATAGGACAAGTCACCCTAATACTTAAAAAGCCAAACGCTGACATATCTGACCGTAACAACTTCCGACCTATCTCCAATATCATGACTCTAGCCAAATTACATGAGCAACGCTTACACACACACAACTCTGCAAGATCAACAACAATTTAAACTCCTCAACCAATACCAACTCCTCGACCAATACCAATCAGGCTTCAGATCTGGTCACAGTACCGAAACTGCACTATCACACATTGTTGATGATACACTAAGACTACTCGACCAGAAGGAACCGTGGCTGCTCATACTACTTGATCTCTCCTCGACGTTTGACATGGTGAAACATGACATGATTGAACTGCTTGAAAAAAAGATGGGGTTATCGGGCCTAGTTTTAAACTGGTTAGCTCCTTTCCTACATAATAGAACACAAAGAATCAAAGTCAATCATGACCTCTCCAACACTAAACCAGTCTCAATTGGAGAACCTGAAGGATCCGCACTCTCTCCCACACTCTTCAACGTGTACATGGATCCTCTCATAGAAATTTTGAACAGCACGAACAAACACTACCACATGTTCGCAGCTGATACTTATTCCATGAGAATTTCTTCTGCAGATGACATCAAAACTCTTAACAGTGCACTTCCGAAAACCCATGCCTGGTTATCTCACAAGCGCCTTATGTTAAATACCCTCAAGACCGAATTCCTCCTGATTGTCCCCCACAATCAATCAGGCCCCACCTGGAACTGGCTCAAACAACTAACGGCCCTCAATTTCACCCCACATTTTGTATACTCTACTAGATCCCTTGGACAAATGCCTAAATATGCAGGACCACATCAGTGCAACAACGAGAGGAGCCAATTACCAATTCAAACACATTAAGGAAAGTCAAACCGTTCCTGCCGCCTGAGGACATGAAACTAGCTGTCCAATCCCTCGTTATCTCTCGTTTAGACAATGGATTGTGACCCTGGCTGGGGTACCCAAAGCTAAAGTGGCACCTACTTTGAACTCTGCTGCCAGACTCCTCACTAGATCAAGAAAACATGATCACATCATACCAGATCTAATCCACTCAACTGGCTCTCTATCGATGCAAGGATCCAGTACAAGATAGCCTGCTTAACGCACAAATCGCTTCATCATAACACTCCCACTTACTTGACACAAAAAACTTGAACATTCGGACACAAATCGAGCCCTTAGCAGTTCCAATACTCTACTGCTGAAACCACAAAGTTCAAAAAGAAGAAAACCTACAACCGCGCCTTCTCTGGCCTACTCCAAGAATATGGAATGCTCTCCCTCCCGAAATCAGAGCGAACCCCTCGACAGCTGCGTTAAAGAAAATAAGTCAAAGGATTGTTCCTGAATAGCCAAATGCGACAATAAACCAGTAGCCTCCCAAAATAACTCTTACTTTTTTGTCTACAACTCTGGCCTACCTTCCTACTTGGCATTTGTTTCATGTGTAACCTCTTATTTGGTTTATTATTTCCTTTTGCATAAGTTTAAGGTCTATGATTTGATTTACAGCGATCTGATACCCTAGCGGGTCTTGTTCTCGCTATATATAACTTTTCAAATAAATAAAATAGTTTTCAGAGATCAAGGGCTGACATGTAGGTGAGGTAGTCTAGCACATGAGAATCTTTCTGGTTAGTTCTGTACTTCCCATCTAAATTAAGGCTTCTGTAAGATGGTTGCAAGCATTTACTTAAGGATAAGTAAGGGAAGACATCACAGGGGGCGGAGCTTGGCTCATGACGAAGATGGCTACCTGAGCCTCGAGCTCCCCCATACCGACCATTAATCCTGCAATAATCCGGCTCTCCCGCAATTGTTATAACGCTACATGACAGACACTTGCCACCGGGAACAAATCCCTACCCACGGACCCAACACCGACCCTCCTAGTCCCTACCGGAGAGAAGTTACGGCGTTGGTCAGGCCGCGTAATTATGGACCGCTCATCTCCAGGCTCGAGTGAGGAGCAGCGTCACCCTACGTGTGGTGTGAGGCAGTGCGACCGAGCCGGTTCCAAGCGGTGCTGGAACGGGGGTCGGGAGTCTCCCGGAGCCGCCTGCTGGGAATGCGTGCGGAGATCCCTCGACCAGCAGAGAGGCACCCGCAACGGAGGCGCAATTGTGAGCACTGCCCGCTCGCTCGGAGGAGACGGCGATGTGCCTCCCCCCGACCGGAGTGGTGCGGCCGCTGCGGGGAGGAATTGAAGCCGCAAACTGCGGGGGGCTCAGGCAGGGGCCGGACATATGTGAATGCGCCTGGGAAGCCGACATACGGCAAAGCACAGAACTGAATTCAAGGGGCACACAGATTGAAGCCTGAACCCTGCCGCCATTTTGCAGGCTGCAGAGAAGAACTGGAGTGCCTGCACACAAGAGGGCATGTATAGGGTGAGCACCCAGCAACCTGGACGAGCGCTGAGAAAGTGGGGTCGCAGCACCCAGATTTGAGGAGGCCTGGCACCACTGCAGATCCAGTCCAGCACAGGCCATTCCACGATATATCAGTGGAGACACCCAGGGGCAGCCATAACTGTATGCTGCAGGTCAGTCAATATATACAAGCTGAAGCAGAGGACTGTATGGGGCATGGAGTTTGTGGCCTCATAGCGAAGATATTAGAGAGGGGACCCTCGGTGAGAGATAGAGTCCCGCTGTGAGTGGAGGCGCAAGACTGGGAACGACGGCCATAGAAGACAAAGCCTGCAGGTGCATGCGGGGGCCAGCTACGGCGTCGGTGGAGGAAAGGGCTTTTGTTTGGAGTCATAATTTTACCACAGGAAGCAACACGCCTGGTAGGCACAACGCCATCAGAGAAAGCACCGGAGGCGCGGCAGGGTCTGAGCATGGCGCAGGACAGCGGCAGCTGCAAACCAGTCCCCTGTTGCCCTGGGAGGCGTCAGAGGTAGGCAAGACACAACTGGACGGCTCAGGGTATAGCAGGGGACTCTGGGAACGTAAGGGACACAACCAGAAACACGCGGTGCCTCGCGCAACTGCTGAACCCCATTGTGCCACCTTGGACCGGCGCTCATCCGGGCCTGGATTGCCTCCTGGGCGTCATGGCATAGGAGGGATACCGCGGTCTGGCCTCTAACTGCTACATACCAGAGAAGTATTACGTGACAGTATTCGAGCAACTGCCTCAAGCTAGAGGCAGCAATGGGCAGAACGGACAGGAAACAGCCCAAGCTGTCCTTTGACCAAAAACGCTCTAAGTCGCATGACTCCACATCGGAAGGGGAGAACAGACCCCCTCCCGCTACTGAGGAAGAACCAGACATCCGCAGTCTATTTTTATCAATGGAAAAGGGAATACAAAGCGGCATCTCGTCTTTGGGCACGAAAATCGACGCCCTCTCCTATCGGATGGACAAGCATGCAGAAAGACTCGATATGTCAGAACGTCGGCTCACAGAAGTTGAAGAAGCACAAACTACACTGGACTCGGACCATAAACAACTGGGGAGGATCATGCAGGAGCTACAGGATAAAACGGAGTACTTAAAAGCCGGCTCGAGACGCTGCAATCTACGGATCACAGGCCTGCCGGAGAAGCCACTAACTGGCAATATGTAACATTGTATAGAGAAGCTTCTGATCGACTTACTAGGTGCCGAGGTATTCTCGAATATGCTAAAGTATCGGGACAGGGATGTTGCTCTATGCAAGGCAAGGGGAAAACAGACGCTGACATACGAAGGGTCAAATATCTCCCTTTATCCGGATTTAACCGCCCGAGTCCAAGAAGCACGACGGCAGTTTGTTCCCATGAAGAAACAGCTGCGGGAGCTCGGTTTGGACGATGCAGCTGTATCCGGCCAAGCTGCAGGTGAACGGGCAAGGACGCTCCCACATTTTCGTAGACCCAAAGGCCCTGCAGAAGGCGCTTAAAGACTGGGCTAGGGAGCATCGAAAAAGCCCGGAGTGAGCATTATTGTACAAGGCTGCGGGAGGTTCACTTGAGGAACAGAACTGAGACCCGTCCGGCCGCTAGCCCTGGATAAGTAACCTATGGTTTGGGGGGGGTTGGGGGTGGTGGGGTGTCCGGTGGGAATGCGGATATTGCAATGATGTGAAGGATATATATAGGCTTTTCGAGATGTAAAGACTCTTTTGGGTCCCTTGTTATAATTAGGTAAGCGTGGGGTACAGGGTGACCTGGGGATTACACTATTGCCCTAGCATTAGACTTAGGGGGTGCCCATGGGGAAGACCGATATCAGCTGGTCTGCTACATTAGATAGACGTGTGTCCTGTGGACATATATCGCTACGAACTGCAAGAACAGTGGGAGAGAAGACACTAGGAGTCGGTATGTGGACCTGAAACAGGAGGAAGCTGGCATTAAGCTTGTAAGTGTATATAGAGCGACCTCTGCCTACAAGTGTCAAACACCATTATTGTTAATTGAGTTGGGGGTGGGAGGGGGGAGGTGTGGGAAGTCCATTTTAGGGATGCTGCGCAACCGAGTTGTGGGTGGTCAGCTGTGGGGGGGTGGGGGGGGGGGGGAGGGATGGGAGGAGTCACTGTTTTGGTTAAGGAAGTCAGAGAGGTCAGCCATGTTGTTGTGTGTTATATTGTACATATATCAGTCACAGGACACCACGTTACGCACAATAGACAGGCCAGTAACGGCGGGTGAGGCAACTGGCCGGCGCAATGTAGATTCCCTCAGGGCACTGTCATGGAATGTGAGGGGCCTCAACGGCCATTGCAAACTCCGCAGGGTGCTGAACTACCTCACCAGGCACAATATAGATATTGCCCTCCTACAAGAGACACACCTCCCGCTGCAGAGCCCTGTGATGCGCTCCAGGGGGCTGGGGGGGATTGTTAATGCTGCAGGATTCACAACTCATGCAAGGGGAGTAATGACATGGGTTAACCTCAGATCCGAATACAAGTTGTGATTACTGACAGCTGATACCGGCGGTAGGTTTGCGATCTCCAGATGTCAGGGCAGGGGGCTGGACTTGACTCGTCAACGTCTAAGGCCCCAATTACGACTGCCGGAGTTCTTTGCTAGCACGGCGAGTGGGTGCGGGACGGGACAAATCCTTTGGGGAGGAGACCTCAACCTAGTTAGGAACCAGAGCTTAGATAGATCAGGAGGTCTGCTAAGGAGACCGGCGATGGCAGTCAGAGCTTTAGAAAGGGCTAGTTTCTGCCAGGTTTTTCTGCGTATCGGTCGGACCAATCCCCCATTTTGCTGGTTTTGTCCACCCCTAAGAAAACAATTTCCCCATTTACATGGCGTTTCCCCCCTTACTCGCTACTAGATCTCCTGTTTAAGGAAGCAGTAGCAGATGCGATTGAAACATTATTTGCGGTGAATGTTGGGTCGTGGACAGTTTCCAGACGGTGTGGGAGGCTTTTATATTAGAGGGGTGGCCAGGTCTAAGCACTCGGGGGTGCTTCGGGATATTAGGCAGAGACTGTTGACACTGGAGCGCACTTAGGGGGAGTTGGAGGCCAGCCATCAGTCTGGGATGGACGAGGACTCCACAGACAAAATGTGCAGTGCTAGAGGAGTTCCACGATGCCGCGGACAGCGAAGTGCAACATCTGGGGAAATATGCCACGTCTCACGCGTATGGGGAGGGAGATAGACCGGGATCTGTGCTGGCAAATGTGTTGAGGGCCAGGTGGGGCAAGACTGCAATCACTGAGATTCGGTCTGAGGAGGGCGAATTGCAAACTGAAGAAGCAGATATCGCTGATAGATTTAAACAATTTTATTCAGACCTCTACGCCCCACGCCTGTCTGATATGGATCGGGAGATTCTAGATTACTTGGAGCACATTATGTTACCCTTCCTATCAGACATGCACAGAAAGTTCTTGTCTCTACCCATAGAAAAGGATGAGATCCTGCAGGCATTGACAGGAATGTGGGCAAATAGTGCCCAGGGACGGACTCACTGTGAACTTCTACAAGACCTTCATTGATCTACTGCTCCCACACATAGCAGCACTATTCGATGACATGTGCGTAACAGGACAGATGCCACAATCAATGAGGGAAGCCATTTTAGTAGCCATCCCCAAACCAGGTAAACCCCCAGAGGATTGTGGATCTTACCAGCCGCTTTCCCTGCTCAAAATGGACACCAAGTTGTTCACGAAGATCTTAGCTAACCGCTTGGCCCTGCTGACCCCGGTTCTAGTCGCCCCGGAACAGGCGGGGTTTGTTCCTGACAGAAACCTCACTTATAATATCCGCACGGTCTTCGGCACGATACAACACGTCCGACAGGACACGAAGGCCATTGCTGTTTTCCTGGACATGGAGAAAGCATTTGACTCAGTGGAGTGACCCTTTATGAGACAAGTGTTGACCAGGATGGGACTTGGCCCTGTTTTTTGCAAATGATACTGGTGTTATATAACGCCCCCACCGTGCGCATTCGTTTGGGGTATCTAGTCACATATGTATTTCCATTACTAGGGGCACTCGCCAGGGCTGCCCCCCGTCGCCGACGCTATATGCTTTAATCGTGGAGCCCCTGGCGTGCGCGCTCAGGGAATATCACAGCCACAGGGGAGTCTGCTTCCCAGCTTATGAAATCGTGGTCTCCACGTACGCAGATGACACCGTGTTATACGTGAGGGAAACTGACAACAACCTCTCTGCGGTTCTTCGAGAGATGGTACACTTTGGGGCACTCTCTGGGTTGAAGGTTAACTGGTCTAAATCCATTGCCTTCCCGCTTACACCCTCCACGACGCTGTAAGAGATAGAATTCCCGCTAATGTGGTCAGACGAGTCGGTTCGGTATCCTGGCATCAAACTGCACACAGACTCGGAAATAGTTTTCCGAGAAAATCATGGAACGGCCGTATCAAAGTTAGGGGACGATGTCGAAACTTTGATTGGACTGCCGCTGTCGCTCCTCAGAAGAGTCTCAATCATGAAGATGGTAGTGTTGCCTAGATTCCTCTTCCTGTTTGCAAATATACCGATAGTGTTACCGCGTTCCTTCTTCGCCAGACTTAACAAATCAATGGTTAGGCTGGCTTGGGCGGGTAAGCAGGCTCGCGTTCAGTGGCGGGTTCTCACACTGCCATACCACCTGGGTTTCTTGGGTGCACCAGACCTAGAACTCAACTACAGGGCGGCACAGAGTGTGCAGGCTCACAGATGGATCCACGGCGCAGATGACATTCCATATCTCAGGCTTGAGAGGTTGTTTGCTGACCCTCTTCCCGTCCGTCATCTTCAAGACGGCGGTTCACAGAACAGGGATTCTGGATTCCCTGAACTCAACGCGGCATCCCTGGCGCTGCTTATTACAACAGCAGGCAGGGGCACTGTTGTATTCTCCGGAAATGCCAGTGGATTGGGCGGTCTGGCTGACCCCCTTCAGTGATAAGGGAGCCGTACAGGAACTTCGAGCGCTGGGCATTCACAAAGTGGGGGGCCTGTTTTCGGAAGGAGTTTTCAAAACATGGGACGAAGTCACGACCGCTATAGAAGCACCCTCCCTCCTGCAGCGCTTCCAGTTTCACAGAGTGCATAGAGCACTGCGCCAACAACTTGGAGATTACATGGACGAGCACCCTGAGGTGCGAGAACTAACATATCTCATTAAAACGAAATCTCCCCGCAAACTAGTAACCAATATATATATATAAATTGGCAATGTCACAGAGGGCCAACCATTACACTAAAGCCATACTGGCCTGGCAACGTGACTTGGACATAACAATTGAGGACGATATGTGGTTGTACTGTTGCATTAACAAGAAGCGCATCTCCCTGCATGGCAAGCAAAGACTGATTCATTTTAAATTCATTAATAGTGTGTACTATACCCCAGAGAGAATGCCCAGGTACGGACTGAGAGAGGACGCAACCTGTGACCGATGTCGCTTCCCGACGGCGGACTTTACACACTTAGCATGGGGCTGCCCAGGGGTTTTCCAATACTGGGAAAAAAGCACTATTGTAGAGTTGGAGATCCTCCCGGACCTGGCTTTGGCGCTGCTGGGCTACTCCAAAAGATTGCTGAAGGCGGCTCGCCGGTTGGTGGATATGGGCCTGCTAATGGCAAAGCACAGAGTGGCAATGTGCTGGCTAAGAGGTCCTCTGCCCACAGTGTCGCAATGGACGTGTGATGTGCTTTTGCTGCACCCAATCTGAGAACTTCAGCGAGCTACTCCCACCGTGAAGCAGACCAAAAAACTTCTGGGGTCTGTACACCACATACCTGAAGGGTAGGGGTGGGGGTACATCTGTTGAATCGGCGGCGGAGGCGAGGACTAGTGACCCAGCGACATAGAAGGTATTGCTAATTTGTGGACCCTGTAGACAGGGTGCAAGGCTGAGCTTAGAGTAATAGACGGGGTGAGATTAGAAAGGGGGAATTAGTGGAGGGTTACGATAAAAGCGGGGGGGAGATGGGGTGGGTGGGTGATTTAGTGATGGTCCAGGGCCTAATTGTAGTATTTGTGCACAGTTGCTTAGAGTCCTGACGGAGGCTGCCTGGGCGGACTCCTTTTTGTTTGTTAGAAATTTTTTATTTTGTGCTTTACTTAACAATATGGGGGCACAGCGGATAAGCTTCATACATTGACAGGTAAAACTTCCTCGATTACAGCGCTGCCCGGCCTCCGGGATGTGAGTGGCGTTGCTGTAATGCGTGCTTTAAGTATATATGCGGCCGGCCCCAGGGTTGTAGGCGATCCGCTGTGTTGGTCATTAAGATCTTTCATTAAAAAAAAAAAAAAAATTAAAGGGAAGACATCACAGGATGGTGGACCTGCATTAGAGGTGCCTCATAAAAGGTCTGTGTGCAGGTAGTAGGTGAATGAACAGCTTCCCAGTGATTTAACCTATTCAAGTATGCAGCTGTTGTCAAGGTGGAACTTCTGAGAGGAAATGTGTTCTAGCATAAACAATGGAATGCATGATTGCTCCCTGCAAGTTCTACTTGGCAGTCATAGGCGCTCAAGCTTGTATGGATCTTTGGATTATGTACTTTAGAGTTAAAAGTCGCACTGAGCGCTTAGAGGCCAAAAGAGGGGTTGTATAGAATATTTTTGGATTGGGGTGGGGGCGGCATCAGGACAGATTAGATTATGCGGGCTTCTAATTTGCTAGTATCCTGTTAAAGCATTAGACTAACAGGGACCCTTTGGTACACTTTTCAGCATAGTGGATATCCCATCCAATAAAAATCTATTAAGTATTATGCCACGGTAAGGTGGACGGCAATACACGGTGTAGTGCCCAGAGCCCCAGAGGTAGAGGTTTGGAAGCAGGACCTCCCAGACAGGCCGGGCCCATAGTAGATGAACAGCATATTCCGCTCACTAGGAGAGACGAAAAGGTGGGAGGAGGAATTGGAGACATGCAGATAAAATGTAGGTAAAATTAAGGACCCACCAGATGGAGGATCACCATAAGAGTGGTGTGCACAGCTCTGAGCTCCACGAGAGAGCTAGAGAATGGGTGGAACCAACAAGTGCCCCAGGCTATAGGTTTTGCATTGTACACTGTATCGAGATTCTCACAATGTAATGAGGAGCTTATCATCCGGTTTATTGCTAATCATGTGCCATTGTGTGAGAGGATTGCAAATAACTAGAAAACGTGATAAAAATATATATTTTTAAAGTATTATGCCATGGTGTTCTCTGTTCTTAGCAGCATCGATCAGTTTGGACCAATAAAGCCTTTGCCAATATTACTCCTAGGTTTGAGCACTGGGTAATATTCTAAACACTTGTTGGCAAGGCCCAGGTTTTTCTTGCCTTTCATGCTTAATGACATGGCTTTGGTGTTCTGCATGTCAATCTCCATTCCGGAGGACAAAATGTAGGCATGGATGAATCAGCTAAATTGGGTGGGGCTAGAATAAAGCTGTTGGTTTGTATGCTTAGCCATTTAATTGCACCCATTGATATGTGCATGTGCCTACATATTTAGATACATGTGCACTTTATGTACATGTTTATTATGTTATTGTAATTCTTTTCCCATACAGAGAAAGATGCCTAGCGTCATGGTAAATGGAGTAAATAAATCTCTAGAATGGTAAGATGAAGCACTGATCTGGCTTTAGAAGCCCTCCAAAGGAGCATGCAATGTGATATTTTAATGCCACCCTTCCCTAGGTTTTAAGGGGGCCTAAAGATACAGAAGGGAGTTTAAGTCTCAAGTAGGTCTGATTTTCATACAGGTTTAGTTTTTTTTGTTGCTATATGTACCCTTGGGCAAATGTCTTTAGCTTGGCAAGGGCATGGCATAAAGAAACCAGCATTTACATGTAGAGTTCTCTTGTAGTAGTCATCGTTCAACTTGTTACGCGAGGACCAGAGTTGTGCTGTTATTGCGTTTTGCTACACCAACTAAGAATTTGTTGAAGCAAATAGGAGAGAGAGACATGGGAGCTTAGGCAATGGATACAAGTTTACTGATGGACGGAAAGAATGAGAGGGCAGTGTGGTCTTCATAGGAAGTGTTTTGGGTTGGTGTGTGTGTGTAACCAAACTGTGTAGCTACTAGTGTGTAGCCACACATACGTATGGAAAAAAGTGGGAGGACGTAAATATACAGTGGTGCACACAGATCCCTACCATATTTAGAGTAGAGTAAAGTGTCCAGAGTTGACAACCGCTACCCTAGTGGGTGCGATCTTCCAGCAAATATAGTAACCGCTTTGGAGTTCCCACAGGAGTGGCAGAGGAGCAACCGATAGGAACAGGCATCATGCAACCATCCTTGGCACACGCTCTGAGGAGTCCAATCGGAGGTGAACATTACCACTTTCAGGTGTGCAATCTTCCATCAGTCACAATGTAAAAGATGCAGTCCACACATCAGAAACCTGTAGGAATGTGCATTATGAAATCATCCGTGCTAAATCTCAGATGGATCATCTTGGAGAAACAGAGGAGAGACTATTACACAACTAGGTAAAGGTTGTCCAAGGAGTCCATCAGGGTGTGGCACGGAGTAACCCACAGGAATGGGTAATCGGACAACTAACCCGATCATGTGCTTCAAGAGTCCCACACAGGAGTTGTAAAGAAGCAACCCATAGGAATGAGTGATTATTCACCAGATACACTATTTAGTCTTCAGAGTACAAGCAGGACTAGCAGGTATAGTACATACAGCAAGCAACAAAAAAATACAATCTCGCTGTTCTTAACTGAAAATTAAGTAAAAAGCACGAGAAATGTGTAAAACTGCAGATCCGACCAATATGGATTACACAGAACGATCCTGATGATCTGAGCACCACAAAGCATTTTCCAGACTGCATTCTATTGCTTCACGATTGACTTGAGACTTCCTTGTGATTACTACAAATCTTCCTTCCCATAAAAAAAAAAGCCTTAGACCCATACGCACTAACAACAAAGGCAAAAAATGAAAAATCAAATAACGAAAGAAAAAGAAAATGATCAGATCGAACAAGTGACTGTAATTGTATAGATCAATAAACCTGCTACACTCAAGCCTTGTCCTCATTTCTGAATGTTGAGGTATGCTTGCCTATTGTCATATTTCACAAACAAATATTGATTTATCACTTAGAATGTTTGCATTCCACACTCATTTATAAATAAATGTCAAATTTAACTGATAAGTCCCAAACAGAAACTATAGGAGTTATCACCATCTTTGAATGGCAACCATGTGAGGACTGGCCTTGTCCACCACTGAACCGGAAAAGTCAATAAGAATGAAGGAAGAGAGAGCTACTCTATACCCAGATTCCTTTAAATGAACCCTGTACTTATTTCCTCTTTTTCCATACTGGCACACTGTAGCCAATATGGGTAAAAATGTAGTTACCCACTGCCAACTTCAGGCAGCAGCAAAGGACTGTGGTAGGCCAGACATGTTGCCACCACTTTCCCCAACAATGCCCCTGCCGAGACAGTAGTGGAACCGAGCACTGCCGCCATTGGAAACAACAAGGCTCTCAGAATAAGCATTATGCAATGAGGAATAGTTAGATTCTGAGGACGCCAACAAATAAGTGCTAGGGAAGCAACCCGGAATACAAACAGCTAATTATTTCATGAACAAAGTAGATATCTTAGTCAGCGAGTTGTTACAGAAGCATATTGCTTTGGATTATGCAAGCCTAAGAAAAATGGACAAATGTTTCCCTGATCAGAACAAGGGGGAAAGTGCCAAGTTTTAGAGTCGGAAGCGGGTCAATAATGGCTAGGCCCACTCCTATTTCGGTCGCCAGTTTCTATGCATAACCACTAAGAGGAGGAACATGGGACAGCATCTCGCACAAGAGGTAGATTTTGGTTGATGAAATTGACTGTTACTTCATTGAGTGCTACAATTTAAAGTCTTTGAAAATTTGTTCAAACGCCCCACTCTGGAAGAAGTCAACTGATGATAAATCAACAGCGAATCCAATGAAACAGGTACAACAGTATGTAAGTTCTATAACAAAAGCTGAGACTGCATACAAGTCAACCCCTGGTCACTGTACAAGACGGAGCGGAATCATCAGGAAAGAATGAATAGTGAAAAGACAGAGGACTCATCCCTAAAAGCTGGGTTTGAAAATGCATGTTGTAATATGTTTCATCATTATGTACTGCCTAAGGTTTTAAAGTAAATAGTTCGGAATTACAATCATTCACTTTTTTATAGGCACGAAGACAGCCGAACTGGTTGGAATCGATGACTTGTCTAAGCTTATACATGATGTACATTTGAACTGTAAGCAACTTAAATCAATGGGGATAGGTCTGGTCATATTGACCATTGTTGGTTGCTTACCTATGTATAAAGAATGCACGTGAATGCTTATTTCATTGTTTGCCCAAGCAAGTAATTAAACACTAATAAAAATAGAGACTGCATTATGCCAGAGAACTGCGACTGGAATATGTAGACCATGAGTCTCAATCTCAACAGCAGCAGAGATTAGGAGCAACAGATGTGTGGGCATGCTGTTCAAGGAGTGGGTAGGGCACTTCAACTGAAAAACATGTGTCATTCAGTTTGTGACATTGCCTAGGAAACGTTTTTTCAAGGAACGCCAGTTGCATATAGAAGAGAATGTCACACTTATCTTACAAGTATTTTCGGGCAGAGCCTTCTATACCTTTCTGCCAGGCAGAAAAGCTTTCATAATTATATCTTTGGCTAGAAGCAAATGAATTATTAACAAACACAATATGCCTGCCCCCACCTTTTCTTTGAACACTTATTTGAACCAATAGGACAAACACAAATTTGTACGTTTGCCCTGGTATTTATTTTATACCCATCAACTGCAATTTTTTTGAAATTTATTTTGTATAAAAGTTAATACAGAAAAGAAACAAAAACATTCAATATATTTCACTTAAACCTGTACACTACTATTTACAAGACTAACATATAAATTTCAAAAATACAATTCTCATGCATTCTATATACAATACACATTACAAACACGAAAAATTCAACAAGTTATTATTCAAAAGACCTAATCTATATTCATAAGAAAAGAAAAAAAGAGACAAAGTCAAAAAGAAAGAGTAAGACTTTAGTTAGAGAATGATTTGACACTGGCCGCAGCCAGTTGGAACGCTTGGTGTAACAAAATCGCTCCTTCAGAAGCGCCGACGCGTTTCTAGTCCAAGGAAACCAGTTCCTGGACTTTCATCAGGGCTTTGTCAATTGTCTGTATCAAAAATGCAGAAAAACAATAACGTTTTTATTATTTGACTGCATTCCTCTTAGCTTTTAAAGTTGCACCACCACTTATTTACACAAGAAAGTACCTGGGATCTTTTGAAAAAACCTTTGGCCTCTTTCAGTATCTTCAGGCTCAGGTAAAAAGGATCTGTATACTGTTCGGTTACTTAAAGGGACACGAGGACAATCCGAAATACGAAAATAAATTCCATACAGGGCTTATTGGAAGTTGAACACAATGATGCCATACCTCTCATGAAGAGGGTCCAAAACCAAACACTGCTATGTATCCATTCTTGCTCCTATTTTGTGACTGGATCTAGTAAAGGGATGGATTGACTTGTTAGCCCCTTATATTTTAAGGTATTGCGCTAAAGTACTTTGTATAAAAGTCTTACAACCCCATACCTTATTTTCCAAAATGCGCGAAGGAAAATATCATTCACACTCGCCCATTGGAGGGCTCCTTCGCGGAGCGCTAAGAGCGTGAATAGTTGTGCGCTTTTCGTTTCCTCTCGTAGCTTATTTCAGAAAGACTAAGCTTGTCCTCCACTGCAACACCTACGGATAAAACACTCTTTTGTAAGTACGCATGGACTTACAGATGCATAACGCAGCTGCTTTTTGTACACAACGCTATGACAAACGGTTGTCTGACTCGTACCTCTTGTCACCAACTCGCCCGGAACTGAATCACTCTATGCTGGTAATCCCGGGAGCAGTCTAAAAAGGCCTATATATCAAACGAAACGGTCACCTCAAGATTTCTGGGACTCCTAGTTTCTATAAATGAAGCGGACGTTAGCGGTGCTACAAAGACCTGTGACAGCGAAATTTCAGTGTATTTGAATGTACTAAAATCAGACGTGTTGTACTCTGACATTCAATTGAAATAAACCCCGACCAGTATTAATTATGGAAACCAGGTTTGATAACTTATCGACATCTTCCAAGATGTCCAAGCTTAGTCTTTATGAAATAAGCTATGAGAGGAAACGAAAAGCGCACAACTAATCGCGCTCTTAGCGCTCAGCGAAGGAGCCCTCCAATGGGCGAGTATGAATGATATTTTCCTTCGCGCACTTTGGAAAATAAGGTATGGGTTTGTAAGACTTTTATACAAAGTACTTTAGCGCAATACCTTAAAATATAAGGGGCTAACGAGTCAATCCATCCCTTTACTAGATCCCGTCACAAAATAGGAGCAAGAATGGATACATAGCCGTGTTTGGTTTTGGACCCTCTTCATGAGAAGTATGGCATCATTGTGTTCTACTTCCAATAAGCCCTGTATGGGATTTATTTCTCAAAAGTTACAATGTAGCCTCCATTTCGTTTGTAGGTCGGATTGTCCTCATTTCCCTATAAGTAACAGAACAGCTCACCATCTGTACATACAGACAGTGCGATCAACAAACCCAGTGCGCCAAAAAGTGGGATTCACCAAAACACTTTCCAACTCATCTTAATGACCACTAAGGGGACTAAGTTTTAAAAATATTTTCTTAAGAAAAAGAGGTCAAAGTAACCGATTATATGCCATGCAGGGGGATTCATAAGACCAACTATAAACCATAATGCAGGTTAAAGGAGACAATGACATTCTCAGCAGATGTGCTAAACTTCTTTTAGCTATGGAACGAATCTGGCTATGAAATTCTTTGTATTTTGTAGAAGACTCTAAGAGAGGGTGCAACACATTAGGATAGAATACTCATTTAAGTTCATGACCACAAATGTCACCTTCAGCAAAGTATTAGTGTAGGAATGGACAGTCACTAGTTTCTAATGTGGTTGGAAAATCCAATATGGATAGAACACAGAATCTATAGCCACATCTCCCCTATGAGATCCAGAATTACATCAAGAACTCCCTGACTAATGTTCACAGATCCAACCCTGGTCTGCAATGGGTCTAAAATGCAATATCTTGTTGTATCACAGGAAAAATGAAGTATTGGCACTCTCTCCAGCAACTTTGAAAGGGCAGCAAAGAGACAGGGAATGAGTCAATGGCCAACGTTATTCACAGAAACAAAACCCTCAATATTCACATCAGATCAAATCTTTATATTACATATATATTCTTGTCTTACGTATATTGAAAAATAACATTTCTTCCACAACCACACTGAAGATTTACAACACAGATAATATGAAACCTCCTGGCAAACAAGAATTAGCAGACAGAATTACTGCTGGTGTAGCCAACATCAGCCAATCAGCTGAGGGCTTTTCTTTGAAACAAGACAGAAGAAACAACACAATTTTGTTTGTTAACAGGTTGTCACAAAGGAGAAGTCTTAGTGCAGTTTAACAAGCAAGTGAAAAGACCCAAATTAAAACTACAGATGCCCATCTTCAGTCCTCGAGGTTCACAGCTGTGCCAAGTTTTCAGGATCACTGATTAATTGATTACCGAAGAGTTTAAATGTAAGTGACTTTCTGACGTGGAATCCTGGAAATCCCAAGATAGTGAATGTACACCCTTGCTCTAGACCAATTGGTAATGTGCTGCATGGAACTCAGAACTTTCCACTCATCTACTTCCATCTGGCTCTCCCTCAGACTACTTGTCACAAACTTACACATTGCTGTTTATCTCCTGCTGTCCTAAAGGTCGTTCAAGTTAATATTGTAGGGCAATTAAGTTCTCTATGACCCATGTGGTTAGATCCAAACAGTTTAACCCCTTGCATGCTGATGACGGCCCCCATCCGTCATGCACTACAGTGCTCGTGTGTACAGACCCGCCCACTCGCGATTCTGCCGCACAGGCGCAGACTTGCGGCAGCATGCAAGGGGTTAACTGACAAATATATAAACAGGTTTATTTTGGGTGAAAGTCCCACATGCAGATACAAATAAGAAATCAAAGTCATTGTAAACATGCAATAATCACATAAAACTGAATTGTGCAGATATTCTGAAACCGATTGCAATTTTAACTCCCTAAATTCAAAAGATAATCCCCAAGTGGGGAACTGGTGGATACATTTATTAAACAATTTTAAAAGTCTGTGATTTCTTTATCCACTTGCAGGTAAAACAAAAACCTTTCAAAGATAAAAACAAGGAGAAAACAAACTCAGAGATATCCTTAAACTAGGATCAGAAAACTAGTAAGCAACATCTACTGCAGGCGAATCAGCATGTATTCTTTTTATTGGCATCCACAGGGGGAAAAAAAACACCCGCCAAAAAGAATGTTAAAAGAACTCAAATCTATTATGCAATTCTTTCAAGAGGTATTTCAGATTTCAAACTATAACTCAGAGGAAAATTAACAGAATTCAATGTCACTCCCACTTAGGGCAACCCATTACGTGGAAATTCGATCAGCACATTTTGAAAGACAGCTGACAAACCACTTATCATGAAGTGGTAATTATATACTGAAACTTGTTCATTAGATGTAAGTGTAGTGAAGGACAGAACCTGGCTTCTACTAGAAACTTGAGTGAAATATTATATATTTTACAATGATGTAGCCAGAGAGACAATTACACATTTGAAAGTCAAAATAGATATAAAGTAAGTGAGCATCCTCAGTTATAAGACACTGTTCAAGACAAGCTCATCCTAATCACAGTTTCTACTTTCCTGAATGATGCTCCTGCCAAATTAGAGACCTTTATCTAGTGACCAGTTTAACTTATCTCTCAAGTCAGCCTAAAGGTCAGAAATACAGTAATTGGAGGGAGAACATAGTAATCAAGTAAGAATAATATTTACAACATAAGACTAACACAAACATGGGCCAGAATTACCCTTGGTAGCAAATATAACATTTGCTCCAACAAAATCAGTCCGATTACTAAGAAACAAATATAACTCTGCATTAAACTGCCCACAGCTACATGGAAAAGAAGACAGGGCAAGAGAGCAAAATGTACATGGCTTACTACTTTCGGTTCCACCAAAAAGGCTTATTCAGATGACAGCTGGATCTGGTCTCTGCACATATCACCCCATCTATATTCCTTATCCTCAAACAGCACATGAAGAAAACCCATCCCATTAGTCTTGTTGCCAACCTTGGATTTTAATTTAACATTCCTAGCTACCCACTATGCTTGTTCCACATATGAATACAAATGTACAGTATTTTTTACTGTATAGTTACTTTCCAACTGCTATAAAACTTCAAGGTAGAATTACAAGACACGTGGTGGTGAATACATTGGCTACAGTTTGACTTTCATCTCTGGTTTTAATTATTTAGCTTCAAGGAAAAACCAAACGAAAATTCAAAGCATGTCTGACTGAACATCGTATATACCAAGCAAAAATGGTTAAGAAACCAACAGGCTTATATATCATGGCAGCGCACTAAAAACAAATAATCCAGTATATTCAGTGCCAACATCTCAAGAAGATACTAAATTCATTCAAGGGAAGCAGCTGATGAGTGGGGGGGGGGGGCGGGAATCCAGGAAGGCATGCGAGTATAACATTTTGCTTTTTCCTTTTGGATCATAAATTACAATCTATCAAGCTACCAGTACTTTCAATGCACATTTTACCACTCTATTTTGTTTCCTGGTTAGATACGACTTTGGCGGGGGCATCGGACATCTATACTGTAATGTGGCCTAAGAGCACATCGAACACTGAGCTCACTCATATGCCAAGAGTTTTTTTACTGGGGGTTGGGGGTAGTCAGTATTTTAGAGGCAGCATTTTCTATGGGTACTGTTTGTTTAATTACTGGTCTATATGACTGCATCTTTTTTTAATAATAACAGTAATATTTATTAGTTTTGAAACCACCCCTCGAAGAAGGGCAGCAAGACATATATTACTGTTAGGGTGGGAATGACCCATGATTGGTATACGGACATTATTATTTTCTGGCCTGGATTACTGGTGACAGCCAGGTGGAGAGATCTCACATTTCACTGTTTCCTGGCGTTGGCTGTTTCTGCTTGAAGACAGTCTCATTGCTACCTGTTGTGAGAAGCATCACTTTACACAAAGATTGTTTCTGGAGAGCAACCTAAGAAAAATATTTGAAGGGGAACCTCCCCAAACTAGATCTAAATTTAGGGACACAGATTTACATCCACAATCAAGAAAATGTGTATAAATGTGGGATCCAAACCACCATACTTTGTTCTAGTTCCACTATCTTCATGACCAAGGAATGGAATTCTGTGCAGGGTACTTGAAGAGCAGTTGTTTAACCAGAGCTGGTGTCTGCCTGACAGCCATTCTGCCAGAGGTGAGGGGGATAGCACCCGAAGTCTACACTCTCTGGTGAAGTACCTAAGGATCTGTCTGATGCATGCGAATAAATTCTGCAATTGATGGCCTAGTGCATATCTTCCAAGAATCAGAACAGCTTCCCTCCTTATATGGACAATCTAGCTCTTCTTTCCCGTAGGTCACAGCATCAAGGTTTCTTTCCCTGCAATTGCGGTCGCAAAACATTCTTACATAGGCCTCTGACTCGCTATTAGGAAGGGACGCCCATGGAACGCCCCTTCCTAATAGCGACTTGCGATTCCTATTTAGTGAGTGAGTCGCAAAAAAAACTCGCTAAATAGGGATTGTGCATAGCCCTATTAGATTGTGCATGCGCAAACGGATCGCACACTCGTTTGCGCATGCAAAATAGGGTTGTACATCCGGCCCCAAATAATCTATATGTGCAACATTACCAAACTGCAGGCTTTAGGGAAAAGAAGCCATCACTAAATGGCCACAGAATCACTGTTACCAGCTTTCAGAGACCTTTAAATGTGCTTCATTCAGCACTCACTTGGTGAGTTAAATGTTCCCAATTGAAAACATTAAGCAGAACAAGCAGTGACAAAGCAAATAGGTCTCGCCTTCGTGAACTACTGGCTTTACAAATGGTTTTCAGCTGTGCTGCACAGCATCTTAGATGCTGCGCAGCTTGGTTAAAGTTAAAAACACCCATGCCCACTTTTTTATTTATCAATCGAGTTGGATCGTTAGTAAAAAAGAAAAAAACAAGCAAAAACCTTTTTTTTTCCTAAATCGAGGTGGTTGAAGTGAAGCAACACAAGCGAGTTCGGGTTGAACACCAAAGCAACACGGGAGGCTGAGCAAAAGCAACAAGGGTGGCTGGAGGAGAAGCCAACGTAAAATGGGAGAGGGGAGCAAAAGCAACAAAGTGGTTGAGGGAAAGCAACATGGAGGGAGCGGTTGGGGAGGGAAGCAATGCATGGAAGCAGACAGGTGAGAACATAGGGAGGATGGCAGGGAGAAGAATACAGGCAACAGAGAGAACAGAGTGCAGGAGGAGAGATGTACACCAGGGAGATGGCTCAAAAACACATGCACTTTACCAGGATGCTTCACACAAAAGGGAAAAAAAACACTGCTTGAAAAACATTTGGCAGGATCAGCGATGGCAGCCATTGACATTGTAAAGTTGCAATTCTCTATGGGAGGGACATACACAAAATTGACACGCTGTGACATGAATAAGGAGCACGCAAATTACTGTGACAAGGAAAGCCAACCAAAGGCAAACAATTGGGGGGAGATGGGGAGTTTCAAGCCACTCTTTATTATAGGTAAGCAACACTATGCCTTGCAACAGACAGTCCATACACTGCCTAGTAGAATCGATCTAAAAACCAGAGAAATTATCAACAGGACACTCTTATCCCTAAATGAGGGCTTTCAAGAAGGTAAATAGACTGCTGGATTCCAATTCTTCAATTTAGTGCTATTCCCAAATACCCACCTGTGCAGGATCCCAGCTTTGTGAATGCAACTGACAGCAGAGGCGATCTGGAAAAGGTACCACAGCACAGTCTGTACAAAAGAAGAAAGGAAACGACAAGGTGCAGTCAGATAGAAATCACAGGAATGTACCAGTCAATGATAATTTTGTATATGAAGAGAGTGAATAAGCTACATTTTTGCTGCAAGAGGTTCGATCGTGAGACAAAGCAGGGAGACCATTTCTCTTTCACCCACCACTACTGTGAACAAATACACCTCTGATTCTATGTGGCTGTCACATTTACATTGGAAAGCAAAATATGAAAGTGTGGTTGAGTCTGAGGTTACTCCCATTTAAAACGAGAGGAGTTTCATAAAACACTCAAACCAAGACAAGAAACCTCAAGTACTAAGAAAAGAGTACGAAGTAAACAGGACCTACAAAATAGGAAAAACAAATTAGACCAAAACTGGGGTAAACCCATGTCAAACCATAAGCACCCAAACAGGAAATAAAAACAGCTTTTGGGAAGAGTCAATAAATGCTGAGAACTCATGGGAGGACACGGTCCTCGTTCAAAACACTGGCTTATATGGGAAAACAGAAGGGTGGTGACAAAAATTGCTGCTCATTTCTTATCCCACACAAGAGGTATAGGGAGCACCTTATAGCCACCCACATCCTACCACCTTATACAAAGTAAAGACCCCCACACACTCATAACACAGGAACCAGATAAATGGATGGGAAACATTAGAAAAAACATGTGCACAAGACAATTTGATGGGTCTTTCCTTTAAACCCTCACAATGCAGAGAAGGTTGGCATTTCCCCAAACCAATTTACCACATCCCCATAAACAAACCCCTCACCCTCCATGCTTTCATGCTTTAAAAGGTTACCTCTTCATCAAACAGCATGTCCTTCTGACGAACAATCTTATCAAACAGATTCCCACCTGCATTTTACAAAAGAAGAACAGTCATTAAGAAGACACTAACAGGAGAAAAAGACAGTTGCATTCTGGTGCAATCCTCTACTACCACAAAGTTCACCCCTAAAACAGCAGCAGTCCCCGGTGCAAATTTCTGAAAACATATCCACTCAAACCCTACCCCTTTAACTCCTTATGAAATCGATGCACTTGTGGTTATAGCAGTGTGAAATCCTATGAACAAAGACCAGTACTCTACCCCAGACAAAGTACCAGAGGAGAGCCAAGACCTACTCCCTATTCCACAAAGATGTCAGTTCACTGGCACAGGAGACTATTTAGCAAGCATTCAGCCACACAAGATTGGGCCTAGCTAGCTCCAACATACATGCTCCACAGGAGAGAGACTCCTCACTGTGAAAAGGGAAGAACCAACCACCTCCCTCCTCTGCCACAGGAACCGCACCATGGAGGGACACTCGAGACCCAACCACTGCCTAAAAGAAAATAATCTTCCTGCTCCAACTTTAACTTAGCCAGAACTTACTATTGCAGTGTCCCAGTAATCAACCTGCTCCTGGGGAATACTGCTTGATGACCACCTCTGAACAGTCGCCTTATGTTATGACCTCCAGCATCTTTCACATCTTAAATATTCCAGTCTCCACAGCAGCTCTCTGTGCTGCAGGTTTCCAGTGATCACCTTAACCCTGCTCCTTTCATATTCGGTTTTCCATTGCTCAAACCCAACACCCATAACAGTTCCAGTGTTCCATTTACCACCCCACCTTGTCAGCACTTGCCAGTGTTCGAGTAGTCCATGGATCACTCCAAGCACCTCTCACCATTGCAATATTCCAGCTCTATTAGCAGCGTGCTGTTGTCCAGGAAGTGGTTGTAGTATGCTACTATGTTCTCGTGCTGCAGCAGAGCCAATATAACAATCTCATTCAAGGCATCGCGGCGCTCCTTCTCTGAGAGCCGGGTGAGGCACACTTCCTTCCATACTACCAGAGAGTCATCCTGAAACATAGGAGGGTAAACAAATGCCCAATCAGCTAACACCAGAAGGAATCCTGAAGTAAAAGGTCTGTGACGCTTACGGTGAAGGATCAGCAGTTTAGAAGGAAAATGTTTTGCATCTGTGGTGTATAAATGTCATCTAAACAGCACAAAATGCTGCATATTTTAGCTTAACATACTAGGAGGGGAATGGTATACCCTCCATAACAGGTAAAGGCTTGTCATTGTCAACACAGACACAGAGCTTCTGTTTAGCCCATTAAATACTTATTGAATCTCTCTCTTAGACAGCAAAAAAGTGACACATGGACATGCACGAAGTAATCTAAACAATTGGTAAATACACTGTTGACATTCCATCCTATGTTGTTTAGCACGCTCATACCAATAAAGAAAGGGACAAATCAACTTGGTGCTGCACCTAAACAGAACATTTCACCACAGACTGCTAGGCCACATCTACTCGGAATTGAAACAAAAGCTATGCCACACATGTTTCACGCTTGTTAGACCACAACAGTGAGACGCAGCTTCAATCCCTATGGTACAACCAAGCGCAGAAAACATGTCTGAATACAGTCACACTGCTTATGATGATATTCTTGAGTATTCTGGCACCACTCAATTCCGTTTTCTTTGCTCACCTGTGCCATTACAGAGACCAACCATATGCAAGTCAGCCTTGAACTTCCCCCAAAGGAGCAGGCAGCCCTGAACTGTGGGCCATCTGACCGGGAACACTGGCAACCCTATTCATAGTTAGACAATATTGGGCATCATAAGTGAAGTGCTGCCAGAGTACAATGTGACCATCATTTGAGAATGCCCATATAGACACTAAGCCGCTAGTAACTGCTGTAGATGCACTCCACATAATCTTGACTGACACACCACAAGAAGGACATTTGAGGGAGTTGCTTAGGCTGACTTTGTTCCCAGGGTATGGTTCAACAGTTCTGTCCCTTCTGGGGAGGACCAAGGGTGATTTGCATGATTTGTTCCAGTATACAGTTGCTAGGAAAGGTAATGACATAATTGAAAGCTCTCCAAAAAATGTTTTACTGTAGCAAGGACCTTTTATAATGTTGGTCTCAAGGACAGATGCGCCATTTTTTAAAGGTACAAATTATCAGACTAAATTTGAAAAATGAAGTAAGGCATGTTCTAATTTGAAATTATTGGGAACATATTTTACAGGGAATAGCTTGGGGACTTTACAACCGTATCTGCTCTATCAAATGTTCCATAAAGTAAAACGAATTTTAATTTTACACATGAAGACTTAGTGCACTTTATCTCTCGCCCTCCCTCTCCTCAGATTATATGATATTTACGTTTTTTAGGGGTTTTTATACATGGTTTTAAAATATTTTTGTATATTGTGCTTTTAAATATTTCTTTATGATGAGATGTGCCAATCGGCAATGTTGATCCTTGTATCTTGTAGTACACTTAACTTCAGTAGAGGTCTACATTAATAACAAAAAAGTGGCACAGAAAAAAAATGAGTTTGGAAGAGAGAAAACATCAGGGTAGACTTCTGGAAGGGAAGACATGTCACAATTCAAAGAGCATGCTCCACGTGATGCTGAAAACCATACCGTGATACTTGATTATCTTAAGTTGGCACTGACTAAGCTACCAGAGTTTAGGACAGAGGTCTTCAAACTAAGGAGCGAGCCCTCCAGCAGGAGCATGGAAATAACTCTTGGGGGCACAAGCTCCATACAAAGATTTCCCCTTTACATTGCTCATTCCGACATCTGAAGTAGGTTTACTTCTGTTTCTTCTCCAGAATCATGCTCATTGCAAGCAGGTCTCTCTTGGATTGGAGGCAGCGGTCAGAGTAGCCAATCACTGCGAGTAAGCATCAACTCTGACGTTCCTCCAATCGGAAACATAGAAGCACAGAGGAATGAATTGCCAGCGAATTATACTTTCATTAAAATAAAGCATGAAAACACATACTGATTTGCAAGGAAAGTGTCTCTTCCCTGTCTTTTGCCTTCCTTGCTGGTGCTTGTACATCGGTTCATTGCGCTACTGGCTAGACCTCTAAAGTTACTCGCAGGTAAGTTTAAACATTCTTCTGCAGGATAACTTCCTTATTCCCCCATCCTCTCTCTACTTTTACTTTTTTGCCAGTGCCAAACACAGTGAGTTTTGCCCCACAGCACGATGCTCATACACACACTTTCACTCAACATGGGGTTCACACTCTCAAACAAACATTCTTTCAAACAAACACACACACATAGGACATACATGCAACAGTTCCCCGGGCTGTTCACGCATTTTAAAACAGTGAAAGGTTGAGAAAACTTAGATGGGTATAAAAATCACCAGAAAGAAAGGAGCACAAGTGACTCTGGATGTAATATCCAGAAAAGTAACCCCAAACTGTTCCTTTCAGATTACAGCCACCGAGCCACTCCAGATATACAAATCATGGGTCACATCAAAAGGTTAAATTCTGGAGTCGCCTCTGTCGCTCAAGGTCCAGGTGATGCTGTCTTTGCGGAGCATCTTTCTAGAAGGCAGAGGAACACCCTGATAACTAGACAAAAATGAACCATTAAATGCAAATAAGCGAGAAAAAAAATAGAGCACTATTGTTCTTACATAGGGAAAAACTACGCTGTACAAATGCTGATTACTTAGTGTCCTTGCACTTTGCTGCCAAGAGGCCCAACCTGAGGGTCTTATCTCTGCGAGCCCTGGCGCTTTAGCAAACAGCAGTTTGGATTCTGAAAATCTTCTGTGATGCAAGCATTTTCATAGCCTTAGGCAAAATTACAGGTTACCATTTGTCATAGTGGTTCCCATATTAACAAGGTGTTTTTCGGCCATTTGTTGCATTGTTGTACCCCCTACCGTTCATTTGTGATAATTATGTTAAGTAGCTCCCTGCGACAGCCTTAACAAAAGGTCCTGCCCACTAAACCCTGATAGTTGCTTTGTACTCTAATCCCAGCTCTAATCAAGGAGGCCATTTTCATTGTTTCACCAGGTCTCATGCTATCTATACTGCTTTCGCCAGATAATACAAAATAAACGTAATGCAGTGGGAATTCCATTTCATTGAGTTGTATCTTCATAGCAAAGACCTTGCCACAGAATTATGTGGTTGCCAGTTCTGCCAACATTTTGCTTGTTCGCTGTATCGGACTGCATGGTACTAGATGAGGTCCTGAAAGATAGGAGTGCATGCACTGACCTTGTGGCGGTTTTCACTCAAAAGAAAGTTTCCCATCAAAGGGTGTTGCATGAGTTCTGTGATTTTGGTCAAAATTTACAACTCACAAATCTTACATCTACATAACACTGTTAATGTTTCACTATTTCTTAAATACATTGTCAGATAACACCTCGGGGTTAAAATGGTTGTCAAAGATGCTAAATTCCAGCTTCCAGAAATGTTTGTGATGCGCCTCCCCCACCTCCACGTTAAGGAACTTGAGCTACAAGAAGCAAATTAATCTGTGCATTGTCGGTGAGGATGATAGTAAAAGTAGAAGAGTTTGAAAGGGGTGCATGCAGGATGAAGCACAACAGCACCAGAGTAGATATACAAGTTTGCACAACTGACAGAAATAAATCTCTGGGTACAGGAAAAAGCTGTCTGCCGAGGAGCGTTAGAAGGGTCATTATGTGCAGAGTTTATGGTACAAGAAAAGGGCCTTCTTGGGAGTGTCTCCTGGTGTTATGTTTGACATGAATCTCCTGTAGGTTCATCTTTGACCCTGATGGTACTTTAGTAAGCTGTAAAGCTACAGGCAGTTATACATTGTGAGATTGTGTACTGACCATTGTCTCGATTTGACTTTAACTGCAATTGTAAGCATTTTATCTTGTGGATGTCTGACCCTGCCTTTTCAGCTGTGAATAACTGCAGGCATGCCCAGGTTACTTGCACACACAGATTGTTTATGTTTCTCACTTCACCGAGCGAGAGAGATAAGCTGCTATGACAGACAGTGTGGGATGTGTACAGTGTCAAAGGATGAGAATGTGAAGAATTCTACCTCAGCTCTCATCGACCCTGGCCAGCTTCATTGAGTGACCTCGACGC
The DNA here is from genome assembly GCF_964263255.1 of Lissotriton vulgaris. Classification (NCBI taxonomy): domain Eukaryota; kingdom Metazoa; phylum Chordata; class Amphibia; order Caudata; family Salamandridae; genus Lissotriton; species Lissotriton vulgaris. Next base: position 261,673,819 of record NC_141697.1, read on the forward strand.
AGAGAGTGTAGCCAGCACCTACAGAGCAGAAGAAGGGAGGGGGAGCTTCTTGGAATCTCTCTCTGTGTTAGTAAAGAGTATAGAGACAGAGACCTCTTGCACCTTTGACAGGAACTCTCCTGGGAGTGGGCTTTTGTGCCTAGTTGAGACCTACTGCCTGAGACAGTCAACGGGTTCCCTTGTCGTGCTGTCAAGGATGATGCTAAACAGACAGCCGGTGAAGTATTTCAAGTTCCAATTATTTATTCCTGTGTACATGCAGTTACTTTTCTACACATTTATTCTTGTGTATTATTGCCATTTGATATATGGGATCTTGCTGCAATAAATATTCCCCTTTACTTGGCAAATGAGTGTTGAGCTTTGTTAATGTTGTACTTTGTATTAAAAAATGTGTAGAGTCCTATTTTGAAGAGTGTTCATGTTGTGTTCTGGTATTTTGAAGTCTTGCCCAGGTGCTTCAAAGAAAAGCAAGACATGCTTGGGGACTTGAAATTCTTATTCGCCTCTTAAGTGATTGTGGTACAGAGGTCTCACAAAGCAGTTTGTCGTAAGCTGTAGGACTAAGTATCCTGTAACACAGATCTATCACGTTACCTCATTTGGAGAACAACATTCTTTTTCTATAGCACTGAACATCTTATCAATCAGAATACCTCCAAACTGTTGAAAATTGGCAATGTTTTTAAAAACTGTCACCACTGTCTCAAAGTGAAATATCTGCAATGAAATAGGACTTGCCCTCTTAAACATCTGATTTTGCCCTCATTAGGATTTCAACTGATTGATAAGTATGCTAAAAATTGTGTTGGAGAGTATGCCAGCCCTGCCATGTCCCATGCATCAAGGGTTAAACTAACGTATTTTATGCTAGTGTCAATCACTGCTCTTAAATGCATTAGTCACACATTATAGCACCCCCGAGACATCCCCATAAGGTGCCCGTGACAAGGTTGCATTTAAGCAGCCAGCACGCTAAAACTGGCTACTCAGGCAGTGCCAGCGTTGCTGCCTAGAGCCTGCCTCTAGATTTAAAAGAACAGAGGCCTGCACCTAAAAGGGTCTAGAGGGGCTGGAGTGTTAAACACCCCGAGCGTGTGGGAGAGGGGCGAGGCTGTAAAGGGCGCTAAACCTGCAAGAAAGGCGCAAAAGCCGCCAGCCAATGAGAAGGCTGGGCAGGATTAAAAATTCACCCCATGGCATCGTAGCCCTATGAAGGGGTGTGTGGGGGGGGGGGGCAAGTGCCTGTTGCCTGTCACTGTTCGATGCGGGTCGGGCGCTGCTCTTCAGAAAAACCCACCCTCCCACACCCAACAAAAGGGTTGACGCAGCAACAAGGCGGTAGAGGAGTCAAATAAATGGAGCTTAAGAAGGTTGAAAGGTCACACCAGACCACACAGCAGGCTAAGGCGGTCAGAGATATAGGGGGCGCACAGAACATGGCCCTGGCAGCCCAGGCCCACCGGTTATAGTCCATACCAACTAAGCAAAGGTAGCGAGTTGGGCCTAAAAAGAGCTCGTGGAATTAATTCCCCCTCCCCTACATAGATGCTGAAACTCCAGCTCAAGGACTCTAGTTGACAGCAATAAACACCTGAGTGATTTATGGCGATAAAGGACTTTATGATAAGGAATCAATATTCCTCTACGTTTGATTTATAACTCGATTTATGACCTGTACATTTGATTTGATTTAGGACCTGGTGACAAGCCAGGCTGTTTTGATTTGTGGCACGATGCATGATGATGTAACGTTAAGAAGCAGTCTGTGATTTAAGATGACAGTTATAGTTGATGATTGTTTTATGAACGGACGGACGTGCAGGATGATTTATGACCCCCAATAAAGTTGAAGCAGGTGCAGGTATTGTGCAACATTGGTGTAAATAATGCTGCGGACAAAACCTTCCAAACGTGTTCATTGTGTAGAGTTTCAATGCAGAATGGGAGTGGCAGCATGCAAAGTATAACGTAAAATACCACCATGCACTGGTGCGTCCGTGTTGTTTAAACTAGTACTGACTGACAACTACTGTCTCTGCCCTCATGAATCCAAGAGAACTTCCGCTGTCAGTTTATTTCTGTTACTTTCTTTCAATTTAGGTGAAGCTGTCGCAAAACATACAAGCAATAAAGTGCTGGCAGTGAAACACAGCTGCGCCGAGATGCCAAACCCCAAACCAACAAGAGCTGACTTTCTGCAAGTGGAGGAACCGAATGAGGCGTGTAGCCCCAGAGAAACGCATTCTCTATTCTTTTTTGACTGGGACTTCTCTGTCGTGTTAGTCAAAATTTTAAGAATAATGATCCACCCACCCCAGGGTCGAGAGAGACTACCTACCTACCAGAGAGACCCCAGCAGGAACATCAACATGATGAATGAGGTGATTTAGCAGAGATTGGCAGCCGTGTGTAATTTCTCACTTTGGTAATGAATTATGACAAATTCCTGACTATTCTCTTAAAAGAGAGTTTGGAGCTTACTTTTCAGTCTCAAACTGAAAAGTTAAAGGAATTTTTAAAGTGAACTATACAATAATCGTGCTGAGTACAGTGTGTGGGAAAGACTTTAAAATGCCCTTTTTCTCCTGCTAACACCCAACACGTATATACGTGTAAACGAACTGGACGCTTTGTTCCCTAAATATATTAGCAATTAGAAGAGAACAACTGAAGCACGGATGTGTAATTCTGAAGAGTAATGGAAACAAACATTTAAATAGGATAAAACAAATCAATATACTTCTTGAAGCACACATTAAATATTCTGGGAAACAATTTCCACACGTTATCTTTTGTGTACAATGTAGGTTAATCAGTAAAACTGTGAACATGTAGTTGTCTGTAACAGACAGCGCGCTACCACACCATGCTATAGTAATATTTGTGTTTTTTCTAGCCTTTTTTATTTGGTATTAGATGTGAAAAAGTGTCGCACATATGGTAGCAGAAGTTATTCATAAGTACCTCGAAAACGAGGAAATGTCACACATAAGCAATGTGTAAACCTGGCAGCTATGTCATCTCTTTCCGCATGCCGGGCAATTTTGTATTATGCTCTGTTGTATGGGTCTTTGTGTGCTGGGGCAGTTTCTCACCTCAGTCCTCCGGTACAGGGTGGCTTCCCCGTAAGCCCCGTGTCCCAACACCCGAATGGGGACGTAATGCAGTTCTTCCTGCTCTCCGCTGAAGCTCCCTCGCGAACGTCCCACGCCCCCATCACCCTCACCTCCGAAGTCGGAGTTGATGGAGTCGCAGTGACGCTCGTACTGTCCGAGGGAGGACATGATGCTCGGTGACCTGGAGTCAGCAGACTGAAGGGTCGCAAAAGGAATACCTTGTAGTACGTGGGAACAGGGGGGAACAAGAAGACAGTAAGAGCAGCACAACGCGTATTCACGAACAGGGCTTTGGCTGCACACATGGACATATAGAGTTTTAAGCCCCTCTCTCTCGCGGGTCTCTAGACCCTTCCTCTCCCCGTGGCCTTCACTTCACGCACACCACCGGACCTACAGAGAAAGCTTCCATGTTATTATGAACCGGAAGCGCTATTCTGCTTTTGCTGTCAGTTTTCAAGTGATACTTCCGGTCTCAAACTGCGAGCAACAAATTGAAGTTCGGATCATGGAGGCCATCTTGGATAGGGTTTCCCGTGTCTGCACAAGAGTAGCTATTTGGGATCTGGGTATGTATGCTATCTATTACAGCAGCTGAGCTGTTAATGATGCCAAAAGAGATATACGATAAACTCGGAAAAGTTAATATAGGAATGCTGCTGTCGAAAATACATGCTAACATGTGGCAACACCTACCAGAGAGATCATAGGCGTCAAATGAGTTTAGGCAGCGAACGGCTTAATATACGGATATATATATATATATATATATATATATATATATATAGATATATATAGATATATATATATATATATATATATATATATATATATATATATATATAGTTTATGTCAATGCTTATGCATTTTCACATTTAATGGGATGTTTGTTAACAACAAGTGACACACTGACGAAGGCTAACGCCGATACACGTCTGTGCTGTTTGTTCCCAAAAGAATAAATCACCTGGATAAACTCTTGGTCTACGAGTGCTGCCTCTTTCTTGTTAAACTGAGGAGGGTTTTCGAGCGAGATATATATATATATATATATATATATATATATATATATATATATATATATATATATATATATATATATATATATATATATATATATATATATATATATATATATATATATATATATATATATATATATACATATACATATATATACATACATACATATATATATATATATATATATATATATATATATATATATATATCCATTCAAACGAAAGAAGTTCGCCCGACCTGTCTTCAGGAAATAACTTGCACTTTTATTCCACAAAGAAACAGCCTCGTTAAAAGTCCTTACGCGTTTCAGCTACATCGGTAGCCTTGATCACAGGTGAGCTGCATGCATGAATTTGGGGGGTAACTACGTGCTTTATACGCCTTCATTGGACTACAACATCTTTACGCAGTCCTTACTTATTACAATTCCCAGAATGCGCTATGAATGTTAAACAGTCTCACAATCTTGTGGTGCTTCCACTGCTAGTCATTTTCCCAATTCCCATCCTGTTTGTAAAATATCGGGTATTTTCACAGTTCGACGTGCAACTTACTGAGTTCATTCAAAGTACTGTTAGTCTGCTCAATAGTCATAAGGCTGTTGCTATTTTCCCAATTGTAAGTAGTACCTGAAAGCCTGAAGTCCGTACTTGAGGAACAAATGTGGTTCACCTTCCCTTGCTTCACAGTGTTTACCAAAATTCCTCGGCTGGAATGCTCCATGCCATTTGCTGTTTGGAACACTGCAGGCGGGTCCCGCTCCTTTTTACAAATCCAAGCTTAATTTGTCAGCAGAAAGCATAGACCTCTTCCAGGGAGGTCTCGGCGCTGGGGGCGGACAACCTCCATACATACATATATATACATAAATACATATAAACATATATATATATATATATATATATATATATATATATATATATATATATATAACTATCGATACTAAAAGCCATTAGGTTGAATGGAGAGATTGACAATTATTTTCTCTGCTGTTAATGAGTTTTTTCCAAAGAGAATAATGTGAGAAGTTGGCCTGCTATATAATGTTCACTATTCTAGTGAGCACTTTGTATCAGTCCAAACAACCCTTATTGATGATTGGTTGTAAGTCAACCGTAGACCAGCTATCCTAGTAGCATGGACAAGAGCAGTCTTTAGGCTAGACTCTAGAGGGCGTGTTAAGCCAGCTGTTATACCATCACATATACCCCTTGAACACCAAGTGAAAGGACACCACACAAGTTGTTATGAAAATAAAGTATATTTATTTAGAACACAACAACCCTGGACTCTTTATGAGGACAGGGTGCTAAGCACAATACAAAGCTCTTAGGAAAATACGCAAAGTTGCACAATTTACACAAATGCCCGAGGGGCACGAAAAACCATATACTCTAAAAGTGGAATGCGAAATTACTAGCAGGTAAGTACTACTCTAATAGGCTTGGGGATCGCTAGGACTTGACTACTGAACCTTCAGATTACTAGCAGGAGGCCTAGGGGGATCAGATGCAGAGTGTGCACTCTCACGCGGGATGCGGAACAAAGTCTATGGTTGCTAGAATTTACAAAGTTAGTGTTATCGGACGAATCCGATAGGTAGAGCTGAAACGAAAAAGGATCTGGACCCATGGATAGCAAAGCTATGCTGGAGCACCGAAATGATGAGTTTACCTAGCCCAGGGACTGCGGCTGCATAGGTCTGAAAAGACGTCGGGAATCCTTGTTGCAGTCTATGGAGCCTGAAAGAAGAAGTTGCTGGCAGGCGACCAGTGAAGAGATTCGGATGGATCCAAGCCTGGATCGAAGATGGAGGACACATGTAAGCAGAGGGGACCAAGTCCTGAATCACTAGCCAGTGATCAGATGGGCACCAGGATGGCACCGGATGGAGTCACCTCGACCAGGTGAGTGGGCGACGCTGGGCTCTGCAGTCTCACGGACCAGGAGGCGTTGTCAGCGACCAGGATGGAGGTGCGAGCTGTCCCACGATGGTATCTGCTGTTGACGTCGCTGGACCCAGGATTGGGGCAACAAGTCTTGCCAAATGCAAGCCCACGCGGTGGACTCAAAATGGCGTCTGGAGTGGACCAGGAGGGTCCAGGGTGCTCCTCTTTTGGAGGGGAGCAAGCAAGGGCCAGTCTGGAGCAACCAGACCAGCGGTGTTGATGTCGTCGTTCGTCGTCGGGAAGGCCACAAGCCAGCGGGCTAGTAGCCAGACAACGCGGTGAGCAGCAAAGAGCAGAAGGGCCCCACGCAGATCTCGTGGAGGCTGGGAGGCTGAACTTCGGTGCTGGAACTGCTCAGGGTTGGGGCTTCTCGGACCCCAAAGCACTCACTCGAGGATCCCTCGGCGGTCGTGCTGGGCAAGCGTCGTGCAGTCCTGAAGATGGCCGGTCCCTCGAGGTCTCGTCACACCCACGAATCTCAGCTGGGCAGATGATGCAGGTTGAGGTCAGAGGTGCCAGGGAAGCCGGTTCTCGTCGAGCTGGGCAATCTTGATCCGGAGGAGAGACTTACAGCAGACCGCGATGCTTGGATGGTGCCTGCGGATGCAGGGTGACTACTCCTTAGTCACAAGGGAGAAATCTTGAGAAGAAGTCGAGAGTTCCTTTCGTAGAAAGTAGTTTCAGGATTCAAAGATGATCTAATTTGGAAGGGGGCCCGCTCCTATCTTTATACTAGGAAAAGGGGCTGGCACGCGACTAGGTCCTGCCCATGGGTGGGACCAGGAAGGGGGGTGGTTACACCCCTCTCCTATGCCAGACTTTTCCCAGGTCAGGGGCTGGTGTGCCCCTGGAACTGGTTCTAGCCGGCCTAGGCATAGTGAGCACCGGGGTGCCACTTGCAGTCACCTTCCTCTAAAGCCCTGCCTACCCAGGATACACAAAACCCTGTCTGGGATGGTGCTAGCACTGCCCCTGACAGGAAACCCTTTGTCCAAGCCTCCCTCGCTGGAAGGACTCCCAGCAGCAGGAGGTCAGACTTGTGTCTGTGGTGGCAGCATCCATTTTGTGATGCTGAGGCTTGAGTTAACTTTAACCGGGGTTCACAGTTACATACATGTCGTGTCACTCTAGAAGGGTGGAATGCTAACCCCGTCGCCAGAATTGGCGAGGGGTTAGTATTCAAATTCGTATGACACCTTACTCGACATGTTTTGATATAGCGATACCAGAGTTAGCATATAACCGCGAGGATTATAATGCACTTAAGAGTATATGGTACGCGTTATCATGGAACAGCTATTAGGACTTGGTTCCGCAAGCTGCAAATGGGCTCAGCTCATGCCAGAGCACCATCTCACATAATTCCAAGCACTCTGCCTTCAGGATTGTCAAGGCCTGCCATAGGAGTGACTGATAGGAATCTATGTGTCCATTTTAGGGTTAGATATAGGTATACTATATCTAAAGCAAAGGGTGATTACACCACCTTGCCCCAGCTGTCGTGCAGCCAGTTGTGTCAGATTTAGATGACCAGCCAGGGGTGGCATAATACATGCTGCAGCCCCTGGTAGGCCCTGGGTACACCTATGCCCTGAGTTACAGGGTCTGATAAGGTGGCCCAGTATCAATTAGATATGTACCTAAGGTACATGGAATCCATTTTAGAGAGAGAGCAGTGGGCCTGGGGCCCTGAATAGCAGGGTCCCAGGTCACTAAGTTGGAAAACCAGCAAAACACCCGGCAAAAAGTTGGGGGCAACCATAGTCAGGTATCCACCTTCCTACACATAATAATAACTATTTTTACAACATTATCTTATAAATATTCAATTGTGGTATTTGTATCGAATTTGCTAATTTGCACAGTTATTGAACAGTAGTATTTATTCCATGTCTGTCCGGCAGATACTCTGTATTACCTATACACTGTCACTTTAAATACTGGTCATTGCCTAGCGCAATTTTCCATGTGATCAAGCTTCGTTGGAGGCGAAATGCGTAATGGCGGCTGGCTGGCTGAAAAAATAAAACCACCTTGAATTAGCACAGAATCTGGGTCTTGTATCGTCGTTTGCCCCCAAGAAAGACTCGGAGCCAGGAGTTATATTAGGCATGTCTTTATTTCTCCGTGCCTACTGCAATACTGCCCCTTCCTGTTCTCCGCCCCTTCCCATTCCGCCTGCCATGTCTCAACATAGAGTCAGGCGGAGGCGATACAACACCTCCCCCCTTCGTACAAACAGTCTTACTGTCTCTTAGAGTTCTTCAATGAGGTGTGCTGGTCGTTTGATGTGTCGTCGTGGACGGATGGGCTGTTCCAGTTCTCGTGTCCGGTGATCTTTGACGTCTTCATGTCTTGCCGGGCTGGAGCGGTCTCGGTGGCTGTTCTCACTCTGACTCGGGGAATCAGCACTGGAGTCATAGATTCGAGCTTCGTCACAGATAGTGGGTGTACACCTTTTAAAGTGTGATATGTTCCGGGTTATTCGTTTGTGATCAGCCTCTGCTGTGATCATGGTCCCTTTCCGACTGGAGACTTGCAAGGGATGAGCAAGATATCGACTGTCTGCTTTCGTTCTGCGATCGCGCCTGACCATCACCCAGTCTCCTTCTTAGATGTCTGCATGTTTTGCATGCCTTCGTTTGTCAGCGTAGACTTTCATCTTCAGCTTCTAGTGGAGAAGTGTGGCTCAATGATTAGAGCGGCAGACCCTGATGCAGAGGTCTAGCCCGGGACCAGGGTTCAATTCCCCGGCTCGGCGGGTCTTGGGCTCAAAATTCCACAGACCTGATAATTCTCGCCTCAGTGCCTATTCCAATCATGGAGTCCCACTCTGCAACTCTGGGGAATAGCTTGCTTAATCTCCACAACGCTAAGGATGCCTGGCCTCCACCTTGGGGGTGCCCAGGAGTGGACGCCTCACAGGGAAAGCCAGGATGGGTTCCACATCGGTATTCGTACAAGCACCTTGAGACCCTTGCGGGTGAGTAGTGCGCTATACAAGTATCAATTTACAATTTTTACAATTTTACAATTTTTCTTGTCGTGGTCTAGTTTGACCAGTGTGTCATGATCAGTGGTCACAGTGTGAGATTGTGAGACGTTGTTCAGAGTGGGTAGCCGTGTGTGGGGAACGCGTCCGACCATTAGGGTGGCCGGGCATTGATTTGTGGTGCTGTGAGGCGTGGTGCGATATGCTTGCAGTACTTCGTTTAGAACTTGTTGTGTGTCACGGTGAGTGAGTTCTGCCTGTTGGACTGCCTTCTTGAGCGTCCCCATAAATTGCTCTACCATGCCATTGGCTTGGGGCCATAGAGGTGTTATCTTCCTGTGCTTGAAGTTAAGGTGTTTTGCGAATTCAGCAAACTCGTGACTATTGAACGGTGGCCCATTGTCTGATTTCACTCCTACGGGGATACCCCAGGCTGCAAAGGTCTCATCAAGGACAAGGATTACTGCTGTCACTTTGGTGGAGGATACTTGATGTGCTATGGGGAATCGGGAGTATTCATCCATGATGACGACGATGTACTTGCCTGACTTTAGAGGGCCAAACAAGTCGATGGCCACTTGTTGCCATACCCCATCCGGTAGTTCCGACATTTGCAAAGGAGCCGGTGGTTCGTCACGACTTACTAGCTGACATGAGGTGCAATCCTTGAGTGTGTTTTCCACCATCTGGTCGAGTAGCGGGAACCAAACACATTCCCGGAGCGCTTACTTGGTGGCGACTATTCCTCTGTGGCCTTCATGGGCCAGGTTGATGATTCCATGCCGTAATCTCTGCGGGATTACTATCCTCCCTCCTCTCAGTAGTAAACCAAACACGCTGATTGACAGTTCTTCTTGAATATGTTTGAATGCCACAAGTTCTTGAGTGTCATGAGCTGTGTCTGGAGAGTTGTCCTTCAAGTGTCTCCATGACTTAGTATGTATGCGATCCCTGACGTCTTGAAACGTGGGGTCTTGGGTGGTTGCCTCACGGATAGCCTCCAGTGGTACAGTGGGAGGGCAAGCATTATGGATGACGAAATGGATATATTCCTCTGCCAGGGAGCCCTTTTCCTTGGTATGTGGTTGAGGGTGTCGGGACATGTAGTCCGCTGGATTCTCTGATTTTCCAGGCTTGTGAATGATGGTATAGACATAATCTTGAAGACGCAATCCTCATCTCTCTATGTGCGGGGGCAATTTAGCTCTAGGATTGCCGAATATTGTGATGAGGGCCAGGTGGTCCGTGATGAGGGTAAAGTGCTTTCCATAAACGAAAAGATGAAAATGTTCGCAGGCCCATACCACAGCAAGACTCTCCTTCTCAGGCTGCGAGTATGCCTTTTCGGTGTTGGTGAGACTGCGACTGGCATAGGCGACTATGTGGTGTTGGTCAGAGTCCTCGTGGTATTGTGCAAGGATGGTGCCTAGTCCCACCGGGCTGGCATCAACGGTTATTTCCGTCTTCCTCTTGGTGTCAAAATATGCTAGGTTGATGGCAGAGCTTACAGCCTTCTTTATCTTGTTGAATGCTTGGTCACAGGCAGGTGTCCATAGGAATGGTTGACCCTAACGAGTGAGTTCTCTGAGTGGGTAGCTGATAGTTGTGTAGTCTCTGATATGGGGAGCGCAATAGCTGGCCATCCCTAGAAATGATCGGAGGTCACTGACGTCTTGTAGTTGTGGAGTATCTGTGAGGGCTGATACTTTCTCTGGGTCTGGTTTCATGCCGTCCTTGGAGAAGATGTGACCATAACATTTAAGGGTTGATTTGTGAAATTCACATTTGTCTGGGTTCAATGTGAGATTGGCGTTTAGCAGTGCGTGGCATACTCTGTCTAGGGCTGTGTCATGTTCAGTCTGATTGTTTCTAAACACCAAGATATCATCGCTGTAGTTGAAAGCGTTCGGGATACCTTGAATCACCTGACGGATTGCTTCTTGGAATATCGCGGCGGCCGAGGATATCCCGAAATTAAGGCATTTGTAGCGGAAAAGCCCTTGATGAGTCGTGAATGTTGTGATGTAACGTGATTTCTCGTGCAGTTCTAACTGGTGGTATCCCTTGTTGAGATCTAATTTCGAGAAAACTGTCGCCCTATTGAGGCGAGCGATCATATCGCTAATGTGGGGCCCTGGATGTCGCTCCCTTTCAATGGCCGTGTTGGGCGCGCGCATGTCCACACACAAACGCACTTTGTTGTCTTGCCCTTTCTTGGGTACTACCACCACCGGCGATACCCAGGGTGTGGGTTCTGAAGAGCGTTCGATGATATCTGTTCTTAGTAGGTCTTGTAGTTCATTATCCACTGCCTGTTGTAGGTGAAAAGGTACCTTTCTGTGGTGTTGCGCTACAGGCGTTACTTGCTCATCAATATGCAACTTGACTTTGAATTGGTTGAGTTTCCCTAGACCCTTGAAGAGATTCGGAAATTTACTGACGATATCTGGGGCATCTTCTATCATGTAGAGGAGTTCAACGAGCTTCAGGCGTTCTGCGGTTGGCAAACTGAGGAGGCAGTCTGCTGCGTCGGGACCTTCAACTACATGAACATAGGCTTGGATCTGTCGGTCTTTGTAGGCTAGTGTCGTGCTAAACCGGCCTAGACATGGCAACGGTTTCCTGGACATCCATGTGTAAACTCGGACGGCCGCTGGTTCTAGTTTTGGTCTGGGTTTCATGCTTTGGTATTCACGGGTGCAGATATAGTTCAGGGATGCTCCTGAGTCCAGCACAAATTTAGCAGGGTAATTTCCTATTCGGATGTCCAATTTGGGGTACTTCTTTAGTCGGTCCGGATCTGACACCATGCATATATATTTATCACTGTCCTGCGACACAGGTGTGGGTGACGATGATCCACTCGATGTTGATCTTCGAGATCTGTATGAGCTGGTTGAGCGAACACTTGATCTTGACAAGCTAGAGGAACTCCTTTCTCTCCCTTTTACCGCTCGAGCATGGTGACGTGTGCTCGGCCGTGACATGGTTGCCTTCCGCTCCGACTGTGGTGTTTGACAGGCTACTTCAAAGTGATTTTCTCTTCCACAGCGGTGGCATTGTTGGCCAATAGCAGGGCACTGCCCCGAGTGAGGGTATTCTTGACCACATCTGTAGCACTTCGTTGCAGGTTTGCTGTTCCTACTATGTCGTGGTTCATGACGCGATGACGTCCCTCGGGAGGTCTGTTTGAATTTTCTCGATTTGTGGTGGTCCGAGTGACGTTTCGTGTCCGTGCGGGCTTGCATTCTGAAGCCTGTTCCTTCTTTTCAGGCTTGTTGGCCTCCATCTTTTTTGCGTGATCTTCCGCTTGATTATTTATTCGTATCATCTCCTCTATTTTTTCCAAAGTCTAGTGTTTCTTCAGTAATCGCCGACGCAGGGACTCGGATTGGCAGCCTTCGATTATGCGCAGTCGCAGCGCATCTTCTGTGGTGAAGGCGTCAAACTCGCAGTGTCGGGCTAAGCGCCTGATGCGCGCAATGAAGTCACACATAGGTTCATCCTTTTCTTGTGACGCTAGATTGAACGTATAACGCTCATAGTCCAGATTATGTTTGTGTAGGAATTTCCGGTCAAGGGCCCCTTTTACATCATCATAGGAGGCGGCGCTGGCAGCGGGCAGTTCTTTGATGATTTGCGCAATGTCCTTCCCAACCAGGTTTCGCAGCGTTATTAGTTTTTGCTTGGGATCCTGTACCTGGGACCTTGTCATGAAATCTTCAAAATTCTCCGCCCAGCTTTTCCATTTGGAACCCATGCTGTTTCCGGAAATCAGTTCCAGTGGGTCTGGTGGGCGTAAGTAGGATACCCCCATGAATACTTGAGGCGATGGTTGGGGTTGGGCCGCTGCCCCAGCATCTGAGGTGTTAGGCTGAGTGGTCATCCTGATTCCACTTATCAACTGGTTTACTGGCTGCCACTTAGATTTTGTACTTTTGGTGACGTGTTAGGTCTTGCCTGACTTTAAAATGGCCACCACAGAAAATCCAATGGAGGTCTATGGCCAGCGCCTGACTTCAAGATGGCCGCCGCTTAGGACAAACTCTTCTTTCACACTCTCGAGTTGCCTCTCTTCAAACGTTATCACAATGTCTTTATTTGCAACACGGCATTCAGGCACATCCCTCGCTTGCTCTGTTTTCACTTACAGCGCTTGGGGGAGGGTTCCAGGCTTCATCTAATTGCTCTCGTGCCTTCCACTCGCACTGCCGAGGCTCGGCCGACTCTTGGTGCGAACTGAGCCGAGATGATGATTTCTGCACTTGGGCTGCAAATATTTGGCAGCGCTCCTGCTGGGCAGCGTCCAGGCGACGCGCGGAGCTCCTCCGCGATTTTCGCGCTTTCTTCGCGCCTTTTCCCGTCGCGGTGCTGCTGGCTCTCCCGTCTTTGGCCGTACACTTACAGCAGGGGCGCAGGTGCTGTGGGCTGTAGAAATCCCACCCTCGTCGCCAGTGTACCGTCGTTTGCCCCCAAGAAAGACTCGGAGCCAGGAGTTATATTAGGCACGTCTTTATTTCTCTGTGCCTACCTCGATACTGCCCTTTCCAGGTCACTTCCTGTTCCCCGCCCCTTCCCATTCTGCCTGCCCTGTCTCAACATAGAGTCAGGCGGAGGCGATACGACAGGTCTGCTTTCGTCATTTGTGCAGAAAACTTCGGCGGCTGCCTGGTTTAAGTGAAGAGCTACGTGCATATTGAAGTACCGAAAATAACTTCCTAGGTACAAGCAGAACCCTTCCTGGCTTGGGCAACGCGGCAGGAAGTGCAGCCTTTTCTGTTCACCCGGAAGAGGAAAACTACAAGCTCCGGTGAGGAGCAAGCGGCAAGAGCCCCCGGATACTGCTGAATGGTTTTGCTGGACTGCTGATACCTACATTGTGCGTGCCTGTGGTCAGGCTTGAAGATTGGTAATTCAGCTGCAGTGACACGAAGGGCGGAGTATCCGGTAAGGAGTGTGCGGGCAGTCTGACGGGGAAATTTGTTACTTGTCAGAGGCCACTTCAAGGTGCTGAGCAAGTGGTGCTCACAGCCATAGTGCCGTAATGTCCGCGAACAGATTGCGGGAACGAGAGGAGGTGGCGGAAAACATGTTTTTGGATTCCCCGGCTGGGGGATCTGGTTTGGCGGAACAGACAGTACAGGCTACAACTGGGAGCCCCACCACTCGGCATATGTTCAAGAGGCTTGAAAAGCTGATGCGCTCTGAACAATCCAAGTGGTGGGAGCACCGGTCCCTTTCCCGGAATTTACAAGTCGGGAGACTGCCGCGTGGACTTCGCATCACCCTGGCTTCCAGCTACGATAAACCCGACCCAGAAATGTTGAGGGAATGGGCGGAACGAAATCTAGAGTCATCGAGCAAAATAATGGCGCTTCTGGTCAGATATGCAGAGAGTGACCGAGTGACATTACAGGGAGAAATTGGAAATCGAAATAACTGCTTTGGAAAATGATGGTAAAATAACAAAGTTGCGAAATGAAATGTTGGCCAGACTGAAAAAGGAAGAAGAGGTGATTAAGATAAGAAAAGCCTTTAAGTTCGAAAGGGACTGGCTGGATTACCTCAATGGTCAAATTTTCACCTTCGCCCGTCGATATGATGAGGTTAAAGCAAGGGTTAAAAATATGCAGAACAAGGGACATAAGGACAATATCAGTTTCTGCATCAGAGATTAGTTCAGCTGCGGAAAGTGAACCAGAAAGTGAACCTACAAATATGCAGTCATTGGGGTTTACCAAACTTTCACTGGCCGAAGAGGTGGATTGTCTCTGTACAGGTCGAAGGGACACCCTACGCTCCCGTGCACCACCTGGAGGCCAGACCAAAGGCGCAATTTCAGGCGGGCCCAACGCCGCAAAAGTATTAAGCGACGGAGGCAACAAAACAAAGGGGAGCTACATGGGGGAGATGGAATCGCAACCAGAGTCGTCAAAAGGCACAAGCAGCAGCTCCAACTCAATAATCAATTTAACCTCAATAGCTCTTTCCAAAAATGTCGAACATGTGTTGAAATTGGGGTTATCATATTGTCCACCCTGCAATTTCAATTATGCGAACACACACATGGACACCTTCAGATTTATTCGGAAGTAGAAACTTAGTAAGATTCACAGCATGATACCCAAGAAAAAGAAATCTACAGAAGCAAGAAAAAGTCCCACCTTACTAACAGTGGAAGATAAAGAGGCGTTTGAGGAGATTTGGGCACTTCAAAAAAGAAATGGATGGGGATAGTAGTCTTGTGCCCAATACAGCACCGGAGGCATTCATCAAGTGCTTAACCCCATTCAAGCCTAAATCCACTTTTCAACCAATAATGGTTCATGACAACATCGATGCTTGCCATGATTTGGTGGTCCAGGACCTTAAGAAACTATATATCTCCACCAATAACAAACGACATGCCATTACCAACCAAAATCGTTGCTATGCCCAATTAGTTAAAAAGTTGGATGCAAACAACACGGTTATTGTAAGGCAAGCCGACAAGGGCGGCAATGTGATACTGTGGCCCCGGAGCTTGTATATGGTGGAAGCTGAAACTCAATTAAAAGGGGATACTTTGTGCTATAAGAAAAGTAACTTACCTATGGTTAAAGCTGCATGGGTTTATCAGTTTAAGAAACTCCAGGCTTGGAGGAGTGGTGGAGTGATCACTGAAGATGAACTTCGATTCATGAAGAAAGAACATCCAGTGATCCCAACTTTCTACCTGATCCCCAAGGTACATAAAAACTATGAAAATCCCCCAGGACGTCCCATTATTTCAGCGATAAATAGTTCCCTGGAAAATGTATCAAAGTATGTTGATTTCTTTTTACAAGACTGGGTCAAGGGACTGAGATCCTATGTTCAGGATTCATCAGACTTTATCCGTAAGATTGAAGGTGTTCAATGGTGTCCAGATATGTGTTTAATGACTCTTGATGTGTCCTCCCTATATACCTCTACTAGCAACCCGCCCCGGCGTTGCCCGGGGCAGAAGGGGCTGGGGCCAGCATCGCAGCAGGAGAGGCGCAGCAGAGCGGCCGTTTTGTTGGTCCTACCCGCTTCTGCCCACGCTTTGTTTTCCTCGACGTCCCGACTTTGTGGAAAAGGCTTTCTGAGCACTCAGTGTTCATGGCCCCTGCCTGTCCCTTGGTGCGCACCCACGGCTGCTTCACTTACCTCATCCGCCGCTTCTCACCGCGCTGCTGAGTTTACCACTCTACTGCTCCTCCGCTTCTCGCCGCCCCTCACCCCTTGTCCGCTTGCTGCTCCTCCCCGCCTGTCCGCAGCTCCTCCCCGCGCTCATGTCGGCCGCTCTTCCTCTTGCTCCTGAACGACGCTCTTCCCCGCGCTTCCGATGTCATCACACACGTCGCGGCCGGAGCTACTTCCAAGGGACTACTATTTTTTTATTCATAAATTTTTTAAAGAACATATATTTTTCATTTTTATATAGCCTATGTCCTTCTGCTTGCCCTGACGTTTTCAAAGATGTCTTGGGTGTTTGGATTGGTGGTGTACTTTTCGAGTTTACCTGGCTCAAAGGACACAGTTCTCTCTTTATAATAGTAGTATAGATTGGTCATCGTGATGGTTTAAAGGCGGTGGAATATTTTTTGAACAAACGCCCGATGCATTGTGTGGTTCACAATAGAATGCTGCTCTCCATGATAAAGATGTGTTTGGAACAGAATTACTTTGTTTTCAATAATCAGATTTACCAACGAACCAGGGGTTTCGCGATGGTGGCCTGTTTCTCCCCCAGTTACGCATGTTTACACATGGGACTGTGGGAGGAACAGGTCCTGTCGGCAGAACTCAGGGACATCATGGCGTTAAACATTGTTGTGTAGCTCCGCTACATTGACAATTTGTTTTTTGTTTGGCGGGGAACAGAGCAAGCAGCTAAAGAATTTGTGAATAAGTTGAACACCAATGCTTTGAACCTTAGATTCACATCTCACATTCATGCGACTTCTATTTGCTTTCTGGACATGCAAATTTATGTGCATAACAACACTTTCGCGACCAAGCTTTACAGAAAGCCAACAGCTGGCAACACCATTCTTCACGCCACTAGTCACCATCCCCGTCATTTGATCCGCAGGATCCCCTACGGGGAAATGCTGCGGATCAAACGATTATGTAGCGTTGAGTTGGAATGTGTCGTTGCACAAGAGGCTAGCAGGCAAAGATTCCTGGAAAGGGGCTACTCGAAGAATATTGTGGAATCAGCAATAAGGAGGACACAACAAATGTCCAGTGAGAGGCCTTAATTCCTAAACCACGGGCTGTAGCTATTGCCTCACAAGATGACAAAATACAATCACGCATGATTGTTACGTACAGCAGGCAACACTCTGACATTAGGAAGATCTTATATCGAAATTGGAACCTCATCAAAGGGGATCCAGTGATAGGTCAGAGGGTTCCAAACAAGCCTATGCTGACTTTTATGAGATGCACCTCAATGGCTAAATCTTTGGTCAAAAACACCCTGGAACCACAGTTGTCAAACCCATGGGGGCTTTAAGTAAAGGTTTTAAAAAGTGCAGTCAGTGTGAAGCTTGCTGGTATGTTTGTAACAAAAGTAACTACATTAGCCCATTTGCACAACGTCCGCGAGAGATCACCAAATGGCTAACATGTAAAACAGATTTCGCGGTATATGTGCTGGAGTGTCCGTGTTGGCTGAGGTAACTGGGAAGTACCAAATTGCCAGCCCACAAAGGAATACTCCAGCACATAAGGGCTATTGTTGGTAAAGATCAGGCCTATCTGGTAGCCAGGCCTTTTGAGGCATCACATGAGTCAAATCTATCAGAGCTCCAGTATTATGTTATTGATACGGTGTGGCCACTGAAAAGAAGAGGTGATAGAGAAGCGAGGCTTCGGCTTCTCGAAACTAGATACATTCTGGAGCTGGACAGTAAACAACCGAATGGTTTAAATGCCACAGAAGGCTTACACACTTGTTTACAATAATTAAGCCTTGACATAGGAAATGCACATATATGACCCTACTCTGCAATCTTGGGATCATGTTAGTGCTATTTTTTAAGAAATATGTAGCATTTAGAACTGCCTGTACTGTATATCAATGTTTTTGCTTCATCACTTTATCAATGATAAAATTTCCCGCCTCCGTTTATGGAGTTTTTAAATGGCGGGGGGTCAAACCGGGATTGTTCCGGATATGTAAATTCATTCTATGCACTTGCACGAGCAATTTTTTACACTTATATGACTTATATGTACCAGTATATCAGTCATGTGATTTGTGGTCAGAGTAGGACTATTAAATTGATCAATGCCCACTGGGGCAATATCAACTATAGATACAAAAAGCCATTAGGTTGAATGGAGAGATTGACAATTATTTTCCCTGCTGCAAAGAATTTAATTTTGTATTTACAATGAATTTAGCATTGCAGTTGCAAAAATACATGAGGAGTAATTCGTTGGAAAATCGTTAATGAGTTTTTTCCAAAGAGAATAATAATAACTATTTTTACAACATTATGCATTTTATATGATTTTATCATATTTATTTATCTTATAATTATTCAATTGTGGTATTTGTATCAAATTTTCTAATTTGCACAGTTATTGAACAGTAGTATTTCTTCCATGTCTGTCCGGCTGATACTCTGTATTACCTATGCACTGTCACTTTAAATACTGGTCATTGCCTACCGCAATTTGCCATGTGATCAAGCTTCTATGGAGGTGAAACGCGTAGCGGCTGGCTGGCTGAAAAAATAAAACCACCTTGTATTAACACAGAATCTGGGTCTGCTTTCGTCATTTGTGCAGAAAACTTCGGCGGCTGCCTGGTTTAAGTGACGAGCTACGTGTATGTATATATATATATATATATATATATATATATATATATATATATATATTATATATCCATCAAAAACCTCCTTTCACACATCAAAGGAGGTGCACCAACTCTGGTTAGGTTCCAATTCAAATGCTTTTAATGTAAAATAGCACGAAGTTCAGAGGTTTAAAAGTCCCAACGTTTCTGCTCTCAACGAGCCTTGATCACGGGAAACAGTCTCTGATTTGAGTTTTGAAATCAGAGACTGTTTCCCGTGAAACGTTGGGACTTTTAAACCTCTGAACTTCGTGCTATTTTACATTAAAAGCATTTGAATTGGAACTTAACCAGAGTTGGTGCGCCTCCTTTGATGTGTGAAAGGAGGTTTTTGATGGATGTTTAAACAGAAGCCTCGCACTGTTTGCACCAGCCGCCCTTTAAGGTCCAGGCTTGTTTTGCGGGGCAATTTGGATGGATATATATTATATATATATATATATATATATATATATATATATATATATATATATATATATATATATATATATATATATATATATATATATATATATATTCCATTCCCGTGCACAGGCGTCAAATGAGTTTTCTCCTGTGCAAGGTAATGAAACAAATATATATATTTATCGAACAGTCTCACTTCCAGCCGGCGAAGAGAGAGTCATGGACTCCAGTATTGCGTGGCAAAATCAGGTCTTTATTTTTATCTCACATAGCCATATGACGCGTTTCGGACATCAGAGTGAAACGCAGTCCGCCTACTTTTTTATATTTTTGTGTTTTCCTTCCCCCTTGTCACATGATAAATAAACATAAACAGCATACTATGTTACATTGTCTCACATAGTCTGTTTTCTGGTCTATGTGCTCTATAATCAGGCAATTGTATTTTCTTCCTTACTGCGCTGTAAATGTTATTTCAGTAGGCGACATTGCATAGAGTCTAGCAACATTTGAAAGTGCACGTGCTTATTGATAACTGCATGAATGCAGATATATTGTTGCATTAATTAAGCAATGGTTCAGTCATACTATTCACATTTATCTCAATTCAATAAATAAATATATATATATATAAACAAGAGAAAATATAGAAGGGCAAAGGAATTTTAAAACCGATGGTGAACATTTTTCAATCAAGAAGGTACTATACCAACATTTAAACAGGAAAGGGTAAATCTTTAAATTCAAATAATGGATGATAAGAAACCTTGGTAAAGAGTAGGCTTGACAGAAATAAAGCTTTTGATTCCTAAATAAAATTCCTTGTAAGAATTTAATGGATGAAATACATCTCAGGCTTCAGTTATAAAAAGTAAAATAGAATGGATACTGAAATTGACACTCTAAACCTTGGTACTCTCTGACCCTGTGGAAGGCTAATGCTGAAACACGTAGGTCAAATGTTTGTTGCACCATATGAAATTAACTGAATAAATAAAGAAGATTGCTGTAAACTTACTATTCTGTGCCCGCTGCTTCTGTCCCACTGGAAATGTGTGGCTGAATTTGGTTGTATGTGAGGTCCTTGAGGAGCAATCATATGCAAAGTATAGTATGGACACCGGAACGCACACGGCGAGTACCTGGATGTGAGATGGCAAATTCCTTGTCTGGTGGTGAAAAGTTTTGGAAGAAGAAATGATGAAACGCTTCTTATGTCTGCCATCAGAGAAGAGACTTGGACTAGCGGTAAGGTGAGGTCGGGGAGGAAAGGGCTTAGGGACGTGATTACTCACGCTCTGGTGGGGACGCAGGTGTTACTACCCCGCTCTGAACCTCCTAGCCAAAATCTACAGTGGTTGTCTCAAACACAATTTGACCGAGACAGGCATAATGTCTGGTGGACGGGATGAATTAAAGTATAACAGTGGTGATGAAAGAAAAGCATTTAGAATTCTGATGCGCTGACTTGTTCTGTATTTCTCGAGTGTGTACTTCCAGCAATCAAAAGATTTAAAGGAGAATAAGAGCATACGAGAGGTGCAAGGCATTGAATGAAACGACAACTGGTGATGAATACAAGTAAATAAGAGACAAATAGAAGCAATAAATAAAGAAAAAGTGAAAAATAAAATAAGAAGAGCAAGTAAGGAACTGCAATCACCTGAGGGGGATTTTCAACATTTGGAGTGGATTAGAAAACGGAGCTAGAAAGGATGGCTGATAGACAGGCTAAACAGGAGTTAAAGGCAAAACAGCTCTTAAGCCACCAATGTGAAGATGATGGGGAACCTAATTCGGTGACAGGAGCCACAGAAATATCTCCTCTCAGAATGGTAAAAGAACTATAACAAATGAGAATTATGGAGATAAACAAATGGTGGGAAAATACCACACTGAAAAACGACATAAAATGTGGGAGAGTCCCTAGGGGCCTATGGATCTTTGTACTCCCGACTGATTTGGAACCAGACTGGCTAAACCAATGGCAAACTGATAATGGAATGTTACAAAAAGCTGATGCAAACTTTGATTATACATGCAGAATGGAAATTGGTAAAAGTTGTTGAAAGGATTAAAGAATTAGAGGGCGCATTGGAAATTTTTACAGAAAAGGAAGTAATAAAGAATGTTCTAAAGAATATGGAAAGGAAATTAGAAAAACATGAAAAAGAGTTGGGCGATAGAATGTGAAAAAGTTAATTCGGGACAGAAGGAAATATGCAGCAGGGAGTATTTACACCTTCGCCAGAAGATTTGATCATCTATACAATCGCCAAGCAGCAGATAGGAAGACAGTGATGGCGACAGCCCCATCTAGTGCAGAGAGCTCAGAAGTGAGTTCAGAGGATGATGAAACTACAGCTTCAGTGCCCAAGCTGGATTTTTTAGGGGAGATGAGACTGTCTCAAAATTAGCACAAGAAGAGGAGGAAGAGGAGTAGTACGGAAAGAGGTGGCAAATTCTCCAGAACAAGAAGGTCAAAAAGAGGTTGTGGAACAAGAGGACAAAGATTTTGAACAATGTACTACCGCAAAATAACTTGATTATCAACATCTCAGTTTAGGTTTTGAATGAAAATCATATCAACCTCTTAAATAAAGGATTGACTTTCTGCCCCAAAGCCAAATTGGATCTAGTGAATGCTAGGGTTAACTTGTACAAATTCACATGGAAAGTACAGTTAACAAATTCTTTGCAAAGAAAGGGCAAAGATCACAAGGAGTGGGAAGTAAACCATTGTTATAAAAACATAAAAGGAAGGGATTTAAATCCATTAAGGATGCTGGCTAGTTTACAGATGGAAGCAGCAGGAGAAGAATCACATGAGAAGCTGAAACCTTATCAGATATGAAATTGTGTCAATACGTAGGAATTCCAACATGTGAAGCAACTGGAAGTAGTTGTAAATTAAATTCAAAATTTTGTCCCCAGCTCCCAGCAGGGAACAAGGTGGATATATTTCAGGAGAACATGAATAAGGGTCTCAACAAAATTAATAAGAACATTAAAAAAATTAATAGAGGGGAAAATGTGCATAGAAACATGACATAAAATGACTGGGAGGCATCATTGACTTACAATAGGATTAGAACATCATCATAAAGTCAAGCGACTAGGGTGGAGATATTGTGATTTTAGATTGTGATAAGTACCTAATGTAAGCAAATAGGCAACTGACAAACATGAATCACTGTAGAAAACCTGAGAAAGATCCCACTGATGAATATATGAAAATCTTTCCCCTGTAATTAAATGAATGGTATGACACAGGCCTCCTTGATTATGAGGAGCATCAATATCTAAGAACAAGCCATCCAACCTTTCCAACAATATACTTTCTTATGAAAGTACATAAGGACTGTGAAAATTCCCCGGGGAGACCAATAGTGAGTTCAATAGGATCTCTATTTGAAACACATCAAGATTTATAGACATCTTTTTTATTTCCATATGTGGTCGCACTTCCATTGTATATAAGGGATTCTCAAGATTTTTTAAACAAAATCAGTGGTATGCCCTGAAATCCAAAATATTTAATGACTACAGTAGTTGTAATCTCACTGTATACTTCGATCCAGCATCAAGATGGGATAAAGGTGTGTCAATATTTTTGGAATTCCCAGTCTATATCTCTCTTAGTACATTCTAATATGTTACTAGAGATGATGGATCTCTGTTTGAATCCTAATGTTTTTGTTTTCAATAAATAATTGTTTTTACAGGTACAAGGAACTGCAATGGGGTCATCAGTCACCCCAAATTATGCAAATCTTAAGATGAACGATGGGAATCTGAAGTCGTATGGAACGGACAAAACTTGCTATACATGGAAAAACGCATATTGTGGGTCCGTTTCATCATTGACCACCTTTTTATTATCTGGGAAGAAGACAAAGCAGAGTTAAAGAGCTTCTTAAAATCCCCAGATAATAATACACTAGGTTTAAGGTTAACATATGAAATAACAAGACAAGGAAATAAGTTACCTGGACATTGGGATTTAAATTAGTGAAAAAAAATCTACACTAAGATACACAGAAAGGCAACCAGTACCAACAGTATTCTGAATTGAAAATAGCAGACACCCTTGGAGTTTAAAGTGGAGTGCCCCCTATGGAGAGTTTCTCTGGGTGAACAGGAATTGCTTGGAGGAGGAACAATTTGAAAAACAAGTTGAGGAGATGTATTTTCTTTGATGTTTTATATTTTCTATTTTGAATTCTGGCCTCGTTTGTGTTCACATGTCTGTTTTACTGTATTTTCTGGTCACGCTTTTGTAAAGCGCTCTGATACCTTCGGGTCTAGCAAGCGCTATATAAAACTTATATCAATAAAAAAATGAATAAATATGATTGCTTTAAATTTAAAGGATACCCAGTCAAGTTCTGGACGATGCATTACTAGATCAAAGGATATGAAAAGAGAAAACCTTCATACTGTGAAATCAGAAACTGAAAAAGAAGGATGTGAAATAGCAAGGTATATTATGGATTATGATACCTCCAATTTTGCGGTAAAAAACTATTTAAAGACAACTGGAAAATTCTCCGGATAGATGATGACCTCAGAGATGTACTACCAGAAGCTCCCAATACTACCTATAGGAAAACAGCATCGCTTGAAGATCTTTTAACAAAAAGTGTTTACAATCCTGATAGATCAACAAGTAAAATTACAATTGGAAATCGGTTATCTAATATGAAACAAGGTTTCTGGAAGTGTCAAAGATGTAAAGGGTGCACCCTTGGAATCAATACAATCGAATTTGAGACAATCCAAGGAAATCATAAAAAAATAAATGACTGGTGGTTTACATCCTTCACTGTTCATGTGGTCAGAAATACATTGGAAGTACAGTGAACAAACTGAAATTGAGCATCTTGCAACATCTACATGCAATAAAGATTTTTCCTATAATATGGCGAAGCACATTTGGAATGCACATAATCGCGAAATAAATACTTAGGGGTTCTATGGAATACACCATGTGGCAAAAAAGATAAGAGGTGGTGATAGAGAACTGGAATTACTTTGAGCTGAATCCAGGTGGATAATATTAATGAGGACAGAACATCCTAGAGGACTAAATTCAGATGTTGACCTCCATGATCACCTTTGACTGATCACGGAAACCTGTACGGTGTCAGAAATCTATAATTCTTTATATAATGTATTTAAAAAATCTATATTAATATATATATTTAGAAATCAATTTAAAAAATCTATTTAGGAAATGTATTTAAAGTTTACTTACAATTCGAAATTGGGTTCTAAATCTATTTTAAATTAATCTTGGATACTGGGTTATATTATTGTAAGCTAAAGTGGATGGCTATTTGATAGATCTGAACAAACACAAGGAGATGATGGACGGAGCACTGAAACTTTTCAGACACTCACGCCTAGTCACAGATCTAGGTTGTATCTATCATCATTCTTTAGCTCACTACGCCACCACAGTTCATTCTCAGCTACATATAAATCAGTCTTGACCCTGTGCCTAATGGCAACAGTCCATCCCGAACTGCTAAGCCAGGTCTTCCCTGAACCGGAAACAAGCATCCTGGACCGGTTTCTGGGTAACATCCTTTATCAGCCAGGCTAGCTTGAATCCAGTGGAAAAGTGAGCAAGGGACCCACGTCTGGGCATACCCTTCCAACTTAACTTAACTTATTTGATAGATCTGAACACTTGAAATGAGGAAAAGAAAGAAATAGTAGAGTAACATCTTTTTAATTATGATATAAAGAAATGTGGAGAAAGAGTATCATTACAGATCCTTCTCGAAAAATGATGTGGAGGTGGTGACATTGATTCGTTTTATGGAAATATGGAGAAAGTGTACTGTATATAGATCCTTGCCATATTTGTCTATATAATTCCCTTTGATTGGATTTTAACTGTAATGCATTTGCTCTTTAAATGCATATGCACTTTCAAGAAATCTGAGGGAGTATCTGCACTTTACATTTAGTCGAGAGAAATTGAATGCTGGGTGAATTAGGAAGAATAGAATTTAAACTGCCCCTGTACCTAAAAGAGAATTCGCACACCATTGCTTTATGGACGTCTCATGCACTGTAATGCATTTGCACTTTGATGATATTATTGAGAAATTTGCATTTTACATCTTGCTAAAGAGGTCCTTTTATATATAGGACTAATTTGATGGAGTAGACAAATGTATAGTAGGAAAATTGTCCCTTGGCGTACAAATGCTTAAGGTCAAAGAATTTAACTACAATATTGGATGTAGCACGTTCCAAAAACTCATGCAATAGAACTATTACTTAAAACACATACAGTCCCAATCTGATTTACACATTTTTTTTATTTAAAAAAAAAGGGGCAGGATAATTTTGCATTGTACAATTTACAATTAAAAACACATATTACTCAAAAGAACACAATTCCTAACACAATTGATAATAACCACTATGTGTCTCATAAAAACAATTGATCACAAAATACTTAACAATCAATATTCACATAATCACATAAAATACATTAATCAGATAAAAAACTGGTAAACTCACTAATAACCGTTTTACTTATCACAAAAACAACAGTAAACAGAGAGACAGAAAAAGTAGACAATTCAATTTGTCATTCTATGACACATCAGGGTCACAACATTTTTCCAAACCAATCCTATTAGCATATATCCTATTAGCATAATGGCGTTGACGGGTTTCGATGGCTTTTTCTTATTGATCCATCTTTTTCAAGACAAGAAATATGTCTCTCTTTCTAGGCACTGGTTGGTTGCCATCTGATGTTGTTCCTGTTGGGGATACATCGAATTAATTTTCTATTGTTATGTTTGCATTTCTATCATTCAGGCTCTAGCATGTCTTTACTTATTTATCATTCTTGACATCTTTATACTCAAATAAAAATATATTCTTCCATATGGATTGCTAATACATCAGGTTTGGACTGGTTTACAAACACAAATGTGATATTATAAACTTCTATTTGGAATTGTGCCCAACCTTGATTATAAGGAGTCGTTCTAATTTCTCAACCTAATCCATCGCTTGTTTTTGATCATTTACTAGGTAGGATGTGCTTTTCAAATTAATTTACAGTAAATATATTACCTTACACCATGTTATGGCTATTGTTGCACTCCATTTTCATTGGTCATGCTCTTCCTGTTTGCCTTTGCAATTCTAAGGAATATAATTATAATATTGAATGAGTGGCCTCTTTCCCACAGTTAGATTCTCTTTTATTACGTTTAGTATAAATACATTTCTTTCCCACCTTTTTATGTGGAGTTCTCTTAATTTGCTGTTGAGCCTTTATTTTAATGGGTCTAATTTTCTTCCGGTATTCACTATATTATTCTGTATAATATTTTCCAATTTTATCTGTCCGGGGAAAAACCTTACATTACCCTCTGTTTCTTATTTGCTAAACCTTTCTTGGGCACAGGCCCTCGTTGTTTATGAGCTCCACCTACCTTGAACAAAAATCAATTATGAGCGTTTTCCTTATCTTGGACTCGGTTCGTAAAAATGTACTTTTGCCCAGGTGTAGTTATTACCAAATCTTAGAGCAAAGAATATTTGGTTACATATTAGTGTGCATTACTTTCTATATTAGCTCTCTTATATCTAAACTCTATAAGTCTCTCTTACCTTTGTTAGAGTGGGCTCTCCTTTTGCTTTATAGTTTCAACAAAAAAATCCCTGGAGCAATCTTCTTGATAAACCAAGTTTCCCGGAGATTACTTCTCTAATGTAAGGCTTCGGGAGCAAGAGATTTAGAATATATTAAATTACAATGCTCCTCCGCCTACTGCCTCTGTGAATAACATTCGAGGCTGATAGTTCAAAAGGGCTCTCTGCTCTCATGTTTCTCCCGCCCCTGCTACCCATGTACCTTAAGTTTTCGCATTGTCTCCTGCCATTCGTATCTGCTGCGTTCGCTGTGAATGGCTTTAGTTCTGCCTGCACGCCTTAAATCTTACACTCACCTTGTTTCTATTGGCCCATTTTTTAATTGGTTAACCCCCCTCAGCTGGATGTTGTTTCCTATACAGCACCTCGCTACTCTTTACCGGAAGGACTTGACTGTTCTTCCTCCGTTTACCCGGATGCTGTTCAGATTAGTAAGCCGGATTATGCACAATGGGCCGAGCCCACCAACCGGAAGTGTCTTGCTCTCAGTTGCCATTTGTGACCCAGAATAAAAACCCGAAATGGTGTATTTACATTCCTAGTGCACCACTAATATATCGAGTGTATACTTTTTGCCCGTATTACCTAGTATATACGTGTACATTGTCCCTTTGTTGTTGAATCTTCTCTATTTTTCTAATTTACTGATTTCAATACGTTGAACATGAATGAATCATGGTTTTACCAAAAAGTGTATTTGTTACATTGCAGGTTAACCTCGAACAAACCATCTAATTGTTATCTTAGTTGTTTGAATATACTTTCACAATTATAGAATATTTTGAGCATAAACATTAAATTTCGCAAAGAATGATATACCATTCTCCTATTTTGTTTACTATTTTTCTCAGCAAAACCATAAGGCAATGTAAGTCCCATGGTGTTTATATGTGTCAAGTACACTCACTTTTTCTATAGATTGCTCTATTGGGTCTATAGCTAAAAATATTTTTTCTATGATTGCAGGTCTAATGATCGTTATTCCTATGGCCTGATTACAGATTAGCTTGGGATTTTTTGCCTCTAGATTATTGATTAATGAGCAACTTCATCCACTCCTCTCGAGTGTTAAGTCCTCTATCTATAGTATCCAAGAAGCACATGTACCATTGTTCTCTCCTTTTACTTATTGCCTCAATGTTTCCTCCTCTTCTGTTTATGGTTACTTTTTCCAGAATGTACCACATAAATTCATTGCACTGATGGTTCGATCTCGAGTAGTGTTCAGTTAAAGGTGCATTCTCTTTTTTTGTTTTTAGTGCAGATCTATTGAGTAACTTGACGCGTAGCTCCCTGCCGGCCTCACCCACGTAGCCCAGACCGCACGGGCAGATCAGCAGGTATACCACACTTTTGCTTCGGAAATTGTTTAACGTTTTAGCACATAGAGTCTTATCCTTAAAAATCTAACTTTTTACTTCTATACAGTTGGGACAGATTGAGCAGGTACCACATCTATGATTACTTACCGCTTTTTGGCTTTGCAGGGTTATCTGATTTTCTCTGTCAACTTCTTTGTATGTTTTAACCAAAACATTTCTAATAGTTTGGTTGCGCCTAAAAGAAAACAAGGGGCCTTGGTGTTGGTGTTTCCACATCACTATTTAAAATTTTCCAATTACGTTTTATAATATATATATATTTTTTATAAATCTTTTTATTAATTTTAAAAAAACAAGAAAAAGGAATAGTCATATCTGATGCCATACAATCAAACATGAAAATAAGGCGAGCAGGTACAAAACAGGATAAACACAGAGCAATAAAAGAATAACTGAGATGCCTGTGCTAATAATTACAAAACAGGATTTACGACATTTCAATCTACGACCCAACATAGGCGCAAACCCTCAGATCCTGCCCACCTAGAGAATCAGGATAGTAAAAGAAGCACGTTCACCAGACATTAGAAGATGGACAAGATCAGGATAATTCCCCAATATTATTAAAGAGAAACTGAAGAGAGAGTAGAAAAAAAGACACTATGAAAACGAAATCTAAAACAAAACAATAGACCCATCCCCCCACCCTGCACCCCTGCATATGGCAATAGCCTAACCCCAACTAGCAGTGTGCCTGTCGCCCCAACTAACTAAGTTCTAAAAGTAGAAAAAATGGAGGAGGAGAGTTTCATACAGGCTCCCGGTCTCCCTTCCCCCACCAGAAACGAACAACCCCTGTAGTAAACAAAAGGCAGTCAGAAGTTATAAACAGAACAAAGCAAGGGAGACGTTAATCACCACCCAACCTCCCGTAAGCATTATGGTAGCAAGTCCCGTGCCCTCTAAAGCCCCGAAATCAGACCCAGGCATACAATCTCATCCTTGGCCCTTCCGATCTTTCATGCGAACTCTAACTGGTAACACCATTGCAATCCCAGGAGAATCGAAGTTCGAAGGGAGTTCAATAAAGTGTAGTCTGGGTCAAGTCAAAAACATTGAGTTATTGAAAACCGCAGCCACACATAGGATCTCCCTCAACGACGTTAAGTCCAGCTGTTGTTTCCTCCATGGATGTGATAAAATCGCTAGGGAGGGAAAAGACGTTGTTACCTTCCGATAGTCACCAATGGAAGTCCCCAGGAGTAAAGAACCAAGTAGATCTACCCCGATCGGTAGCGATGGTGGATGCTGCGATCCTGTCGAAGAACCAAGTCCGCGACTCCTCATTTGCACACTGACAAAGGGCGACAAAACTTCTTCCTACACGGGGCCCTCATCCTCCGTTACTATGTGCATCGTGGGAAACTCAGTTTGTTGTAGCTCTTGAGATGGATCAGAGCCCGGACTCGGACGCCCAGTTTCGATCTTACCAGCGATCATTTTGTTAACAATGGCTTCCAGGTGTGAGTGAAGTGCCCCAATGGCGACCAGTACGGTCTTCAATGAAGGCTCACAATTTGTCCGACCTATCTCCGCTCGTTCGATTTCAAACATGGGCGTGCACCCCGGAGTACCGGGTCTCTCCGGGGAAATAGGCAAGAGCGGGACGGACGGCAGCGGAGGGTGCATTATCAGTCAGACGGCCTCGGACTGTATCCTGCTACCGCGAGCGAGTGGCCCAACCCAGCAGACCCCGGCGGCGGGCAAACCGGGTCGCCAGGACGGGGACCCCCCCCACAGCTACAGACGAATCCTGTTACCACTCCTTCAGTGTCGATTAGACCAAATGACTGCCATCAGAATCGGGCCAGGATAACCTCCACTGCAAGGGACCGGACCCTGTCTGAGTCCCACGGCCGATGTTGTTCAACTGTAACCCGGCTGGGCCAGTACTCAAGGCCCTGGCTCACAAGCTAGGTTAGGCCGAAATCCAAAACACGACACAACTCCGTCAATCGGGGCGATAAAATTCCCGGGACTGCACCATCAGACTCAGCAACGGTTCATCTACACGCAGGTCGGGCGTACGATCAGGATATACAACAGGATCATCAGGCTGGAGACGGAGGTCACCGGAGCCGGGAGTCTAAGCGGCCATCTTGGTTGCTAGCGTAGCTCCTCCTCGATTTATAATATTTTTGATTTTGTTGCTCACCCCTGAGTATTGGCTGACAAAGACAATTCTTTCAGACGCTATATTTTTTTAACTTTGTTTGCATTCAACAGGCAGTCCTTGTCATAAAACCTTGCTCGTTTTAGCAAGTTCTTTACTAGTTTTTTAGGGTAGACAAATGTATTCCTATTTGAAATATGAACCTGGTGTGATGCACCATTTAATGATGTATAGTTGCTTGTTCAATCCAGAAATGACAAATTGAGGTACATAAATGGGGCAATTGACAAATAAAAATGATTTGAGACATATTTATACCCGGTAAATGTACATCTTTTTGGATCTACATTATGTGCATCGATATCCAAGTGGATAAAATAGTGGAATTGTGTAATGTATACATCAGTATATTCAGGCAGTAAGACTGAGCATTGCATTGTGATTAAGATACTGCCACTTTAAAAAAGAAGTTTCCCTAGTAGAATTAAGTACTACATCAAAACGGAAAGGAGTTCATCTTTCTCTTGTCAATATCGATCTGTACTTGCACTTTTCTTTTGAAAATTGCAATTTTTTTTTTTTGTTAAAATGATGTCTTGGCAAGAAAAGTGGGAACAGAGGAATTGATGCTTTTTGATGAATTTGCTGATAAGATTTACTTAGTGAAATGTGATATTGAAGGTACTTTACCGTTATCTATAAGCAAGAGAAAATATATAAGGAAATATAAAAGTGCAAAGAAATTTTAAAACCGATGGTGAACATTTTTTGCATCAAGAAGGTACTTTACCATCATTTAACAATAAAGGGTAAATCTTAAAATTCTAAAAATGGGTGATAAGAAACCTTGGTAAAGGATAGGTTTTGACAGAAATAAAGCTTTCAATTCTTAAAAATTTCCCCTGTAAGAAATGAATGTATTAAATGCACCCCAGGCTTGAATTACAAAAAGTAAAAAGTCATGGATACTGAAATTCTGTCATTTACATATTTAGGGAAAGCAACAGAAAGGAAAATGAGATAAATGCCCCAGTTAGATGTTGTGTTGTTTATTAGTGGTGGGAAAGACCTGTGCCTTTAAAATTGACACTCTAGAACTTGGTACTCTATGGCCCAGTGGGAGGCTAATGCTGAAATGCGTAGGTCAACTGTTTGTATACCACCCTTAATCCTGTAAAGCGCTCTGATACCCTCACGGGTCTGGTTTGTCCTCTATAAAACTATAAAATAAATAAATCAAACATGTCTCAGCTCTTGCAGAGCCTTTCTCATGACCCCTGCCTGTTGCAACAGTCTGCATTTATCATGTATTCAACCTAGAAAATAGACTTTCAACTTCTACTTCAAGTGAATAAACACAGTGGCCATTTTGTAAGGTGCAAAATCTTGGCATGTTCCACACAAATGTGTTCAAATAAACAATGTTAAACAATTATATGTCCACAGTAGTTAGCTTTTAAAGGAAAAATAATACTGAACATATGCACACCCACTTGTGAATATATGCTATTGTAGCTGATAATAGCTGAGCTTTTAAAGATTAAGACCCTTAGAGGCCCTAGGTAACCAAACATTGGCAGTTTCTGACTTCACTTCGTACCTATGCTTCAGGCTTCCCTGGTGTAGGTGTCCTGGTTCCTGGGATATTCACGGGTGTGATGTCTCTCCAACCTTATTTGAGAGTGAGGCCAAATTTCTCAGAACGTTTCAAAACCTCATGTACTCTCATGTTGTACACCTCCCAATTTTCTCCACAAATTAGAAAACGATTCTGATAATAACGCGCACCTTCTAAATTACCAACATCATTCTTTGAAATATAGACACAACTGACACCAGGCCGAATGGCATCCTCACAAATTCAAAAGCCCGTACAGGTGTGATGAAAGAGATTAAACCTTGGAGGCTTTCCTTTTTTTATCTTTAAACTTGTTTTTATCGACAATTTAGAAAACAGTGCCATTATCTCTAAGGTGCACGACGTTGACTCTTTACAACAGCAATGGTGATGCAACAATGCACTAGATGGGTATGTTTCGTAACAGAAGGTAAATAGGAGCAGCTAATGCAATTGTGTGCGCACAGTTACAGAAAGAAGGAAAAAGATGGGTCGTGGGGAGACAAAACAAGCGCACTCATTGCTGGCGCATGAAGGCGCCTGGGCCCTTACCACACACACTTGGACAAATATCGTAACCTTAGGCGAAAACCGTACAAATTGAGCAACTGTATTGCAAGCAAGTGACGGAACCAGGGGAATGAAGAAGAGAGGAGGGAGAGAGGAGACGATGAATCAGGTCTACCGCAGCAAGCGTTCAAGCAGAGTAGCAGGTGGAACAGCAATGGATGAAAACAAGCCACAGGCGCTGTTCTAAGAAGTGGGCTCTGCGCTGAGAGGTGAAAGTAGCTGGTCAGGCAGGTAAATCTTGGAAGTCTTCTGGTAAACCAACCGGGTGATAAGCTGATGCCAGGCCAAGAGTGATAAAATACCTGGCACCACCCAATGACATCAGCAGTTACCAATAGAAGGTAGAGGAAAATAGTCAACCACTACAACTTTGTTTAGGGCCCAGAGTTCCACACACAAACAAATATCTCTACTGGGCTTCTTAGCTATGACAATCAGTGTAAACCATCATGATGCCCCAGCAGACACAATCCTCCTATATTAAGTTAAACGCTATAAATCTTCTTTCACAGTTTCCAGTGCCTCAAGGGCTAACCTACGCAGTTCAAACAAAACCAGACAAAACTGGAAAAGCACCACTTTTAAGTTCAGTTTTGTGTAAATAGGTTTTAAGCCATCCCAATGCCATGCAGAAAACAGATGGAAATTCATTCTCAAAGTTAGAACAACCCTTCAGTACACAACACCTTCGATGATCGTATTTGTACTTATGAGTCAGCTTTAGGAGCCAAGAAAATACCCAGAACCTTCTGATGCAGCCAGCCAAAAATACAATCTCCTTATACTAAGACATTAGCTTTTGCCAATGTAATTCCTAAGGCCCAATCCTGCTTAAAAAAAAAAACATATGTTTGACTCTCATATCCACCAGGAAAAATGTCCATGTCAGAATGTCTAAACAAATCCTTGAACTCAAGATTATAAATATCTCACAAGAGCAATAATCAAACATTCTAACCTGTGCCGGTCAGTCTCAACACTTCATACTTGCACATATGCTGTAAAATTGCTTCATCAGTAACCTCTTTTTCTAAACGTTTCTGTGGACCAACACCTGACAATCTACAGCATTTCACAAAATGCCTAGTCTTTCCATATTTATTACACACCACCTTCAAAGCTTCACACATCTTGTTACTTGCCAAGTGACCCCATATTTCACACCTGAAACATCTATTCCCACCTTGTGCTTGCGTCAGCCTTTGTCTTCACCTCCATACTTTTACTTTCTTTCATAACCACAACAACATTACTTTGTGTGAATTTCTACAACCTAATCACATCAACACATTCCTCCATGTGTTTCACTCCCTTTGCAATATTCACAACGTCACTCAAAGGAGGCTCATCTTTGAGCCATAGTTTCGCTCTAATCCTGTTAAACTTGCAATTCAAAAGGAACTGGCCCCTAACACGCTCATCAAGCGAGCCATGAAATTTGCAGATTGTTTTCAATATTTCCTAAGTACAGTTACAAACTCCTCCACTTTTCAGCCTCACTTTGCACAAGTTTACTGGAATATTAATGTTCCTAAATTGCCTTTACACGTGGAAGGTAATGTCAGTCAAGTTTTTTTAAACATTCCTCAAATTCAATCAAGCAATCAAAATACTTTATTCGGTATACAAAGATACCATAAAAGTAGAAGTAAAATACATCATGATATAAAAACAAAACATGTTAACAACCTAAAATAATACATATTCAGTTTATCCGCACGTAAGAACCCATCTCCTCGTCAAATTCATTCTTGGGGTCATTAAAAGACTGACATCACGGGCCACATGTGTTCACCCAATGCCCCTTGTTGTTCTGAGCCTGACCGCTGCCCTTAAAAAGTGTACAGTACAAAACAGGGTTAATGCATCTGTGGACAATTTTTTTTTTTTTAAATTTTTGAAAACATTTATTTATAAACAGGGTGCACACAGCTATTCAGCCGAACATCCCGGAGGCACGGCAGCAGGATTAGAGACCAGAACTGTTTCAGCACACACGAATCTTTGCACAGGATTAATGAGGTTAATTTAAAATTTTTAAAACAGGATATTTACCGTTAGAAGGAATGAATTTCAATATGATAACATAAAAGAGCAGAAAACGAGAAAGAAAGGAGGGATCAGTCACAGAATCTAGATCATATAAAACAATCGGGCGCGTGAGCAAGCAAATCCAACATATCTATCGACATCTTTAAGGCGGGCAATCAGTATACATATGCAATCAAACACTGAGCACACCCGGCTATTGCCCGTACATGGAGAGGCACAACGAGGAACACTTATAAGCGAAACCCACGGCTCAACGTCGAGAATTCAAAATCAGGTAATTTACTGTACCGATCCCAGAACCCAGAAAGTAAGAAAAAGGACAGTCCAGTTAAACTAATGAAGAAAAAGGAGGCCATAGAAACAAGAAACGGAGAAACAATAATACCCCCCCCCCACCCTGCACCCCTGCAGATGGCTACGGCCTACCCCCCTAGCAGCGTGCCTATCGCCCAGCTTCCAAAAACCCGAAATATAGCAAGAAAAGGGAAATATATAAAGATAGAAAAAGAAGAAAAGGAAAAAAGACGGAGGAGGAGAAAAATCACATTTGCCCTCGGTCCCCTTACCCCCCCGCGACGCACAGCCCCAGTCCTAAGTCTAGCGATTATATAAGCAAGTTATTGAAAATAAAACCCAGGGAAGGCGTCTGACACCGCCCCACCACCCGTAAGCAACAAAATGGCGGAGCCCCCAACTTCACGCACCCCTAAAGTCGAGATCTACAGCAGTCTCACCCTTGACCCCTCCGAATGTTCACAATGAGTGCAGCCAGCTGCACCAGCATGTATCTCGGAAAAATCAAAGTCACAGCCAGTCTGTGAACCTGCATAAGGAGTCCGATCAAGCACCTCAGTCCGTCACGATCCACAGCCGCCATGACACTTGCCGTCTTCCAGCCAAAATCCGACCATGTCGATCTCAAACTCAGGGCAAAGTCAAAACAATCGAGTAATGTTTGCGGCATCCGCCGGGTCGTATTAGCCATAGGCTCAGGAGGAGAGAAGACCACAAACACGTCCGTGGACGGATGCGCCGATAATGGCGGGCGTCTCTCCGGGACAACAGGTCCACTAGCACATTGTGTTCCAGGCGATAATTGCGAGGCTTCGACATAAAGGGAGTCTCGATTGGTAGGGTAGCGTAGAAAAACAGCCAGCTTAGGGGCACCAGGCAGGTCAGGGTCCTTGCACGATCGGGCAGTTTCGGTGACATCCGCGTTCGTCTTCTGGAGGGTAAAGGCCATGAAGGATCGTAGCTCCCTAATGGCGGCCATCACGGTCCTCAAAGACGGCTCTTTGTTACCCCGCGCCGCCTCCACACGGTCAGCTCCAGACATTTGAATGCCCTTCGGAGCACCCGATTCTCCCGGGGACCGAAGTGCGGATCGGGCAGGCGGGGATTGGAGGCGCACTTCCGAGCAGTGACGGGGCCTCTTGGCCGGGGGCACCAACCCAGCGAGGGGGCCAGCCGCCGGGAAGGGGACCCCCGACCTCTCAGCCACCTTCAGGATATGTACACCTCCGCAGTGTGTACAGGATCGCAGGCACCACACCAATATAGGGTTGGGAAACACTCCGGGTTAATCGTCCGGACCGCGTCTGGGGCACCCAGCCGCCGCTGTTGCACTGTAACCCAGCTAAGTCAGTAATCGAGGTCCCGGCTTACAGGCAACTTTAGGCCAAGATCTTTCACACGGCACAACTCCGCCAGTCCGGGTGGGAAAGTTCTCGGGACCACACCGCCAGTGTCAGCAAAGATTACCCCGCACGGGGTGAGGCGCGAAAGCAGGATATATGTCAGGATCTTCAAGCGACAGGCGGAGGTCGACGGAGCCAAGAGCTTATGCGGCCATCTTCGTTCGTCGCTAGGCTCCTGATCTGTGGACAATTTTAACAACAACAGGGCCACCCTTGCATGTTTAAATTTAGCTTTCTTTAAGATAATTTTTAAAAAGAAACTCTTAGGTTGTGAATAAAAAGGACATAAAACAAAGTGAAGGGTATCCTGTGGAGACCGATGGTCGCAGCCACACGGACCCTTCAACTCTATAGACGAAGTATATCCTGCCAGGTCAGCTAATATATGGTACAAAAGATTGAGCCTAAACTGTGTCATTATAAATCTGTTGTGGGCATCATGGAAGTAAGATAAGTAAGGCTCAATACTCACGCATGTTTTGGTCAGAAGATATTCTCTCACTGTCGGCTTAATCAGCTCCCTTTCTTCCCTGAGTGTTATGACATGCTTGAGAAACCAGTCCTTAACCATGGCCTTATCCTGTATAGATATTTTAGCAGGATTGTTAAAAGAGATCTGCACATCCTATACCTTCTAGAGTCTCCTTCACATACTTGAGCGATGGGATGTTCAGCCCCGGTCGCGGGCAAGGCAGTCTGCTATGACCTGCCTGCTGAATGTGGCCTCCGTGTTTGCCCAGATTTTAGCCCAGCAGACTAGGGGCTTGACCCCCAACCTATCCCTGATGTAATGGACGCCAAGTTCTTTCTGGACAATATGAGAAGGTGTGCTCTGTGGCATTTTAAGTAAGCACCGAAGATACTTATTTTCCTCTATTTGTAGATGCTGCTCATCAATAAATCCCCATACTTCGCTTCCATAGAGGACTTTGGCACAACACATAGAGCTATATAATCTCAGAATTTGCTCCGGTGACCAAAGGCTTAGCCTTTGTTCAAAATTAATGATTGACCCAGAGCAGCTAGCTAACGTGCGACATTTCTCCTCTAAAAGATCTTTAAAATTTAGACGTCCATCAAATAAAATCCCCAGGTACGAGAAGGAGTGCACCTTTTCCAGGCGATGAGAACCAATCATATAATCATACTTTTTGCTTGGTTTTTTACCCACTTCCATAATGTATGACTTGGATAGATTTGGGGACAGATCTAAGTTCTTCATAAAGGAAACAAAGCAGTCTATCAGACCCTGAAGCCCTTTAGGTGTACGGGCAAGGAGAACGGCGTCATCCGCGTAGAGCAGGACAGGGATCCCTCCTGAACCAATCCTCGGGGTATCGACCTTTAAAGTGCTAAATGCTTGATACAAACTATTTATGTACAATGTAAAACAAAAATGGGGCCAGGATGCAGCCCTGTCTGACCCCACTTAAGCATGGGAAAGGGTCGGTAGTGCTTCCCTCCTGGTTATATCTAACTGTGGTGGTGGTGTTCTGATGCAAGGATTTTAAAATGTTAATAAGTCCGGGGTCCACGCCAAGGCCACCCATGATTGCCCATAATTTCCTGCGGTTAACTCGGTCAAAAGCCGCCGTCAAGTCCATAAATGCCAGGTACACGGTTTCTTGACAAGCAATAGTGTACTTGGCTACAAGTAGATATAGGTTAAGACATTGATCGGTGGTTGACTTTCTTGGCCTAAAGCCATATTGGGTATCAGTTATAATGTGCTGATCCTCAGCCCAGTTCAATAACCGGCTGAGAATAGCTCGTCCTAAAACTTTTACAGACACGTCAATTAAGGAAATTGGACGATAACAAAGTGGGCTATCCTTTTTGCTTTTTTTTTTTTAAATGGGATCAATCGTTCCTGTAGACCAGGATGGCGGCATACCTATATCTGCTGCTGCATTGATGACTCTGGTCAGGATTGGTGCCCAAAGATCTACTTTGCTCAAGAAGAGATCAGGTGGGATCCCATCAGGACCCGGGGCCTTGTTTCGGGTCAGTCTTTCAATCCCTGCGTTAAACTCACCCAGGGAGAAAATTGTCGGGTGATAGTCTGTTCGCCCCATCATCCTTCGACTGGGCCTCAGCCAAGCAGTGATTATAGAGCCCATAAAAATGCTCATGTCATTGCTCCGGCAAGATGTTATTGGCTACCCTGGGTTTATTTGCCTCTTGGAAGCAGGGATCGTTTATTACATACCAAAAGGCAGTTGTGTCCTTTAACTCTATTGCCTCCCTCAGGTCTTCCCACGCTTGTTGTTGTAATTTAGTTTTACGGCCTTTTACTGCCAATTTATAGCTTGTCCTGCAAAGGGTCACCCTGCTCTTGTCTCTTGGGGAGGATTTTAGAGCAACTTTCAGCTCTCTCAGTGCACGGGAACACTGTTTGTCAAACCACCTTGAGTCATTTGATCTAGCTTTGTGTGTTGTAGTCCTGAGCAGACCTTCAATTAATTGGGCGACAACCTCAAATGCCCTGACGAGTTCAACACCCTCCACATTTGGGTCTAAACAGTTTGCGATGAGCTGTTCACCCTTTTTCACCAATGCTCTGTAGAAAGCTTCGCCATTACCTTGTGACTACCTCAGCCTCCTGCCTTGGTCTGTGGCACGTACCACCCCCCCCACTCTTGGTGGATTCTTGCAGAGATTTAGCTCCACGAGGGACATGACATGGGGATTATGGTAGCTGAAGATGCTCAGGCATATTTTAAAACCTGTGACCCATTTTTTTAGTGTTTTGGAAACAAAGATAAAATCAATGAAAGAATCACATCCTCTGCTTTTGAATGTGGGGTGTACCGTTTTGTCCTTCAATCAATCAATCAATCAAGGCATTTATATAGCGCACTACTCACCCGGAGGGTCTCAAGGCGCTAGGGGAGGGGGGTCCGCTACTGCTCGAACAGCCAGGTCTTGAGCTGCTTCCTGAAGGCGAGGTGGTCCTGGGTCAGGCGGAGGTGGGTCGGGAGGGAGTTCCAAGTCTTGGCGGCGAGGTAGGAGAAGGACCTTCCCCCTGTGGTGGCTCTTCGGATGCGGGGATCGGTGGCGAGGGCATGGCCGGTAGATCGAAGCTGGCGTTTGGGAGCGTAGAAGTTGAGGCGGCTGTTGAGGTATCCTGGGCCTTGGTTGTGTAGGGCTTTGTGTGCGTGAGTGAGGAGACGGAAGGTGATTCTCTTGTTGACCGGGAGCCAGTGCAGGTCTCTCAGGTGTCCGGAGATGTGGTTGCGACGGGGGATGTCCAGGATGAGTCGTGCTGAGGCGTTCTGGATCCGCTGGAGCCTCTTCTGGAGTTTGGCTGTGGTTCCGGCGTAGAGGGAGTTGCCGTAGTCCAGGCGGCTGGTGACAAGGGCCTGGGTGACCGTCTTCCTGGTCTCGGTGGGGATCCACCGGAAGATCTTTCGTAGCATGCGCAGGATGTTGAAGCACATCGAGGATCGGCGTTGACTTGTCTGGTCATGGAGAGGGAGGAGTCCAGGATGACGCCCAGGTTGCGTGCGTGGTCTGTCGGTTTGGGTGCGCTGCCTAGGGCGGGGGGCCACCAGGAGTCGTCCCAGGCGGAGGGTGAAGATCCCAGAATGAGGACTTCCGTCTTGTCCGAGTTCAGTTTCAGGCGGCTGTTCTTCATCCATTCGGCTACCTCTTTCATCCCTTCGTGTAGGTTGGCTCTGGCGGTGGCGGGATCGTTGGTGAGGGAGAGGATCAGCTCGGTGTCGTCGGCGTAGGAGATGATGTTGAGGTTGTGCTGGCGTGCGATGGCTGCGAGGGGGCTCATGTAGACATTGAAGAGGGTAGGGCTGAGCGAGGAGCCTTGAGGAACGCCGCAGATAACTTCGGTGGCTTCTGATCTGAACGGGGGGAGGCGGACTCTCTGTGTCCTTCCAGCCAGGAAGGAGATGATCCACTCCAGTGCCTTCTCCTGGATTCCGACTTTTCTGAGGCGCTGTACTAGGGTACGGTGACAGACAGTGTCGAAGGCCGCGGAGAGGTCTAGGAGGATGAGGGCCGCTGTTTCTCCGTTGTCGAGCAGGGTTCGGATGTCATCGTGGCTGCGATCAGGGTGGTCTCGGTGCTGTGGTTGGCCCGGAAGCCAGACTGCGAGAGGTCGAGGGATCCGTTTGTCTTGAGGAAGGCGGCCAGCTGCTTGTTGACGGTCTTCTCTGTTACTTTTGCAGGAAACGGGAGCAGCGAGATGGGGCGGTAGTTCTTGAGGTCGGTGGGGTCGGCTGATGGTTTCTTAAGTAGAGCGCAGAGTTTGGCGTGCTTCCAGCTCTCCGGGAAGGTAGCGGTGTTGAAGGAGGTGTTGATGATGTCCCGCAGGTAGGGTGCGATGACAGTGTCGGCCTTGTTGAAGACGTGGTGAGGGCAGGGGTCGGTCGGAGATCCGGAGTGGATGGAGTTCATCGTTCGGACGGTGTCTTCGGTGCTGATCGGGGTCCCGGCGCGGAGGGTGGTGCTGGGGGGCGCTGGTTCAGTCGTGGCGTGCGTCGGTTGAGTGCTGAAGCTGTTGTGTATGTCCGCGATCTTGTTGTGGAAGTAGGAGGCGAGGGAGTTGCAGAGGTCTTGCGAAGGGGTGATGTCTTTGTTTCCGGCGTTGGGGTTGGAGAGCTCTTTAACGATGTTGAAGAGTTCCTTGCTGTTGTGTGCGTTGTTGTCCAAGCGTTCCTTGAATGCAGTTTTCTTGGTGGCGTGGATCAGTTGGTGGTGTTTTCGGGTGGCGAGCTTGAGGGCAGTCATGTTGTCCGGTGTTGGGTCTTTGCGCCAGGCTTTCTCGAGGGCTCTGCAGTTCTTCTTGGAGCTCTTGAGTTCGTCGGTGAACGATGGGGCTTTCTTGCTGCCGGGTCTCCTAAGCGGGGTCCTCAGAGAGGCGAGGTCATCGGCGCAGTCGCTGATCCACTTCGTGAGGTTGGTGGCCGCTTCGCTGGGGTTCGTTGCTCTGGTGGGTGGGTTCTTGCTCAGGGACGTTGCGAGCTGGTCGGCTGTGATCTTGTTCCAGCTTCTGCGTGCAGCCTGTTGCTGGTGGTGGTGGATCGTGGTCCTTCTGAAGCTGAAGTGGACGCAGCTGTGGTCCGTCCAGTGGAGTCCGGTGGCGTGGCTGAAGGTGATGTCCTTGCTGGATGAGAAAACGGGGTCGAGTGTGTGTCCGGCGTAGTGGGTGGGGGTGGTCACCAGCTGCTTGAGTCCGAGGTTTGCGAGGTTGTCCAGCAGGGTGGTGGACAACTTCACAACTTCAACCAGATCCATGGTGTGTGTGAGGGCATGCATGTTTAGTAACTTGCATAGTGCCCTTCCCTCCTTTGTGTGTTCCATATGCGGGCCCTCTTCCAGAGTACACTATGACCAATCCCCCCCATTCACTTTCAAATTTGGACAAAGGTGGCAATTAAAGTAGCCTGCTAAGCCCATGCACATCAACGCCCCTCGCTCTCGTGTGGAAGCGAGCCTACTCTCCCGCTCATCCACTCTTGCAGTACTCTGACCCGGTAAGGTCGCATTATAAAAATTTATAAAAATTAGCTTGTGACCCTTAATATAAAACGTAAGCCCCAGCATGGAGTCAGAGTTCCAACCCAAATCAGTCCATCCGCCCTGTAACCTGAGATCGACATATATAATCAATCCTCCCCTTGCTCTCCCTGACACTGCCTTGCGTTCTGGTACAAAGTAGGTTTTGTAACCCTCAAGGTGGAAAGTGCTACTCTCTACTTCCCATGTTTCCTGTAAACAGATAACTTGTCATTTCCTAATATAAACTAGCCAGTCTTCATTTTTTAATTTTTGCAGATAAACCTGCTATATTCCAGGAAATTATTTTAAAATCTCTCTGATTATGTCTGTCTAGGCTGTCTGATGTAAAGTAGGATTGCTATCCATAGGCTTCCATGTTTGGGTGATTATGCTCTTGCGTGCAGGGTGCCAAGTGCTCTAAGTGGGTTGGGTTAACAGCTTCCTCATTTAAACTCGCCATGACTGTCCCTCCCAAGTCTGTAGTAATAACATTGTTCTCATGTCCATAAGCACCCTTAATTGCCCTCAACAAGCCCAGTCAGTCGATGTCATTTAGATCCCTTGCATTATTGAGGGGGGCATGCCGATTATATACTGGGACTTTGAGGCCTTCCCCATACAATCCCACCACGTGCCTCCT
Organism: Lissotriton vulgaris; assembly: GCF_964263255.1. Classification (NCBI taxonomy): domain Eukaryota; kingdom Metazoa; phylum Chordata; class Amphibia; order Caudata; family Salamandridae; genus Lissotriton; species Lissotriton vulgaris. The sequence continues at coordinate 261,716,465 of NC_141697.1, forward strand.
GTGTTCGTGATGGTTATTCGGGTTCATCATGTGTCTGTAGAAGAAACCCAAAGGGAGCATTTTGATACTTGAGCCACCCTCATCTTGATAAAACCCCTTACTCTGTGTGAGCAGGCTGTGTATGAGCTCAGGGTACCTTAAGTTCACAATCACTCAGTCCCCTGAGAAAACTTTCCTGGAACTGCCAATTCAGGACACCATTCTAGTCATTAAATGTGCCTGTGATTGGTGATATTGAATCCTACAGTCCTACACATCCAGTGCGCTTCCTTATTGATCAACATTAAGGGGGATTCTTCTCTTTCGCTCGTACAGGACAGGACAACTGTCAGAACTACTGTGTATGGACATGATGCAGGTGATAGATCTAGAACCGGCAGGTATGGGGTGCCCGAGCGCTGTGAACTGACATCTCCCCAGAGTGTTGGTTTGTGGTGGTTCTACACCCTTTATTAGTGGGGGCTAGTTGTTGGATTGTGATGTTACCAACGGTCCCTGCCCTCAAGTTCCTATGACCCCTGAGGTGAGTATGTGTGATAATTGAGTTTCCTTGCAGGGGACATCGGGTGGCACTCTGCTCCTCCCATCCTGTCTGCCCAAGGGCTGTTGGTTAACATTGTTTCCCCCCTCCTTCCCCTCTACTCTGGTGGGTGCGACTGGTGAGTAAGGACCCTCCTGTGCCCCAAGATGGCTAGATACACACCAGCTAACCTCAATAGCTGGTACACTATTCTGCGCCAAAAGTAGCGTACATTTTTCCTCTATAGACCTTATTTTGACCAGTAAGGGCCCCAAAAGAGGAGTTAGCATCGTTTCCACCCTTTTCCAATACTCAGTGTCTGCCCCCAACCCCGCATTGGCATCTTCACAATTGTAGGTCATTTGGTTATCTACAGTGCCTGCTGTATCAGGGGGCGTAGTTACTTTGGACTCTGGTCTGGACTTTTGTTTCTGTTCCTGTTTTGAGTTAGAGGACCCCCACACCGCTGATTCGCTTTGCTGGAGCCGGGTCTCTATCTGGTGGCTTTGTGGTGCTATCAAGTTTGGAGGCCCTTTTTGAACGAGTGATAACCTCCCCGCCTGAGCTTGCGGTAGTTACATTACTTGAGGTCGGTGTAATCAGTGCAATGACCCCAGCCCCCTGCCCTAACAATGAACCAGAATCGGTGTCCCCTACAGTGTCCCTTACAGCATTCAGTGAGAGGCCACTCAGACTGCATCTCTATAGGTTCTTGCAACAGGGGAGATGACAACGGAGGTGGGACAATAGAGGTTACTCTTTCTACGTTATTACTACCTCCCGACATGGCTAGACATGAATGGACCCTGTCATTGGGGGAGTTAGTCATAGCTAAACCGCCCATGGACAAGCGTTTTTGAGCCACAATAGTGTCCAGGGAAAGTCTTTTCTCCGTGAGCTGTATTTGGTGAACCAATAATGATTCCGCTCTGATTAAGAAGGATCTAGAGTGCCAGTAACCCCACCACCCGCGAAAGAGCCCATGGCCTTGCGCTTACTCATTCTGCAAGCAGAATACGCTTGAACACGAGATGCCAAAGACAGTACCTTTTATGTCCTTATTTGACCACCCTGGAATCCACTCTGCAGTCATAGAGATTTTCTTAGTACCTAGATGTCAGAGGGGTGGCCCAGCCCTGCCTCATCCTGTCGCGGACGGCCGCAGACGGGCCCACCCTTAGCCCGGGCAAGTCCGCGCACGTCCCGCGCTGCGGAAGCCCGGCAATCCTTTTGTGCGCCTCCTGGCACTGGACAACCGCGTTGACAGTGTGCGCGCTGCGGGGGATGCAGGGTAGTGGAGTCCGGTAGCTGCGGTGACTCCTAAGGTGGTGGCGGTCCCAAAAACAATGAACAGGACAGCAGCAGGCAAATTCTGAGCGAGCTTCTCAAATTAATTTTGCCCTCTGGCATCCTCTATTTCCATTTCTGGCAAATTGTCAAGGAACTCCTGACCCACACCAGTCAGTGTAATAACAACGACCAGTTACGTTCTGCACCCAGATTAGTGCCAAACACTCTGGCATAATTTAAAAAAAGCCTTTTTCCATTTACTCAAGGATGGCTTAAGAAAAATGGGAGTGGGGTTACATTAATCTTCTTTCCTTAAAAACTAAAGCTCACACAAATAACTATAAACACTCAGTAAGCAGAATTAGTTACACCAATGAATATCCCAATCAAAGAATACGAAACAGGAATAAAAGGGCTTAAAATATAAACCACGAACATTACAAAAATCGCAGCTTCAGCCCACAGTTCTTTTAGCCAGTTTTCGCAGCACCATCCTTATGAAGTTCTTGTTTCGAAAATAGCTCAAAAGAGGAAAAAGGAAAAAAAACTTGGTAACACTACGAAGACTTCAATCAGGGAATTGTAAGCGCGCTACTCACCCGTGAGGGTCTCACAGCGCTGACGGGGTGGGGGGGTGTGGTTCACAGATCTGTTTAGCCAAAGAGCCAGGTCATGAGGGTCTCCTGAAGGTGTTCAGTGAGGGGGCACGTCTGATGTCTGTCGGTAGCTCGTTCCAGGTCTTGGCTGCAATGTGAGAGCAGGATCTTCGACCTGCTCTGGCTCTTTGGATGCGTGGGGTTTTGGCCAGTGTGAAGTTGGAAGATTGGAGGTTTCTTTTGGATACGTGGAAGTTGATTCTGTTGTTGAGGTATTTGGGTCCGTTGTTGTGTAAGCACTCACTCACTCACGTGTACATAATTCACTTGTTCACAAGTGCACTATATGTCACAATGCACGCACTGTATTTATATGCGCCATTTTCTACTAAGTAATTTTTGATTCTTTGATTAATCTACATGTATTATAAACAGGGTATTTATGAATGAAAACAATTAATTGATTAAAAATGTATTGTTACCCTGTTCTTCTTGGTTTGGGATTTGCTATTTGACCATGTTCTCATTCGATGATTGTCTAAAGTAACCTCTGATTAATTAAGAAACAATTTTGGAAGGATGTATATGCATTTTGAAGTAATCAGGTTACATACCCGACAGAACCATTGTATATATTAAACTGTACTGCCCAGGTTCTGAGGGATACTGGGTTACCCCATAGCAATTTATAATCTTTGAGCAGTAGCAGCACCCCCTCCCCTCAGCGCCTTGAGACCCTCACGGGTAAGTAGCACGCTTTACAAGTAATCTGATTGATTGATTGATTGAACCTTATAGAAAGCTATCCTAGGGGTTGCAGTGATGAGCAGTCTTCAGGCTAAGACTTCAGAGGGCGAATTAAGCTAGTTGTTTTACCAATTATAATCCCTTGAGTACCAAATGAAAGCACACCACACAAGGTATATATCAAATATATATGTATTTATTCTAAACACAACCCCTCTGCACTCTTTATGAGGTCAGAGGTAAAAGTACAATACAAGGAACTTAATTAGCATACGATAAGTTGCACAGTATACGTTTTGCCCTAGGGGCCTCACATACCATATACTAAAATAGTGGTATAAGAACCACGTCTGAGATAGAAAGCAGACCTAGGGCCTAGGGAATCGCTGGGGCTTCTAGGAACAAACAAGGGTTAGGAAGTAGGAGGCCCATGGGAGACGCGTGCAGTGTATAAACACAGCCGCGGGTTACCATTGACTTTCTGTGGGAAACAAACAAGTTACAAATTTACAATTTAAGGACACTTCTAAACGAACAACGATGGAACCCTTTTAGACTTAGACACTTGGAGGGCCAATACCCTCGAGACTACCAGAGTACTGGTGTTACCTCACCCACGGAAGCCGGGTGCATAGGTGTCTTTTGATGTCAGGTTTCGTCGTCAATTTCAATGGAGAGCTGCAAAGAAGTGCTGCAGGCGTCCAGAGGAAAAGTGTCCGGGTAGATCCAAGGGTGGATCAAAGATCTGAAGAACCTGAAAGCAGAAGGGACAGAGTCTGGGTCACTTGCCAGTGACCAGGATGGCGATGGAAAGCTGCCAGCCAATGTTGGGTGATTGCAGGAGAAAAGGTGAAGTTTGTCTCTTCAGCCACCAGGTCCAGGAGGCGTCGACGACAACCAGGAGCTGGAATCTAGCTGTCCCACGAAGGATCTAGTTGACTGCGTTGAAGGTATCCGGATTGGACCCAACAAGCCTTGGCAAACGCAATCCATGCCGGATGTCGAGATTGGCTTCGGTGCCTACCAGCAAGGTCTGTGGAACTTCTCTTTTAAGGAGAAGTTGGAGCAAGCCTGCAGCAACCACGAAAGCAAGTTAGATTCAAAAGAAAGTCTTCGGGGGGCTCACTAGTCAACGGACTAGGAACCGCAAAGACGCGTCGAGCTGAAATGCAAAAGCGGGACCCACGGGATACTCGTGGAGTGGGGGCCTCTGAGCTTCGGTGTAAATGGTGCTCGGGCTGGGGCTTCAAGCACCCCAATGCACAACTTTCGGGATACCTCGGGAAGTTGAACAGGTAGCAAAATGCAGTATGTCCAGGAGTTCCGGTCCCACGTCTCTCGTGCCCGCCACAGGTCTCAGCTTTGCTGTGAGCGAAGGTTGGGGTCAGAGATGTCTGGAAGTCTGTGTCTTGTGTCGCAGATTGTTCGGGATCCGGCGGGAGCCTCGAAAATGCAGACCGGCAAAGTTGCTGTTGGTGCCTGTTTGAACAGGGTGGTCACTCCTTGACCACAAGGGAGATGTCTTCCATCTTCCAGTCGAAATGGAATGTGGAAGGTCCAGGATTTATGTTTCAGAGTTTCGTCCAGGGTAATCTAACGTCCTAGGGACTGGGTTCCTATACTTATACTAAGTTTAGGGGCTGGACTACCTTTAAGGTCCCTCCTATGGGTGGAACTGGGAAGGGGGTGGTTACACCCCTTTCCCTTTGTCCAGTTTCGCGCCAGAGTTGGGGAAGAGTGTCCCAGCAACCAGTTTGAACTGGGAAATGCATGGAGCACCTAGTGTGCCCCAGGCAGTGTCTGGAAAGCATTCACTGAATGCAGCCCTCCCTGCCCCAATACACAAAGAGCCTGTCTGGGGAGGTGCCAGCACCTCCCTGGGCAGGAAACCTATTGTCCAGGCCTCCCCTGCCGGAGTTTCGTCCAGCAGCAGGAGGGCAGACTCGTGTCTGTGTCAGCAGCATCCATTTTGTGATGCTGAGGCTCTGTTTAACTTTAACCGGGTAAACCAGTAACTACATGTCTTCTCCCTCTAGAAGGTTGGAATGCTACCCCCAGCACCAGAACTGGTGGGCGGGGGTAGTATTCCAAAGTGTTTGACACCTTACACAACAGGTTTTGATAAAGCCAAACCAAAGTTAGCATTAACCGCGAGGATTATAATGCATTTAAGAGTATATGGTATGGCTATATCATAGAACAGCTATAAGGAGATGGTTCTGAAAGCTGCAGAGGGGCTCAGCTCATGCTAGGGCACCCTCTCACATAAAACCAAGCACTCTGCCTCCATAGGAGTGACTTATAGGTGTATATGTGTCTATATGTATATATAGATAAAGGTATACTATATCTAAGTAAGGGGTGAATACACCACCTTACCCAGGCTTTGTGAACAGACCTGTGGTGTCAGTTTGGAAGGCAAACCAGGGGTGGCACAATACATGCTGCAGCCCCTGGTAGGCCTAGGGTGCACCTAAGCCCTGGGTACCTATGGTACACTATACAGGGGCTCACAAGGGTGACCAGTAACCAATCTGGTATGTACCTAAAGTACCTGCAGTCCATTTTATAGAAAAAGCAGATAGACTGGCGCCCTGAATAGCAGGGTCCCAGTCCAACTAAGTCGAAAACCAGCAAAACACCAGGCAAAAATTGGGGGTAACCATATAGTCAGATATCCACCTTCCTACACCATTTTTATCAGGAGACCTGAGGGAACGCTGGGTGGTAGGAAATTAGAGCCAGCCCAGTCATCCAATAGCTGTCCCACACAGAAATGTTAGAAAGAAATATATTTTCGTGAATTAACAAATTTACAAGTGTTTCTGGGTAAGTAAACCTTGTGGGATCCACACAAAACATATCACATACTATTCCTTTAGTTACCAGTTTCCGAAAAGATGCAAGGGCAGAAGGTGTTTACTACAGAAAAAGTATGCTCTGACGTTTAAAAATGATAACTCGAAAACATTATTGCATACCCTTCCACTAGTCAATAAAAGGCATACTGGGTGGGTTTGGTATGAGGGTAAGTAAATGGTTCATAAAAAACGTTATTTATGAATGAGTTTACAAAGAAAATCCGCAGAAAAGTAATTGTTCAATATTTCGACACCATATCAGAGAACCACTGACTTACGGCTTGTTAGCTGTAAAGCCATGTCAAGGCACCAACCACTTTACAGTCTATTCACACGCCTTTCATGAGTTACACACAGAAAATCATTCACACTGCAAGCCGCGGACTCAACACTATACAACACTTACATTTACAAACAGCACCACACTGGGCCCTTCACTCTCATAAGCCAACAAGACTAACACACCTATCACACCACCAAGCACCCAAACATCAGACAACTGATGAACACACCTCAAGCAAGTCAATACACCAATATACATACTGGCTACCAGCCAGCAACACACCGCCAGTCCACGTACACTGCCAGAGAAGGACCAGTCCATACACACTACCAGTGAACCCAGTCTACACACACTGCCAGCCAAGTGCCAGTCAACGCACACAGCCAGCCAAGCGTCAGACCACGCACACCATCAGCCAAGCGCCAGGCAAGCACACCCCCAGCCAAGTGCCAGTCCACACACACTGCCAGCCAAGCACCAGTCTACATACACCGCCAGCTAAATCCCAGTTCAAACACACCATCAGCCAAACACCAGTTCACACCCACCGCCAGCTGAATGTTAGTACACACCTAGCAAGCCAAATGCCAGTACACGCAGTCAACCGAACTCCAGTTCACACTCACACAGAAACTTTCCCTGGTGTGTAGTGGTTTTCTGCCCCCCCCTCCACTCTCCCCCCCTATTTGGAAGCTGATAGGCCGGAAAATGTGACTGATCTGCCACAAGGGAGGGGGGGGTCGAAAACAGGCAAAACATTGCCCCAATAATGGGAAGCGACCCTTGCGCAAGAGGCTACTCCCAGACATATCTTTGTCATCCCTGGTGTCTAGAGGATTTCTACCCCCCTCCCCCTTGCAGGCAGATGTGCCTAAAACTGTGGCCAATCTGCCCCCAGGGGTACAGAAAACTGCCAAAATATTGTCCCCATATGGCGAGTGACCCTTGCACAAGGGGTCAACCCCCAACATATAAAAAAAATCCTTGGTGTCTAGTGGTTTTCTGCCTCAGCCTAACAGTAAGGCCTCACTGCCCCTGGGGGATTGGGGGTGGGGGTGTGGCAGAAAACAGCCAAAATATTGCCATCATAATGGGGAGCGACCCTTACCCAAGGAGACGTCCCCCAACATATAAATAAGTATAATCTCTGGTGTCTATTGGGTTTTTTGCCAGATGGGCCTACAAATAAGGCCGATCTGCCCCCAGGTGAGGCAAAAAACAGCCAAAATAGTGTTCCATAATGGGGAGTGACCATTGCCACGGGGCTGCTCCTCAGCATATAAATACGTTGAATTCCTGGTGTCTAGTGGTTTCTGCCCCATTGAGAGCAGATGGGCCTAAAAATAAGGCCAATCTGCCCCCAGTGGGAGCAGGAAACAGCCAAAACAATGCCCAAATTAGTGGGGAGTGACCCTTGCCAAGAGGCTGCTCCCCTATACCAAATATACAAAAAAAGACATATTTGGTGCTAGTGGCTGCATTCTTGCTGTGCATTGTACACCCACCCAAGATTGCACAGCAGAAACGCACTGCAAAGAGACACCAGGGGCAAAGGACAAACTCCCTCCTTTTCCCCTGTGCCTCTCTGCCCTCCCGATCCCTCCCAGGAACTCACTGTTTTCCTCCAATGCACTAAAAGCAATGTCTTCCAGCACATCCCCGGCCTGCTCTGATGTCGGCGCATGGCGTGCGTGCTTCCATCAGTTGCAGAGGTGAGTTTGGGGGTGGCAGTGGGAGTGCTTCCGCTGCCACCTTCATTGGAGGCATGTTGAGGGGGCCCCAGCGCTCCCAACACGGGTGGGTGCCAGGACGGCTTCGAGCCATCCTCAGCATACACCGACCGTGGCTGAGGATGGCTCCAAGCTGTCCTGAGAACCCATGGAGTTAAGAAGATGGATGGAAGTACCTTTGGTGACACCCTCATATCAAATTGTACCCCAAGTACACTACATTACCCTCCACCTAAATAAGATGTAGCATTACAATACAAGCTGGTGTCAACTTAAATAAGGCAGGCCTACTGGCTTTGTCAGGGTGCAACCACATTAGTAAAAGCAGCAACGTCACACTGTAACATTGCAACACAGTTAAAATCAATTAGCACAGTACCAGTTGTCAAAAACATTAATTATAATGGTAAACGTTGAATTGTCAACATCAACATTTTAAATATAGCATTTTAAACTGAAAACGTGTGTCAGAGTCTTTCTTTTCCTACTAGTACAATGTCGCTGCAGCAAAGGGCCAGCCAAAAGAGGTTTCTGTACTCCAGAACCCAAGAGCAAACGCTACAGTACTGCTTCAAATTAAGGTAAACTTCCCTCCAGGTCAGGGATTCAATGCCCTGGGAGAGGTAGGGTGACTAACAAAATTCAAAAGGGGGCTGCTGCACTTCCTGCAGCCCACCACAGCACATGAGGATAATGTTGGTGATATCCCTGCCCTTCCTTGCTTGAGGTACCAGCAGAGGAACATACCAATTTCAGTCCTCTTGCTGGGCATTACGTGGTAGATGCTCCAGCCTGGGGGGGCGTGAATATTTTATGAGTAGCTCATCCACCCTGTTTTCAGGGGTATGAACTGGTACCTTGTACCGTGTGTCTTTCTCGTTTTGTTTTTTAAGCTCCTGGATGCCCCCACCCGAACATCCATGAGCTGGAGAGGGTCGTTGGCGGCTACAGGGGAAGTCGCCAGCCTCCTGCATCCCCAGCAGCTGCTCTCAAACATATGCACCTCCTATGCTGTGTGCAGGAGCCGACATTTCTCTTTCTACTCCTACGAGGCTGGAGTAAGTTCTTCTTGTGCTCCTGTCTGTGGTGACAAGGGTCCTATTGGTGCTTCATGTGCCAGGTCCTGACAAACAAGAGGATAGAGGGCGACAACACACCGAGCCAAGGAATGCCTGTCCAGGTGGATTGGTCCACAGGACAGTATCTGACATGCATTGGCCCCCTGGGAAGATGGAGCCTCCCAGGGCATAAAATAAAATTAAACAGAGGAGGATTGCGGCATCTTCCGGGGCCTTGGCCCTCCCCAGGGGAATTCTTTCCCATAGTCGCAGAGTGCAATGCATTTTGTTCTAGGCTCTGTTCCCCTGGTGGGGGGGACCAACTTGAATTAGCAATATCCCGGGACCTGTAGGTCTGCTTTTCAAGATCTTTCGCTTGTTTACTCCTCGTGGTCAAAAATAGCCAACAGGAGCATTTTGTTTCAAAGAAGAGCTTTTCATGAGGAACACGACTTTCTAACTTGCTGCACCAGATGTGTCCTCTTCTCCTGTTTGTGGGGGCATCCTGCACAGCCCCTCAACCAGCAGAACACCCTCCCTGCCACACTCCCAAGGTCACATAGCCTCCTGGGTTGTTGAAGGGCACCTGTGTGTCAGCGAGTCAAGGACCAGTTAAAAGGAGATCCAGGGGAACTATCCAGGGTCCCCCAGCAGGTCTATTCTCCAGGCTGTTTCTCAGAGGACATAGGCAGGCCATCGCCCCTGCCCACAAAGAGACTCATTCTAGACCTGGGGGCAGCTGGAGTCCTTCAGTCCATCTTTGCAGGGCATCAGTTGTCTTCTCCTTCTACCTGGGCATCCTTTTGCCATTGTCATTCCGTGTTTCAGTGTCATCACCTATCTATCGCTTGTTGCTTATGTTTGGTTGCTTACCCATAATCCAGTCTGGGTCTTCCACTGTCCAATATACGGATGATGTTTTTGGAAGTCACAGTGTCACTGCACAATGGAATATATGGTAGGCAGGTGCCGTTTAAAAGCTGCCACCGGAAAAAGCGAAAGCCACAAAAACAACACATTGCTGCATGAAGACTTGAGAGGGTTGAAGAAAGCCAGGTGTTCAGAAATCAATCATGGAATACTTTAGAGGCAGAGTCAGAGTCAGCAAGCGGAGGGAGCGAGGAAACAAGCTTGGGAACACAGCTTTGTTGAAAACACTCTCCAAACGGACTGAAGCCTTTATATAGTAAAGGAATGGGAAAACAAAATGACATTAAACATCACACGCCAGTAAACACAAAGGGTAGGGGAAAACCAGAAAAGAATTAATGAAGAAACAGACATGATGGAAAAGGATCACAAAAAAGAACAAAACCCTGAAGTTGACTAGATGCGGGCAGCCTTAAAAGGCAGCTGCAAACCCTCAGATGGGTGGCTGCCATTTTGGAGCAGGAGGAGCAATGAGCAGCAGCAAGGAGTCCAGGAGCACGAGGGAAGACAACCCCCGGTGACTGAAACCCACAGTCCACATATGCTGGCTCCGTATAGTGTCCTGGTACCTTAGGGCCACACAAGATACTGCGGTTTTCAGGCTTGTGACCAGTGAAGACCTGCGACTGCAACACTTGAGCAGGGGTTTTTAAGTGGGGGTGAAGAGTTCTAGAAGTCATGCATCTCTGGCCAATCCTAGGATGGTACATCATCACTCACCTCTGACCCAACCCTCCCGCACAGCATTCTGGGACAAACCAATAGAGCGATAAAGTTGTTTGAAGGAGGGGTGACCTAGAGAGCCTCAGCTCTCCCCTAGCTGACACAGTTGCTGATTCATTCCCACCAAAACTTCAAAGGTGAGCCCCTCCTGTGTTGGCTCCAGAGGTCTGACTCTCTTGTTTGGTTCCAGGGGGCCTACCGAGCCCAGGTGAAGTGTGACAAGCTAATTAACAGATGCAGATTTCCTCCCTACCCCTTCCTTTCCCAGGAGCTGGGTCAAGCACTGTTTTTTTCTGTGGGGAGATAAGTAATTAATGTGGTCTAGTAGTGGGGGTACAAAGCATGGACTCTGAGCTCAACCAGGGAAATATGATGCATCTTGAAGTGCCTTATGGTTTGTATGTGGGATATAGGGACTGTAAATTCACACTCAGTGCATGCTTTACTTCATATTGATACCTCGCTGGACCCTGGAGGTCTAAGTGAAGCTTAACAGTGCTTTAAGACAGATTTTGCCTTTAATGTGTACACAGTGTAAGCACCGCGGACCTTCAATAAGTATTACACACCTACGCTATGTACACTGACGTTACAAGGCTTACCCCAGGTCAGCCCCAATCCCTTCTGCAACAAGCTGTGCGCAGATTTCGGTCAGCGCAAAATGGTAGTCTAACAAAAGCAGTCAACAAATTGTGCACATGTATGTGCTCACATGTAACTAGCCCAAAGCCTTTTACCATAGCTAGCTGTACAGCAGCAATCTTATCTTAAAATGCGTACACTGGCAGCTAGCACACTCAGTCCAATTACCATGAATTTACTGTGAGTAAGACTCACAGTACAAGTCCCAAAAACCTTTTAGTACATTTTTTTTATAGGAGGACTAAATGGATAGAACTCATTTGCTAGCTACAGCTGCTATGAATGTATGTATGCCTATAGAGCAGCACCAGGTAAACAGTTTCGCTTTGCTTCACAGCATCTTCTAGTGGTATCTGCCAGTGCTATGCATAGGCTAACCACACGGTCTTCCAAAAGAACAAGAGACGAAATTCTAGATCCTCAATGTCCTGGAGTAATATGTGTTACTTTTTTTGTCACTGTGGAGCGGGTAGCACTGGGGGAACTTCTGACAACCTGCCCAGAGCTGAATACCCAAGCTCAGGCACTTGAGATGCTTCTGACTATTTGGTGTACAAGATGTTTCCTAAACAAATATAGTAATCGTTATGAAGGGTAGACATGATTTTTGAATGATCATTTTGAAAATGTCCTGCTAATGAACAACTGCCAGGCGTTGATGGATGTTCTGCATTCACTAAATTCTAATTGACTCCCTTAGACTTTTGAACCACAGAGCTCCTAGTGCATAGGCGTATATCTTGTGTAATGAGGTTTCAGAGTTGCCGAATCTCTTCCACCCCTCCTCCAGTAAGCCTCGACTGCCAGTCCACAATACCTTTGAAAAATTAAGTGTTCAAAGAAAACGACTTCCTTATTCCACTGGGACTCAACAATTCCTGAAGGAGTGAAACTCAAGCAGTAAATGACAGTACCTATCATTCAAAGTGTTCTGTAATCAAGACATGAGCCCCAAGATCCAGAGAAAAGGCCTCACCCTTTCCAAGTGGTCAGCAAATCAACATGCAACTTCTTCTCTCTGCACCAGGTGGAACAATGTCTACAATTGCCTCTGAGAGTGAAGTTGAAACTGCATGGAGTTGATTGACAGAAAGGCAAACAGCCTGATAGAGAAGGCGAGTGGCAGCCTGATAGAGAAGGCGAGTGGCTGCAAAATGGAGGATGTTAAACAAGAATGGAAAGCAGCCAGGGAATTCAAAGCTGCACAGCCTGATGTAGTCACTACAATAAACTGAAAAACCCGTTGCCCACCTCAATGGTCTGCTGCACATTGACCATACATTACCCATGTTTTAATACACAAAAATTGAGAGGCAACAGAAAACATGTGTTGAAGAAGACATTCAACAGTAATCTTTGAACACTGAATAGATGCTTGTCGGTCTTGGTTGTTGGTTTGATTATTGTACTTTATTGTGTTCTTCCAAGAGAGCGCAGCGAACATGTTTCACCTTACAAAGGGCTTACATCAGGGCTGCAAACATGAAAAACTGTGCATCAACATATCAGTGGACACATATAAAAATGATTGCCTGAAGACTGATAATAATATGAACATATATTAGATACATACAAAACAAGTTCATAACAAGTTCATCAACCCACAGTGCTGTGTACTATTGCATCGGCCACAAGACAAGAAATGTGTGAACACACATTACCCAAACAGTGTCATTGGAAGAGTTGATGAGTGACACCATTCCTATACCATTTACATAATATTGTTGTCTAAGGAAGTACAACAATTGAAATGTAAGAGTATATACAAATAGAGATAATAAGGAACACCAGAAGACATGTTTGGAACAAATAGATAAACCAAATAGAGTTAAAAGCATTTCAAAGTCATGAGAGAGGTGCACACCCAGTTTCTTCTTCATAGATAAGGACCATTACGAATCAAGCATAAGATAGCAAAAGAAACTAAGGAAAGAGTGGAAAAGGACACATAACAAGATTGTTGCTGGAGTGTAAAAATCACACGCACAAGACCCCGTGCTTTACTCTAAACCGTAAGTGATCTAAAAAATGGATAGAAACAACGAGATTCTTTAAAAAAGTGGGGGTCTCTTACCAAGAGATCTGAACCGCTTGGATACACAAAATTCTTCTTGGTATAAAGTGGAAGGTAATGTAGTCTGAAAATGCCCAAAATCAATACACATCAATAGTTAGTTATTAGTTTAGTTAAGATTACCTCACAAAGTAAATTGCCACTGAGAACCAAACAATTCCAGAAATACTATTCAGAGCAAGAACTTAACTTGATCAATCAACACTTGTTTCACTTTTCATAATGCCACATATTATGCACATATCAGCAAAGTATCATAAAAACAAATGTGATCGATCTAGTGAAGTTCTTGCTCTGAATAGTATTTCAGTAATTGTTTGGTTAATTACTTGCCTTTACTGATCATGTCGAAGTGGCTTGTAAATGTGAACTGCGGGATTGTCGTAGGATTTATCCATTTGGATGCACGTTGCGTGTGTTTTTATCAGCTGATTGACACCTCGTATGCTGACGATACACAGATCATCGTCTCTACCACCGAGTCGATAAAAGAATCTGCCCTTAAATTTAGAGCCTGCATGGAAGCTGTTGGGCATTGGATGATCCGCAACTACTTGAAGTTGAATGGAGAAAAAACGGAGGTCTTGGTCTTTGGAGGGGGTCCCCAGCCAACCCGCCAGGCCAGGAATCTGGGAGTTCTTATAGATCCTGATCTCTTTTTTGATCTCCAAGTCAACAAAACGGTGTCTACATGCTGTGCCATCATTCGGACGCTAAAAAAGATTGCCCCTACCTATCACCGGATGCTCTTAGACAATCAACGGTTGCCCTGGTGGGGTCCAGACTTGACTACTGTAATGTGTTATATGCAGGCATTAACAAGAAGTCACTTCAGCGCCTCCAGGTGGTCCAAAATGCCGCAGCCAGGATGGTCCTAAACCTGCCTAGACGGTCTTCGGCAACAAAGGGCAGAAAAGATCTTCATTGGTTGCCGATTCAGGCTAGGATTTCATTTAAACTCCTCTGTCTGGCTCATAGGGCAGTCCGTGGCCTAGGCTCGGAAGGGATTAGGTCCCTAATTAGCCGCTATACCCCTAATAGAACTCTCCATTTAGCATCCAGAAATCTACTCATTGTTCCCAGATTTAAGAGGACGAAGTGGGGAGGAAGAGCTTTTTCCAACTTGGCTCCCAAATTATGGAACTCCCTCCCCCTTGAACTATCCAGCCAACCATCTTTAGCGATTTTCCGTAAACTTCTGAAGACGTGGCTCTTCTCCCAAGCCTACTAAAGTCGTGTATACTTTCTGGCATCTGCCTTTCTGTTTCCCTCGTCTGTATACTGTTTGTTTGTTGTTTGCGCCTTGATGCCCTTGTGGTTAAGTTTGCGCATTACAAGACCTACTTCATTCATTCACCTGGAACCTTACTGAACACAACACCTTTGTCATCAGGACTTAACAGTGAATGGTACGTAAGCCAGGATCTTTGTGGCAATTTACTTTGTCTTGGAGTTAATCTTAACATCTAAACTAGTAACTAATTATGAATTATTGATGTATATTGATTTTGGGCATTTTCAGACTGCAATTCCTTCCACTTTATGCCAAAAAAGAATGTTGTGCATCCAAGTGGTTCAGATCTCTTGGTAAGAGACCCCCACTCTTTTAAGAACCTCATTGTTTTTATCCACTTTTAGATCACTTACGGCGTAGAGAAGAGCATGGGGTCTTGTGCGTGTGATCTTTACACTTCACAAGCTATCTTGTTATGTGTCCTTTTCCACTCTTTCCTTTGTTTCTTTTGCTATCTTATGCTTGATTCGTAATGGTCCTTAACCATTATGAACAAACATTTACAATGCAATGGTCTCGGTATTATTAAAGGTAGAGCTATTGGCATTGCTCATGACATTTTTTTTAAAAATCATTTTGAGTTATGATATTTTTTTAAATCATAAATAAATGGCATTGTCATTTACATTGCCAATAGCTTCATCGTTAAATAAATGGCATTGTCATTTACAATGCCGATAGCTTAATCGCTCGCAAATGCATGACCTATTGCATTTACACCCACACAAAGCCACCCACACACACATACAGAGCCACCCACACAGAGCCATTCACATAGAGCCACCTACACAGAGCCACCCTCACACAGAAGTCCGATGTGTCACTAGTATATTCACCCTCCACCCCTCCCTAGGTGAAATTTCCACCAGTCACTGCCCAAATAAAGCACAGGACCACTCACCTTCCATCGGAGGTTGGACTATGGATACACTAACAACCTTCCAAAGGACAGCTACTGACAATGGATCTACCATGCTTGTGCATCAGCAAGTAAAACTGGGTTGCAAATACTCAGATACCAGCTAATCCTTTACCACACATACCAAGATAACAAGCTAGCAAAGAACACCATGATCGGATCGCCCTGATTTACGTTGTGTGCATTCTAAGCAAGGTCCACACACACACACACATTATGGATGTTTTTAGTTGCTGGACAGTGTTATTCAGGTGGAGGAGGGTCAAAGGAGAAGGAATGGAAGCCAGCGCTAAGACCCACTACTGGTATGGAGTGTATGTATGTAGTGTGTAATGGAATTTTGTGGGTTGGTTTGGAATTGTAATAATAGTAGCATGGTTAACTTTAGATAATTATATTTAAAAGTAAAGTTTGCAATACTGCTTTTGCTACAATAGTTAATTGTGGATTTGTTAAAAATTGATGTGTGTAGTGATGGCTGTTGGTGTGCACTGACGGGTGGTGGTGTAAGCCTGGTGAAAGTGTGCACTGATTGTTGGTGGTGTGTGTGTGTCTGGTGAAAGCATGCAGTGACGGCTGGTGGTGTGTGTGAGCTTGGTGAAAAGCTGATTACCCTACATACTCACATACTGATTACCCTGCATTCACCCTGCATACTCACATACTGATTACCCTGCATTCACCCTGCATACTCACATACTGATTACCCTGCATACTCACATACTGATTACCCTGCATTCACCCTGCATACTCATACACTGATTACCCTGCATTCACCCTGCATACTCACACACTGATTACCCTGCATTCACCCTGCATACTCACATACTGATTACCCTGCATACTCACATACTGATTACCCTGCATTCACCCTGCATACTCACATACTGATTACCCTGCATACTCATACACTGATTACCCTGCATTCACCCTGCATACTCATACACTGATTACCCTGCATTCACTCTGCATACTCATAAACTGATTACCCTGCATTCACCCTGCATACTCATACACGGTATACACCTGTTACAACACAACTTTTACAACTACCTACCGTTACAACGCAACTTTTACAACGCATACCATTACAACGCATTGCGCTGGGGGGCGCTCTAGGATAGGGAATAAGTTTAATTTACTATCCAACACCTTCCCTAGTGTCCACGGGGACTGGAGTTGGAATAGTAAATTATACTTACCACTATCCAGCCCCTCTAAGTGCTATGCGTTGTAATGGTATGCGTTGTAATGGTATGCGTTGTAATGGTCGCGTTGTAATGGTAGGTAGTTGTAATGGTATGCGTTGTAACGTCATACATCCCTCATACACTGATTACCCTGTATACTCATACACCCTGCACTCACACTCTGCACTCACACTCTGTACTTACACTCTGCACTCACTCTACAGTCACTCACACTCTACACTCACTCACACTCTGCACTCACTCACACTCTGCACTCACTCACACTCTGCACTCATTCTCACTCTGCAGTCACTCTCACTCTGCAGTCACTCTGCAGTCACTCTGCAGTCACTCTGCACTAACTCTGCACTAACTCTCACTCTACACGCACTCTCACTATGCACTCACTCTGCACTCACTCTGCACTCACTCACACTCTGCACTCACACTCTGCGCACGCACTCACTCACACTCTGCACTCACACTCTGCACTCACACTCTGCTCACACACTCTGCATTCTGCGCACACACTCTGCGCACACACTCTGCGCACACACTCTGCGCACACACTCTGGGCACACACTCTGGGCACTCACTCTCACTCTGCACTCACTCTCACTCTGCACTCACTCTGCAGTCACACTCAGTCTGCACTCACTCTGCACTCACTAAATTCCTAAAAACGCGATGACGTATTCGCTCACAGTGGAAGGACCTTCACAAAGGTTAAATGGTCAGCTTTCAGTTGCTTATTTCTGTATTTCGTACTTAAACTGGAACTAATGAATTGAATTATTTTCCCACTATTACTTTGTGTAAAATTGCGAAATAATGAAGTACCAAGAAGAAATGTGCCACTTTTTGCTGCATAATTTATTACACACGGAAGGAAGGTGCGTTGTACGTACACAGACGCTAAACTGACGGCCTGCACAGTTCATTAGAAAAACATACATCCCTACCACAGATAAGAATGTTGGATACCGTTCTCCTTCGGTGTTGAATTCTATCGCTCTTGTGATATTTATCAAACTTTCCTAAGCGCTGGAGCCACGCCTTAAAGCGTCCACCAGCAGGTCCTCTGTGCGCTATGCGAGATGGGCCATCAGTCTTTGGGTGGATGCACTCCGGGTGGTGTCCAGCCAGGCCCTTCGTAGGCTCCTTTGGGCGTATACTGCTGTATTTCTCTTTGCATGTCTTTGTAGGGCGGTGTCGGGTGCATCCCCTCCTGTGTTTTCCTGAAGTCGAAGCCTTTGTTATTCAGTCCTTTGCCGGCGGTGACTCGGCACCGGCTAATAAGAAGTTATTTTGTGACGTAAAGTTGTAATTGGGCCCTCCCTCAAGGTGGGTGTCGTGTGGACTCGCCCCAGACAACAATGCATTTATTTGACAGTGAGGGAAGGACCCCTCCCCTGTGCTAGTTGTTGTGTTAATCTGCTCTGCCCCAGATGGCTGCACACAATGGCTGCGGCTGGGCTGTTTGTAAATGCAGATGCTGCCCGGTGGGGTGGTGCTGCTGCGCACTGGGCTAGGACGACTGTGAACTGGAGGGGTGCTCCGGGGTGCATACTTTTTTTTAAATTTATTTAATGCAATTTTATATAGCGCGAACTGTACCCAAAGGTGTCTGAGCGCTTTACATGAGAACTAGTTGAAAAACATAAGGACTTGGGATTACATGCGTTACATAAAAGATACACACACAAAAAATTGCAAATGTACAAGATGTAAAGTCACACAAGGAGGAGATACAAACCCTCACCAGCTCCCCTATCCTTATCTCTCAACATTCCTTCTCCTGGACGGCCCCTCCCCCCAGCCCGGTCCTAATCAGACCAGATGATGCCTCGAGGCAGCATGGCCGCTGGTGGGGACCCAGGGGACCGCAGAGCGCGATGTTATGTTATGTTAATGATGTTTTCTAAAGCGCATGAATCACCCAGGGGCATCTCCGTACTACCTAATCCAAATTTCCAAGAGCAGTGACAGAAACCCAGAGTGGATTATCAGTATAAAAAGGCTTTCAGGTGTTTCCTGAAAATCGAATATGAGGGGGACTTTCGCAGCCCCTCTGGGAGGGAATTCCAATATTTGGGGCCTACATATGAAAAGGCTTTGCCACTCAGACGATTCCGGTAAATGCGTAGAATCGCTAAGAGGGCTTTACCATTCGATCTTAGATTACATGCTGATGTCAGTTTGCATATTTTAGCTTGTAGGTATTGGGCCTGTTTCTCTCATGGCTTTAAAGACCAGACAGCATGTCTTACAAAAAGCTCTCTTCCTTACCGGCAACCAATGCAATTCCTTCAATAGAGGGAGGGATGGGGTACCAGGAGGACGATTTAGGACCATCCGGGCTGCCGTATTTTGAATCACTTGGAGCTTTGCTAGCGATGGAGGAGGGCAGAGGGAAGGGGGGAGGCGAGCAGCTCCTGAGTAGCCACAACTCACACGCGCCAGTGTTTATCTCAGGCGATGCTTCCCTGTCCGCTGCAGCACATTTCCTTTTTCCAATGAACAAATAAATGCCCCTTACATATTTACCTATTTTGTGGCAATGTTTGATTTATTTGAAAATGAATACTCATGGCATAGGGCGCGGCGGTATCAGGATCGATCACTGCTGTCTGTTGGGAAACAAAAGATGGCCCCCTTTATTGGGCTGTCTTTGTCTCCTGGACGACTTACTACATTTGGTCACCGAAAATAAGACCGTGCATGTAATGAGCGCTTGATATTTGAACTACTACTACTCAAGTTAGAAAAGTAAGGGGGGGTGTTAGCTGACGCCCGCCGTGTCTGCTAGGTAGCGGGAGTCGAGTTTGATTAATGACAATTCTTAGATTCGACCAGCAAGGGGCAGTTGTTTTCTATCATCATCCGAAAACGTGAATTTCGTATTATTTTTTTAGCTTTAATTTAATTCTCTCTGCGATCATACGCGAATCTCATGTGCAC
The DNA here is from genome assembly GCF_964263255.1 of Lissotriton vulgaris. NCBI lineage: Eukaryota > Metazoa > Chordata > Amphibia > Caudata > Salamandridae > Lissotriton > Lissotriton vulgaris. Next base: position 261,736,283 of record NC_141697.1, read on the forward strand.
ATAGAGCTCTAAACTAAGCTCTAAACCCCCCCCCGAAAATGACGTCCGTTTCTCCGAGCCATTTGTGAATGATCTCGGAGAAAAATGGTGGTGTGGAGCGCTCCTCTCTTGCCTTACGATCTCGGAAGGCAAGAGAGGAGCACTCCACACCACCATCTTTCTCCGAGTTCATTCACAAATGGCTGGGAGAAACACCCATAATTTTTTTGATTGAGGGGCATGTTTAGGTCAGACTGCAGGGAGGGTGTAATACCCACCACTAGAAAAGGGGCGGGGCTTAAAAAAGAGAGAAAAACGCCCCCGAATCTGCTCAAGACGGGGCCTGAACTGAGTGACGCCCCTCTCCTCCAATGGCTGGCCAGCATTTACGAGGCCAGCCAATGGAGAAGAGGGGCGGGTTCAAGCCCCCATACTACACAACATAAAATCTTCGCCTCCGCCCACTGCTTACACAGTACGACGGTAGCCTCGACCTAAAAAGCAGGGTGTGCACATCGCTCATGAATTTGAAACGCTTTTCACTCCTTTTGGTTTATCTACTCGTTTATCTACTCGTTGTATCTTGTTATCTGAATTTGTATATACTATTGCATTTCAATTGTTTTATTTCCTTAGACAATAATATTAAGAAAATGGTATAGGAATGATGCTACTCGCCAACTCTTCCAATGACACTGTTTGGGTAATGTGTTTTGACACATTTGTTGTCTTGTGGCTGATGCAATAGTACACAGCACTGTGGGTTGATGAACTTGTTTTGTATGTATCTAATATATGTTCATATTACTATCAATCTTTGGTCAATAATTTTTATATGTATCTACTTATATGTTGATGCACACATTTATCATCTTTGCAGCCCTGATATAAGCCCTTTGTAAGGTCAAACGTGTTGGCTGCACTCTCTTGGAAGTACGCAATAAAGTAAAATAATCAAACCAACAACCAAGACCCACGAGCATCTATTCAGTGTTCAATGTTTACTGTTGAATGTTTTCTTCGACAAGTGTTTTTCATTGCCTCTCTATTTTTTTTATTAAAATGGAGGATGGGTTAGATAAACATTGTGAAATATTTATCCAGGCATTCAATAGGGAATATGGGGAAATGCATATGAAGCAACTAAAGAACTCTGCATCAAGCCACATCTGTATTCAAGAATTTATGGACTACAAACAAATGTTTTAATGTAATTTTATATTGGGGAGCCTTTAAGAGAAGTTGGTCATGTAGCTGCCGTGGTTGATTATGAATAATGTAGTAATATGTTTTAAGCTTGTCCATGGTGCCACCCTGCACTTGGGATAACTTGTGAAAGATGTCAAGCACTTCCTTCAGAGGATCCCAATTAGGAGGATAAAGCTCAAAGGGCAAAGACTACCTCCTTGGAAAAAAAGCATTGGCATTGACAATAGGTCTCGCCTTTGAGACCTTATAAGTGTTAGCCATGCAACAGTTGATGTTGTTGCACCAAGGTTATTGTGCTGCATAATTAAATACTTATACAGTTTCAAAAGCGAGACCTATTGGCTATGCCAATGCTTGTTAAATTTTTGCTGCCGTGGCTGCAAAATAATCGTTACTACAACCCAGTACCCAACCGAACACTGTTGGATCACTACAGGCGAAATGACAAAGACATTTCGAGATGCCCCGACGCACGCGGCGTCCCCTCAGTTTAGCGTTATGAGTAGGGCCGTACTGTGCAATGCACGCTCCGCTAACTGCATAACTCTTTATTTATAAACCCATTGGTTGTTTACTTGTCTTTCTGTATGTAGTTTATGAATGAAATGAAATGAAAATAAATGAAAAGAAGATTTATAAAGCGCGGTAGCTGCCCTGAGGCGTCCTAGCGCTAGAAGGCTGTTCCCTCTGGTCAGGCTGATAACATGGATTTATTATACTTTTGTGAAAAGGAAGGTCTTTAGATGTTTGCGGAACAGGAGTAGGTTGGGCTGAGATCTCAGATGAAGGGGAAGAGAATTCCACAGTTTAGCCGCGTTGTAGGAAAAAGATCGACCCCCACATCTTGATCTTTTAATCCTAGGAACTGTAGCAAGAAAGGACTGAGAGGAACGGAGCTGTTTAGTGGGGTAGTAAGGGGTAATCAGGGAGTGATTAATAGCAGCACCTGTTTTCCAGAACGCTTGGTGGGAAATACAGAGGGTCTTAAAGTTAATTCTCTCCCTGACCGGAAGCCAATGGACACTTCTGAGGCCGGATTTAACTGAGAGACAGCGGGGAAGCTTCAGCAGAGTGCGTGCTGCACAGTTTTGTGTTATCTGCAGCTTTTGTAGGGTGTTTTCAGGGGCTCCTAAGAAGAGGGCATTCCCAAAATCCAGGCGAGACTGGATTAAGCCTTGGATTACAATCTGTCTTGCCTCAAAAGGCAGCAGGGGGAGAATCTTCTGGATAAGCCTGAGAATCCCAAAGCAAGTGGCTGAAAGTTTGGTCGCCTGGCAATTGAAGCTAAGAGATTTGTCCAGCCAGATACCAATGCTTTTTATCGTGTCCTTCGGTGTAGGGGATGGGCCGAGGCAGACAGGCCAGATTAAATTGATCAAGGAAGCAGGAGAACTGCCGAGGAGCATCAGCTCCGTCTTGTCTCCGTTCAGTTTCAGGCAGGACGAAGTCATCCAGCTGTTGACTTCTTCTAAACAGCCCTTTAGGTTAACCTGCGCATTATGTGGATCGTGCTGGTTGAGAGATACCACTAGCTGAGTGTCGTCGGCGTATGTTATGATCTTTATTCCGAATGGACGGTCTATCTCAGCTAGTGGGCTCATATACACATTAAATAAAGTCGGGCTCAAAGACGAGCCCTGTGGTACCCCGCAACTCAGGAGTTTGCTGGGGGAGATTGTATCACCCTCGAAGACTTGAAATGACCGGTTACACAGGAAGGATTGGATCCAAGCAATGGCTTTCCCTGAGATTCCCAAGCTAAGGAGCCGATGTAATAATATTCTGTGGTTCACCGTGTCAAAGGCGGTGCTTAGATCGAGGAGGATGACTGCCACTGATCCTCCCCGATCCAAGATCCCCATTGCTTCTTCTGTCACAGCAAGCAACGCGGTCTCCGTCCCATGTTTTGGGCGGAAGCCCGTCTGAGAGGAGTCGACTAGATGATTAGTCTCAAGAAACACAGTCAAAACCTTATTCATGTGTTTCTCCAAGATTTTGCTAATCCATGGAAGCTTAGAGATGGGGCGATAGTTGCTGGAGTTGTTAGGGTCCAGATTTGGTTTCTTAATAAGTGCTCTAACCATTGCCTGTTTCCATGGAGTTAGGACAATGCCTGTGGAAAGAGAGGCATTGAGTACGTCCCAAAAAATGGGGAGGATGCTATGAGTGGCCGACACCAAAGTACGTGGGGGTGCTGGGTCACAGGGGGAGCCGGACTTTACTTGTTGCATAATGAGGTTGAGCGTCTCTGAGTCCAGAGGTGGGAAGTTCTCCAGAGGGTTAGGAGGATGCCGCTCTTGTTCCGGTAGGCATATGGATGTATAGTCAGGGTGAGTGTGAGTGGGGGGAAATGAAGTGTAGATCTTTTGAATTTTTTGAAAAAAGAATTCCGCTAGGTCGTTACAATGATTTTGTGCATTGTGAGTTGGAGGAGCATTATCAATCAATCAATCAGGAGTTTGTTAAAGCGCGACTACTCACCCGTAAGGGTCTCAAGGCGCTAGGGGTGGGGGTGGTAGGGGGGTGTTGAAGAGCCAGGTTTTGAGGTTTCTTGCGAAGATGGGGAGCGATGTTGTCTGTCTGAGGTGGAGCGGAAGGGCGTTCCATGCTTTGGCCACGAGGAAGGAGAAGGAGCGGCCTCGCGATCTGGTCTTTCTGGTGCGGGGGACCACGGCGTAGGAAAGCTGGGCTGATCGTAGGGTCCTTTGGGGTGCGTGGAATTTGAGTCGGCTGTTCAGGTATGCTGGTCCGGTGCCGTGGAGGGCCTTGTGTGCGTGGGTGAGCATCTTAAAGGTGATTCTCGCCTCGACGGGAAGCCAGTGGAGTGTGCGCAGGTGCTGGGAGATGTGGCAGTGTTTTGGCAGGTTGAGGACCAGTCTTGCGGCGGCATTCTGGATGTTCTGTAGCTTGCGGATGAGGTTTTTGTTTATTCCGGCGTAGAGTGCATTGCCGTAGTCGAGTCTGCTGGTGACCAGGGCGTGAGTGACTGTCTTTCGGTGTTCGAGGGGGATCCATTTGAAGGTCTTACAAAGGAGGCGGAGGGTGTGGAAGCAGGAAGATGAGACAGAGTTGATCTGGCGGTCCATTTTGAGCTCGGAGTCCAGGATGATTCCCAGGTTGCGTCCGTGGTCTGTGGGGGTTGGCGGGTTTCCGAAGGCGGTGGGCCACCAGGTGTCGCTCCAGGCGTTGGGGTTTGGGCCCATGATGAGTACTTCTGTTTTGTTGGTGTTTAGTTGTAGGCAGCTGTTTTTCATCCATTTGGCGACGGCTTCCATGCCTTCTCGAAAGTTGCGTCTGGTGGTGTTGGGCTCGTTGGATAGGGAGAGGATGAGCTGGGTGTCGTCTGCATATGACACGATGTTGAGTCCGTAGGTTCTGACGATGGGGGCAAGTGGAGCCATGTAGACGTTGAAGAGCGTCGGGCTGAGGGAGGAGCCCTGGGGGACTCCGCAGGTGGTAGGTGTGGGGTCCGAGAGGAAAGGGGCGAGTCTGACCCGCTGCGTCCTGCCGGAGAGGAAGGAGCAGATCCAGTCGAGGGCCTTGTCCTGGATTCCTGCATCGTAGAGTCTGCGTATTAGGGTGCGGTAGGAGACTGTGTGGAACGCCGCTGATAGGTCGAGGAGGATGAGGGCTACTGTTTCTCCTTTGTCCAGTAAGGTGCGGATGTCGTCTGTTGCGGCGAGGAGGGCGGTTTACGTACTGTGGTTTTTTCTGAAGCCGGATTGGGAGGAGTCGAGGATGTTGTGTTCTTCAATGAATGTGGCGAGTTGGCTGTTGATGGCTTTCTCGATGACTTTCGCTGGGAACGGGAGCAGGGAGAGGGGTCTGTAGTTTTTGAGGTCGGTGGGGTCCGGTGAGGGTTTCTTTAGGAGGGGGTTGACCTACGCGTGTTTCCAGTCGTCGGGGAACGAGGCGGTCGCCAGGGAGCGGTTGATGGTTTGGCGGAGCATGGGTGCGATGGTATTGGCGGCTCTGTCGAAGATGTGGTGGGGGCAGTGGTCCGTGGGGGCCCCTAAGTGGATTGACTTCATTGTCTTCAGTGTGTCTTCGGTCGTGAGGGCTGTCCAGTCATCAATCGCTGGTTTCCAGGTGTCGGGGGGGGGGTTGGTGAGGGTTCAGTGTGTTGGTTGTCTTCGTCGAAGTTGTCGTAGATGCTCTTGATTTTGTGGTGGAAAAAGATGCTGAGTTTGTCGCAGAGGTCTTGTGAGGGAGGGATGTCGGTAGACTCGCTGGTGGGTTGGGCGAACTCCTTGATGATGCTGAAGAGTTCCTTGCTGTTGTGTGCCTGGGTGGAGATTCTGTCTTCAATCGTTTTTTTCCTCGTTTCTCTGATGAGTTGATGGTGGGCGTTGGTGGCGGCTCTGAAGTTGTTGTGGGCTTCTGTGGATTTGGTGTTTCTCCAGGCCTTTTCGAGGCGGCGGCATGTGCGCCTGGACTCTCGGAGTTCGGTGGTAAACCATCTGGCTTTCTTGGCACGGGTATTGTTGTTTTTCTTGAGGGGGGCTATGGTGTTGGTGCTGTCCGAGATCCATCTATGCAGGGTTCGGGCTGCGGTATTGGGGTCGTCGTTTTCCGCGATGGTTGGGGTGGAGTTGTTGAGTGAGGAGGTGAGCTGGTCATCGGTGATTTTGGTCCAGTTTCTTTGTGGAAGCAGGTGCTGGTGTCTGTGGATGGTGGGTGTTCTGAAGGTGAAGTGGACGCAACGATGGTCGGTCCATGGGAGTTCGGTGGTGTGGCTGAAGGTGATGGAGTTTCCTGTAGTGAAGAGGGGGTCGAGGGTGTGTCCTGCTGAGTGTGTGGGCTCGGTCACGATCTGGCGGAGTCCAATGTTGTGGAGGTTGTCCAGGAGGCATGTGGTGTTGGGGTCCAGTTGATTGTCGAGGTGGAAGTTGAGGTCTCCCAGCCAGATGTAGTTGGTGGATGCGATGGCCTGCGGGGAGATAGCCGTTTTTCATTGAATCGGCTACAAGCGACGGCGGGCGCCATCTTAGGTGTGGCTGGGGCTGGGGCTGCGCTCTAGTCGCGCCGGCCTCCCGCCCTCCTCACCCTCCATATTAGCAGTGTCATGGCCAGACGGCGCAGCGGGCTGGCGCAGCGGGCGCGCCGGTTGCGCGCCGCAGCCGCGCCTAAGCCAAGCCCGTCTGCGCCCGTCCGCGACCGGACTCGGCCCAGGGCCATGACTCTTGGTTCTGTCGTGCACTATACCTCGGCCCAACTTAGACTGCTCAATCCTGGATGTCCTAGCCACCATTGCATTTCCCTGCCTCCTTCAACTGTTGCAGGTATTATTCCCGCCCCGTGCCCTGGCTGCAACTACAAGCTACCATCGCCAACTCTATCCCATTTACCAGTTCCCGACGCCCCTCTTAGTTCGGCCATTATCCCTTTTCAGGGATGTCGAGCGGCGCTTATCAACACACGCTCTCTACCATGTCATTGTCTAGATATTTGCGAGTTTATCACTACGCATGATCTTGACTTTCTTTTCGCCACAGAAACATGGGGAGATGCGGGCTCGGGACCTGACTTTTGTCAGGCCACCCCGGATGGCTATAGCGTAGTGAGACATGATAGACAATTAGGAAGAGGGGGTGGACTCGCCATAATTTTTAAGAATCAATACCACACCACGCTCGACCCCATCTCATCCACTAATTGTGAAGCTGCCGCCTTTGCAATTAATCTTAATAGTAAACAAACTTTTAAAGGCATTCTGCTTTACCGACCCCCCGGACCTCGCAGCTCCTTTCTTTGCTCCCTATCTGAGCTAAACCATTATATTATAGGCTCCACTGACTACACAATATTGGGAGATTTCAACTTCCCTTTGGAAGAACATGGAAACCACGACACCTCCCAACTTATTGCTGATCTCCTCATTTTAGGACTTCAGCAACTGGTAAAGGGAATTACTCATTTGGCGGGACACACACTAGATGGTGTCTTTACCAATAACTCTCTCATCAAGATATCAGATATTCTACCCCTTACATGGACCGACCATAGGGCCATTATACTCTCTATCGACACTCCCCCAGTTAATCTTCCTGCTTCCAGACCACCTAGTAGGGCAGCAATCCGTGCCTGGAAGAATGCTGATATCCCTCAGATGGCAAATATTCTGTCACTATCCTCCCCTACCTCAGGATCTAATCCCGTCCTTTCAGCTTCGGTTTTCCATGACTGGATTAAGAACGCCGCTGATCAGGTTGCCCCAGAAAAATCCATCCAACCTAATAGAAGGTCGCCCTCAGCGGCATGGTATACAGAAGAGCTTAGACTCCACCGACAACACTGTCGGAATTTAGAAAGACGTTGGAGGAAATCTTACTGCCCCTTAGCTAAGCAATCTTACAAAGATGCTTTAACTATATATAAAAGGGCCATCATCACCCGGAAAACGACTTATTTCTCGACCCAAATCGACCCAAATCGACAATGCCAGGAACTCGGCCAGAGAACTCTTTTTAGTGGTCAATTCCTTATCCACACCTCTGTCGGGTCCTGGAGCAGAACCCTCCCAACTGTTCTGTAATGCATTGTCCAATTTCTTCACTACCAAAGTGGCAGACATCTATGCATCCTTTGGTGGAGATGTAGGGACCAGCTCCACTGTCAGAAGAAAGGAAATTCCCCATATTAACCATGACCCTTTCTCTCACTTCGCTGACACTTCAGAAGATCAAATCAGCAGACTCATCTCCATCACTAAGTCAGGATCCCCTTTGGACCCTTGTCCCCCCCCAGTGATGGCCAATCTAAGTGAGGTGATTTCTCACCCACTTATGGAAATCTGCAACACTGCCTTTCATACCGGTTGTTACCCAGCCCCGTGGAAGAAGGCAGTGATTAAGCCTCTATTGAAGAAGCCCTCCCTGGATCCCTCTGCCTTGGTCAGTTATAGACCTATTGCCTGTCTCCCTTTCCCGGCCAAAATTTGCGAAACTCTGATGAACAAACAGCTCTCAGAGTACGTCGACACTTACCAACTCTTAGACGAAACGCAGACATCTATGCATCCTTTGGTGGAGATGTAGGGACCAGCTCCACTGTCAGAAGAAAGGAAATTCCCCATATTAACCATGACCCTTTCTCTCACTTCGCTGACACTTCAGAAGATCAAATCAGCAGACTCATCTCCATCACTAAGTCAGGATCCCCTTTGGACCCTTGTCCCCCCCCAGTGATGGCCAATCTAAGTGAGGTGATTTCTCACCCACTTATGGAAATCTGCAACACTGCCTTTCATACCGGTTGTTACCCAGCCCCGTGGAAGAAGGCAGTGATTAAGCCTCTATTGAAGAAGCCCTCCCTGGATCCCTCTTCCTTGGTCAGTTATAGACCTATTGCCTGTCTCCCTTTCCCGGCCAAAATTTGCGAAACTCTGATGAACAAACAGCTCTCAGAGTACGTCGACACTTACCAACTCTTAGACGAAACGCAATTTGGCTTCAGGAAGGGACATGGGACGGAGACCGCGCTAATAAAAGCCTCTGACAAAATCAGAACCATCATGGATCAGGGAGGAGTGGCCATCCTAATTCTTCTGGATCTGTCCGCAGCATTTGACACGGTCGACCATGCTATCTTGGTCGACCGTGTCACAGCTCTGGGGATAGATGGTTTGGCCAGAGACCTCATTTCATCCTTCCTGGCCGACCGTACCCAGACAGTCAAGTTGGGCAACTTCTATTCTCCCGTCTCTGCACTACCATGTGGAGTACCCCAAGGCTCCTCGCTAAGTCCCACGCTATTCAACATCTATGTAGCGGACTTAGCGAGGGTAATAAAGGCCTATGGGGTACGATTAACCTCCTATGCAGACGATACCCAACTGGTGCTGGCGATCCACAAGAACGGCACAGCAGTGGCAGCTAATTTCCAGGAGGCCATGCTCGCTGTTAGTACATGGATGTCCTCCAACTGCCTAAGGCTTAACTCGGATAAAACCGAGGTTATGACCTTTGGCAACCTCGCTCCAGAATGGTCCCCCATCTGGTGGCCTAACCAACTGGGCACCCCACCCGTCCCTGTGGTACAAGCGAGAAATTTGGGAGTCATCTTTGACAGCAAATTAACATTCAACCTTCATGTCAACAAGGTTGTCTCCTCTGCTTTCTTTGTTTTAAAGAAAATAAAGAAACTGCTGCCTTATCTCCCCACCTCTGCTGGGAAGACCTTAGTTACCACTCTGGTATTTTCTAAAATCGATTACGGAAATGCCGTCTTCCTTAACACCCAGAAACAGGTGCTGCTGAAGCTACAGTCAGTACAGAACGCGGCTGCTAGAATTCTTCTAAACATCCCTCGCCGCCAACCTACCACTCTTGCTATCCGCCAGCTCCATTGGCTTAGAGTAGAGAGCCGCATTAAGTTCAAGGCCCTCTGCATTGCCTATAAGGCAGTGCATGGCATAGGACCTAAATTCTTGACTGAGGCACTCCAGGTCTACACCCCCAAAAGACTGTTGAGATCTGCCAACACTTGCCTTCTACCTGTACCGCGTACCAGAACGGCAACCTGGGGAGACCGTCGCTTCTTAGTGGCTGTACCAAAACTTTGGAACCTTCTTCCACTAAATATCAAAAATGCACCCAACGTGATGAGCTTCCGCAGGCTCGTAAAGACATGGTTGTTTGACCAGTGAATCCTATTACTGTGGTCCTGCTAGTTCACACATGCGCCGAGACACCTCCGGGTATTTGTCGCGCAATAAAAATAGCAAATAAATAAAAATAAATAAAATAAAAAGATAATGTCCGTGATGGAGTTGGCGAAGGGTCCGCGGGGTCCAGGGGGTCCAGGGGGTCGGTAGATGAGGGTTCCTTGGAGGGCGGCGGTGGGGCTGGCCAGTATCTTGAAGTGAAGGTGTTCCATCAGTTCTGTGGACTCGTCAGGGAGTGTGCTCAGGCGGAGGCTGGATTTGTGGACAATGGCGATTCCTCCTCCTGGGTGGGTGGGGCGGTCCTTCCTGGAGATCTTGTATCCTTGGGGGATGGTGATGGCGATGTCCGGTCCCGAGGTGGTGTTGGTCCAGGTTTCGGTGAAGAATGCTACGTCTGGGGTGGTGCTGTCGAGGAGGTCCCAGATTTCTGTGGCGTGTTTGTGGAGGGATCGGACGTTGAGGAGGATGCATTGCAGGGTCTTCGGTTCGGTTGTGTTCTTGTGGGCGGGGTGTGCTTAATCCGTGTTCTTGGCAGTGCTGCAGGTGTGCTGGCAGCGGTGACAGCTGAAGGGTCCATGGGTGTCGGCTGGTGATGCTAGCTTGCAGTTGTTGTTGAAGCCTGGGTTGAGTGCATGGAGTGCTGCTGGGTCGTAGCGTTGGCAGGGCGGAGGTCCAGGGTTCCTGGTGCTGGTCGCGGACGGGTCGCAGACGGGCGCAGACGTGCTTACCTTTGACGCGCCTTCGGTGCACCAGCGGCGCGCCCACAGCCCGCGGCCGTGGCCGCCATTAAGTAGGGGTCGGGGAGGGCTGGACAGCTGGGAGGTGGGAGCGGGGAGGGGAGCTGGATTGGGCCGGTCGCGCTGGGGGGGAGGGGCCGCGGGGGCAGCAGCGGCGGGGAAAGGTAAAGGGAGGAAAGAAGGGATAAAGAAAAAAGGGAAAATAAGCAGAAATAAGGCACAAAAGAGCAGAGATGCAGAAAAGAGCAGAAAGGTGAAAGATAGAAAGGGTAGACAAGCATTGGAAATGCAATAGGTCTCGCATTAGGAAAGTTTGAGCTATTGGTATTGTAAATGACACTTTTTGTATTTATGTGTTGGTTTTGAAAGTAGCAAAATTAATAGCTTTGTCAGTTACAATGTCAATAGTTTTAACTTTTGCAAATGTGACACCTATAGCATTTGTAATGCAATGTGTGTTGTATTTACGTGACTTAGATGTCTTGATATTACAAATAACAATGGCTTTTAATTTTGTAAATAATTATTACTTAAATAAAAGTTATTGTAATTTATAATGGCAATAGCTTAAACGTTTGTAAATAACTTTTGTGAAGATTATGTTCAGTGTATTTTATTGTGACGAAAATCCAAGAACATTGCATTTGCACCTACACACACACAGAGCCACACACATATAGATGTGGTGGTGGTGGATCTGGGCGATATGGTGGTGGTGGATGGGGTGGTGGTGGTAATGGTGGATGTGGTGGTGGATGTGGGGTGGATGTGGTGGTGGATGTGGTGGTGGTGGTGGATGGGGTGGAGGTGGTGGATGGGGTGGTGGGGTGGAGGTGGTGGATGGGGTGGTGATGTGGTGGTGGTGGATGTGGTGGTTGTGGATGTGGTGAAAGTGGTGGTGGATGTGGTGGTGGAAGTGATGGTGGTGGGTGTGGTGGATGTGGTGGTGGATGCGGTGGTTGATGAGGTGGTGGATGAGGTGGTGGATGAGGTGGTGGATGTGCTGGTGGATGTGGTGGTGGTGGATGCGGTGGTGGATGTGGTGGTGGTGGTGGATGTGGTGGTGGTGGATGCGGTGGAAGTGGTGGTGGATGTGGTGGTGGATGTGGTGGTGGATTTCATGGTGGATGTGGAGGTGATGGTGGATGTGGTGGTGGATGTGGTGGTGGATGTGGTGGTGGATGTGGTGGTGGTGGTGGATGTGATGGTGGATGTGGTAGTGATGGTGGATGCGGTGGTGGTGGAAGTGATGGTGGTGGGTGTGGTAGATGTAGTGGTGGTGGATGCGGTGGTGGATGCGGTGGTGGATGAGGTGGTGGAAGAGGTGGTGGTGGATGTGGTGGTGGATGTGGTGGTGGTGGATGCGGTGGTGGTGGATGTGGTGGATGCGGTGGAAGTGGTGGATGTGGTGGTGGATGTGGTGGTGGTGGATGTGATGGTGGATGTGATGGTGGATGTGATGGTGATGGTGGATGTGGTGGTGGATGTGGTGGTGGATGTGGTGGTGGATGTGGTGGTGGATGCGGTGGTGGTGGTGGATGCGGTGGTGGTGGTTGTAGTGGATGCGGTGGTGGTGGTTGTAGTGGATGTGGTGGTGGTGGTTGTAGTGGATGTGGTGGTGGATGTAGTGGTGGTGGGTGTGGTGGTGGTGGTGCATGCGGTGGTGGTAGATGCGGTGGTGGTGGATGTGGTGGATGTGGTGGTGGATGTGGCGGTGGATGTCATGGTGGATGTGGAGGTGATGGTGGATGTGGTGGTGGTGGGGGTGGTGGATGTGATGGTGGATGTGGTGGTGATGGTGGATGTGGTGGTGATGTGGTGGATGTGGTGGATGTGTTGGTTGTGGATGTGGTGGATGTGGTGGTGGTGGATGTGGTGGTTGTGGATGTGGTGAAAGTGGTGGTGGATGTGGTGGTGGAAGTGATGGTGGTGGGTGTGGTGGATGTGGTGGTGGTGGATGCGGTGGTGGATGTGGTGGTGGATGTGGTGGTGGTAGATGCGGTGGTGGATGTGGTGGTGGTGGATGCGGTGGTGGATGTGGTGGTGGTGGTGGTGGATGTAGTGGTGGATGTGGTGGTGGATGTGGTGGTGGATGCAGTGGTGGAGGTGGATGTGGCGGTGGTTGATGTGGTGGTGGTGGATGTGGCGGTGGTGGATGTGGCGGTGGTGGATGTGGTGGTGGATGCGGTGGTGGATGTGGTGGTGGATGTCATGGTGGATGAGGATGTGATGGTGGATGTGGTGGTGGTGGATGCGGTGGTGAAGTGGTGGTGGATGTGGTGGTGGTGGATGTGGTGGTGGATGTGGTGGTGATGGTGGATGTGGTGGTGGTGGATGCGGTGGATGTGGTGGTGGTGGATGCGGTGGATGCGGTGGATGTGGTGGTGGTGGATGTGGTGGATGCGGTGGTGGTGGATGGGGTGGTGGTTGTAGTGGATGTGGTGGTGGATGTGGTGGTGGTGGATGCGGTGGTGGATGCGGTGGTGGATGCGGTGGTGGATGCGGTGGTGGATGAGGTGGTGGATGAGGTGGTGGATGTGGTGGTGGTGGATGCGGTGGTGGTGGATGTGGTGGTGGTGGATGTGGTGGTGGATGTGGTGGATGTGGTGGTGGTGGTGGATGCGGTGGATGTGGTGGTGGTGGTGGATGTGGTGGTGGTGGATGTGGTGGTGGTGGATGTGGTGCTGGTGGTGGATGTGGTGGTGGATGTGGTGGTGGTGGATGCGGTGGAAGTGGTGGTGGAAGTGGTGGTGGATGTGGTGGTGGATGTGGTGGTGGTGGTGGATGTGGTGGTGGTGGTGGATGTGGTGGTGGTGGTGGATGTGATGGTGGATGTTATGGTGGATGTGGTGGTGATGGTGGATGCGGTGGTGGTGGAAGTGATGGTGGTGGGTGTGGTGGATGTAGTGGTGGTGGATGCGGTGGTGGATGCGGTGGTGGATGCGGTGGTGGATGCGGTGGTGGTGGATGTGGTGGTGGATGCGGTGGTGGTGGATGTGGTGGTGGTGGATGCGGTGGAAGTGGTGGTGGATGTGGTGGTGGATGTGGTGGTGGATGCGGTGGATGTGGTGGTGGATGTGATGGTGGATGTGGTGGTGATGGTGGATGTGGTGGTGGATGTGGTGGTGGATGCGGTGGTGGATGCGGTGGTGGTGGTGGATGCGATGGTGGTGGTGGTTGTAGTGGATGTGGTGGTGGATGTAGTGGTGGTGGGTGTGGTGGTGGTGGTGCATGCGGTGGTGGTAGATGCGGTGGTGGTGGATGTGGTGGTGGATGTGGTGGTGGATGTGGCGGTGGATATCATGGTGGATGTGGAGGTGATGGTGGATGTGGTGGTGGTGGGGGTGGTGGATGTGATGGTGGATGTGGTGGTGATGGTGGAAGTGGTGGTGATGTGGTGGTGGTGGTGGATGTGGTGGTTGTGGATGTGGTGAAAGTGGTGGTGGATGTGGTGGTGGAAGTGATGGTGGTGGGGGTGGTGGAAGTGATGGTGGTGGGTGTGGTGGATGTGGTGGTGGTGGATGAGGTGGTGGATGCGGTGGTGGATGTGGTGGTGGTGGTGGTGGATGTAGTGGTGGATGCGGTGGTGGATGTGGCGGTGGATGTCATGGTGGATGTGGATGTGATGGTGGATGTGGTGGTGGTGGATGCGGTGGTGAAGTGGTGGTGGATGTGGTGGTTGTGGATGTGGTGGTGATGGTGGATGTGTTGGTGGATGCGGTGGATGTGGTGGTGGTGGATGCGGTGGATGTGGTGGATGTGGTGGTGGATGCGGTGGTGGTGGATGGGGTGGTGGTTGTAGTGGATGTGGTGGTGGATGTGGTGGTGGTGGATGCGGTGGTGGATGCGATGGTGGATGCGGTGGTGGATGCGGTGGTGGATGAGGTGGTGGATGTGGTGGTGGTGGATGCGGAGGTGGTGGATGTGGTGGTGGATGTGGTGGATGTGGTGGTGGATGTGGTGGTGGTGGTGGATGCGGTGGATGTGGTGGTGGAGGTGGATGTGGTGGTGGTGGATGTGGTGCTGGTGGTGGATGTGGTGGTGGATGTAGTGGTGGTGGATGCGGTGGAAGTGGTGGTGAAAGTGGTGGTGGATGTCGTGGTGGATGTAGTGGTGGTGGATGTGGTGGTGGTGGTGGATGTGATGGTGGATGTGATGGTGGATGTGATGGTGGATGTGGTGGTGATGGTGGATGCGGTGGTGGTGGAAGTGATGGTGGTGGGTGTGGTGGATGTAGTGGTGGTGGATGCGGTGGTGGTGGATGTGGTGGTGGTGGATGCGGTGGAAGTGGTGGTGGATGTGGTGGTGGATGTGGTGGTGGATGTGGTGGTGGATGCGGTGGATGTGGATGTGGTGGTGGTGGATGCGGTGGAAGTGGTGGTGGATGTGGTGGTGGATGCGGTGGATGTGGTGGTGGTGGTGGATGTGATGGTGGATGTGATGGTGGATGTGGTGGTGGATGGGGTGGAGGTGGTGGATGGGGTGGTGGGGTGGAGGTGGTGGATGGGGTGGTGATGTGGTGGTGGTGGATGTGGTGGTTGTGGATGTGGTGAAAGTGGTGGTGGATGTGGTGGTGGAAGTGATGGTGGTGGGTGTGGTGGATGTGGTGGTGGTGGATGCGGAGGTTGATGAGGTGGTGGATGAGGTGGCGGATGAGGTGGTGGATGTGCTGGTGGATGTGGTGGTGGTGGATGCGGTGGTGGATGTGGTGGTGGTGGTGGTGGTGGATGTGGTGGTGGTGGATGCAGTGGAAGTGGTGGTGGATGTGGTGGTGGTGGATGTGGTGGTGGTGGTGGATGTGGTGGTGGATGTGGTGGTGGATTTCATGGTGGATGTGGAGGTGATGGTGGATGTGGTGGTGGATGTGGTGGTGGATGTGGTGGTGGATGTGATGGTGGATGTGATGGTGGATGTGGTGGTGATGGTGGATGAGGTGGTGGTGGAAGTGATGGTGGTGGGTGTGGTGGTGGATGAGGTGGTGGATGAGGTGGTGGTGGATGTGGTGGTGGATGTGGTGGTGGTGGATGCGGTGGTGGTGGATGTGGTGGTGGTGGTGGATGTGGTGGTGGATTTCATGGTGGATGTGGAGGTGATGGTGGATGTGGTGGTGGATGTGGTGGTGGATGTGGTGGTGGATGTGGTGGTGGATGTGATGGTGGTCGTGATGGTGGATGTGGTGGTGATGGTGGATGCGGTGGTGGTGGAAGTGATGGTGGTGGGTGTGGTGGTGGATGAGGTGGTGGATGATGTGGTGGTGGATGTGGTGGTGGATGTAGTGGTGGTGGATGCGGTGGTGGATGAGGTGGTGGATGAGGTCGTGGTGGATGTGGTGGTGGATGTGGTGGTGGTGGATGCGGTGGTGGTGAATGTGGTGGATGCGGTGGAAGTGGTGGAAGTGGTGGATGTGGTAGTGGATGTGGTGGTGGATGTGGTGATGGTGGATGTGGTGGTGATGGTGGATGTGGTGGTGGATGTGGTGGTGGATGCGGTGGTGGTGGTGGATGCGGTGGTGGTGGTTGTAGTGGATGTGGTGGTGGTGGTTGTAGTGGATGTGGTGGTGGTGGTTGTAGTGGATGTGGTGGTGGTTGTAGTGGTGGTGGGTGTGGTGGGTGTGGTGGTGGTGGTGCATGCGGTGGTGGTAGATGCGGTGGTGGTGGATGTGGTGGATGTGGTGGTGGATGTGGCGGTGGATGTCATGGTGGATGAGGATGTGATGGTGGATGTGGTGGTGGTGGATGAGGTGGTGAAGTGGTGGTGGATGTGGTGGTGGTGGATGTGGTGGTGATGGTGGATGTGGTGGTGGATGCGGTGGATGTGGTGGTGGTGGATGCGGTGGATGTGGTGGTGGTGGATGCGGTGGATGTGGTGGTGGTGGATGTGGTGGATGCGGTGGTGGTGGATGGGGTGGTGGTTGTAGTGGATGTGGTGGTGGATGTGGTGGTGGTGGATGCGGTGGTGGATGCGGTGGTGGATGCGGTGGTGGATGAGGTGGTGGATGAGGTGGTGGATGTGGTGGTGGTGGATGCAGTGGTGGTGGATGTGGTGGTGGTGGTGGATGTGGTGGTGGATGTGGTGGATGTGGTGGATGTGGTGGTGGATGTGGTGGTGGTGGTGGATGCGGTGGATGTGGTGGTGGTGGTGGATGTGGTAGTGGTGGATGTGGTGCTGGTGGATGTGGTGCTGGTGGTGGATGTGGTGGTGGTGGATGCGGTGGAAGTGGTGGTGGATGTGGTGGTGGATGTGATGGTGGTCGTGATGGTGGATGTGGTGGTGATGGTGGATGCGGTGGTGGTGGAAGTGATGGTGGTGGGTGTGGTGGTGGATGAGGTGGTGGATGATGTGGTGGTGGATGTGGTGGTGGATGTAGTGGTGGTGGATGCGGTGGTGGATGAGGTGGTGGATGAGGTCGTGGTGGATGTGGTGGTGAATGTGGTGGTGGTGGATGCGGTGGTGGTGAATGTGGTGGATGCGGTGGAAGTGGTGGATGCGGTGGAAGTGGTGGATGTGGTAGTGGATGTGGTGGTGGATGTGGTGATGGTGGATGTGGTGGTGATGGTGGATGTGGTGGTGGATGTGGTGGTGGATGCGGTGGTGGTGGTGGATGCGGTGGTGGTGGTTGTAGTGGATGTGGTGGTGGTGGTTGTAGTGGATGTGGTGGTGGTGGTTGTAGTGGATGTGGTGGTGGTTGTAGTGGTGGTGGGTGTGGTGGGTGTGGTGGTGGTGGTGCATGCGGTGGTGGTAGATGCGGTGGTGGTGGATGTGGTGGATGTGGTGGTGGATGTGGCGGTGGATGTCATGGTGGATGAGGATGTGATGGTGGATGTGGTGGTGGTGGATGAGGTGGTGAAGTGGTGGTGGATGTGGTGGTGGTGGATGTGGTGGTGATGGTGGATGTGGTGGTGGATGCGGTGGATGTGGTGGTGGTGGATGCGGTGGATGTGGTGGTGGTGGATGCGGTGGATGTGGTGGTGGTGGATGTGGTGGATGCGGTGGTGGTGGATGGGGTGGTGGTTGTAGTGGATGTGGTGGTGGATGTGGTGGTGGTGGATGCGGTGGTGGATGCGGTGGTGGATGCGGTGGTGGATGAGGTGGTGGATGAGGTGGTGGATGTGGTGGTGGTGGATGCGGTGGTGGTGGATGTGGTGGTGGTGGTGGATGTGGTGGTGGATGTGGTGGTGGATGTGGTGGTGGTGGTGGATGCGGTGGATGTGGTGGTGGTGGTGGATGTGGTAGTGGTGGATGTGGTGCTGGTGGATGTGGTGCTGGTGGTGGATGTGGTGGTGGTGGATGCGGTGGAAGTGGTGGTGGAAGTGGTGGTGGATGTGGTGGTGTATGTGGTGGTGGTGGTGGTGGTGGTGGATGTGGTGGTGGTGGTGGATGTGGTGGTGGTGGTGGATGTGATGGTGGATGTTATGGTGGATGTGGTGGTGATGGTGGATGCGGTGGTGGTGGAAGTGATGGTGGTGGGTGTGGTGGATGTAGTGGTGGTGGATGCGGTGGTGGATGCAGTGGTGGATGCGGTGGTGGATGAGGTGGTGGTGGATGTGGTGGTGGATGTGGTGGTGGATGCGGTGGTGGTGGATGTGGTGGTGGTGGATGCGGTGGAAGTGGTGGTGGATGTGGTGGTGGATGTGGTGGTGGATGCGGTGGATGTGGTGGTGGATGTGATGGTGGATGTGGTGGTGATGGTGGATGTGGTGGTGGATGTGGTGGTGGATGCGGTGGTGGATGCGGTGGTGGTGGTGGATGCGGTGGTGGTGGTGGTTGTAGTGGATGTGGTGGTGGATGTAGTGGTGGTGGGTGTGGTGGTGGTGGTGCATGCGGTGGTGGTAGATGCGGTGGTGGTGGATGTGGTGGTGGATGTGGCGGTGGATGTCATGGTGGATGTGGAGGTGATGGTGGATGTGGTGGTGGTGGGGGTGGTGGATGTGATGGTGGATGTGGTGGTGATGGTGGATGTGGTGGTGATGTGGTGGTGGTGGTGGATGTGGTGGTTGTGGATGTGGTGAAAGTGGTGGTGGATGTGGTGGTGGAAGTGATGGTGGTGGGGGTGGTGGAAGTGATGGTGGTGGGTGTGGTGGATGTGGTGGTGGTGGATGAGGTAGTGGATGCGGTGGTGGATGTGGTGGTGGTGGTGGTGGTGGATGTAGTTGTGGATGCGGTGGTGGATGTGGCGGTGGATGTCATGGTGGATGTGGATGTGATGGTGGATGTGGTGGTGGTGGATGCGGTGGTGAAGTGGTGGTGGATGTGGTGGTGGTGGATGTGGTGGTGATGGTGGATGTGGTGGTGGATGCAGTGGATGTGGTGGTGGTGGATGCGGTGGATGTGGTGGTGGTGGATGCGGTGGATGTGGTGGATGTGGTGGTGGTGGATGCGGTGGATGTGGTGGATGCGGTGGTGGTGGTGGATGCGGTGGTGGTGGATGGGGTGGTGGTTGTAGTGGATGTGGTGGTGGATGTGGTGGTGGTGGATGTGGTGGTGGTGGATGCGGTGGTGGATGCGGTGGTGGATGAGGTGGTGGATGAGGTGGTGGATGTGGTGGTGGTGGATGCGGAGGTGGTGGATGTGGTGGTGGAAGTGGTGGATGTGGTGGTGGATGTGGTGGTGGTGGTGGATGCGGTGGATGTGGTGGTGGAGGTGGATGTGGTGGTGGTGGATGTGGTGGTGGTGGATGTGGTGCTGGTGGTGGATGTGGTGGTGGATGTGGTGGTGGTGGATGCGGTGGAAGTGGTGGTGAAAGTGGTGGTGGATGTCGTGGTGGATGTGGTGGTGGAGGATGTGGTGGTGGTGGTGGTGGATTTGATGGTGGATGTGATGGTGGATGTGGTGGTGATGGTGGATGCGGTGGTGGTGGAAGTGATGGTGGTGGGTGTGGTGGATGTAGTGGTGGTGGATGCGGTGGTGGTGGATGTGGTGGTGGTGGATGTGGTGGAAGTGGTGGTGGATGTGGTGGTGGATGTGGTGGTGGTGGATGCGGTGGAAGTGGTGGTGGATGTGGTGGTGGATGCGGTGGATGTGGTGGATGTGATGGTGGATGTGGTGGTGGTGGTGGATGGGGTGGAGGTGGTGGATGGGGTGGTGGGGTGGAGGTGGTGGATGGGGTGGTGATGTGGTGGTGGTGGATGTGGTGGTTGTGGATGTGGTGAAAGTGGTGGTGGATGTGGTGGTGGAAGTGATGGTGGTGGGTGTGGTGGATGTGGTGGTGGTGGATGCGGTGGTTGATGAGGTGGTGGATGAGGTGGCGGATGAGGTGGTGGATGTGCTGGTGGATGTGGTGGTGGTGGATGCGGTGGTGGATGTGGTGGTGGTGGTGGATGTGGTGGTGGTGGATGCAGTGAAAGTGGTGGTGGATGTGGTGGTGGATGTGGTGGTGGTGGATGCGGTGGAAGTGGTGGTGGATGTGGTGGTGGATGTGGTGGTGGATGCGGTGGATGTGGTGGTGGTGGTGGATGTGATGGTGGATGTGGTGGTGATGGTGGATGTGGTGGTGGATGTGGTGGTGGATGTAGTAGTGGTGGGTGTGGTGGTGGTGGTGCATGTGGTGGTGGTAGATGCGGTGGTGGTGGATGTGGTGGTGGATGTGGCGGTGGATGTCATGGTGGATGTGGAGGTGATGGTGGATGTGGTGGTGGTGGGGGTGGTGGATGTGGTGGTGATGGTGGATGTGGTGGTGATGTGGTGGTGGATGTGGTGGTTGTGGATGTGGTGAAAGTGGTGGTGGATGTGGTGGTGGAAGTGATGGTGGTGGGGGTGGTGGAAGTGATGTTGGTGGGTGTGGTGGATGTGGTGGTGGTGGATGAGGTGGTGGATGAGGTGGTGGATGAGGGGTGGATGAGGTGGTGGATGAGGTGGTGGATGTGGTGGTGGTAGATGTGGTGGTGGTGGATTTGGTGGTGGTGGATGCGGTGGTGGTGGATGCGGTGGTGGATGTGGTGGTGGTGGTGGATGTGGTGGTGGTGGATGCGGTGGAAGTGGTGGATGTGGTGGTGGATGTGGTGGTGGATGTGGTGGTGAATGTGGTGGTGGATGTGGTGGTGGATGTGGTGGTGGATGTGGTGGTGGTGGTGGATGTGGTGGTGGATGTGGCGGTGGTGGATGTGGTGGTGGTGGATGTGGTGGTGGTGGATGTGGCGGTGGTGGAGGATGTGGTGGTGGAGGATGTGGCGGTGGTGGATGTGGTGGTGGTGGATGTGGCGGTGGTGGATGTGATGGTGGTGGATGTGGTGGTGGATGTGGATGTGATGGTGGATGTGGTGGTGAAGTGGTGGTGGATGTGGTGGTGGTGGATGTGGTGGTGGATGTGGTGGTGGATGTGATGGTGGATGTGGTGGTGATGGTGGATGTGGTGGTGGATGCGGTGGATGTGGTGGTGGTGGATGCGGTGGTGGTGGATGCGGTGGATGTGGTGGATGCGGTGGTGGTGGATGGGGTGGTGGTTGTAGTGGATGTGGTGGTGGATGTGGTGGTGGGTGTGGTGGTGGGTGTGGTGGATGCGGTGGTGGTGGATGTGGTGGTGGATGCAGTGGTGGATGCGGTGGTGGATGCAGTGGTGGATGAGGTGGTGGATGTGGTGGTGGATGTGGTGGTGGATGTGGTGGTGGTGGATGCAGTGGATGTGGTGGTGGATGCCGTGGATGTGGTGGTGGATGCAGTGGATGTGGTGGTGGATGTGGTGGTGGATGTGATGGTGGATGCGGTGGTGGTGGTGGATGTGGTGGTGGATGTGGCCGTGGTGGTGGTGGATGTGGCGGTGGTGGATGTGGCGGTGGTGGATGTGGTGGTGGATGCGGTGGTGGATGTGGCGGTGGATGTCATGGTGGATGTGGATGTGATGGTGGATGTGGTGGTGGTGGTGGATGCGGTGGTGAAGTGGTGGTGGATGTGGTGGTGGTGGATGTGATGGTGGATGTGGTGGTGATGGTGGATGTGATGGTGGATGTGGTGGTGATGGTGGATGAGGTGGTGGATGTGGTGGTGGATGCAGTGGTGGTGGATGCGGTGGATGTGGTGGTGGATGCGGTGGATGTGGTGGATGTGGTGGATGTGTTGGTGGTGGATGTGGTTGTGGATGTGGCGGTGGATGTCATGGTGGATGTCATGGTGGATGTGGATGTGATGGTGGATGTGATGGTGGATGTGGTGGTGAATGTGGTGGTGAATGTGGTGGTGGATGTGATGGTGGATGTGATGGTGGATGTGGTGTTGATGGTGGATGTGGTGGTGGATGCGGTGGATGTGGTGATGGTGGATGTGGTGATGGTGGATGCGGTGGTGGTGGTGGTGGATGGGGTGGTGGTTGTGGTTGTGGTGGATGTGGTGGTGGATGTAGTGGTGGTGGGTGTGGTGGTGGTGGATACGGTGGTGGTGGATGTGGTGGATGTGGTGGTGGTGGATGTGGTGGTGGATGTTGCGGTGGATGTCATGGTGGATGTCATGGTGGATGTGGAGGTGATGGTGGATGTGGTGGTGGTGGTGGATGTGTTGTTGATGGTGGATGTGGTGGGTTGGAGTGTCTGAACATAAAGAAATACTGGTACGGTATGCATACAATACAGAGGGAGTGTAGTCCAGAAGCCAGCTGAAACGTCTTTTAAGTTCACACTCTTGGGCCTGATGGATGATTAGGCAGGGTGCAGAGCATCCGGAACCATGGGGAGGAAGGGCTTCATTATTGCCATACGGATATCACTAATATCTGAAGATCCAAAGTTGCGCCTTTGGTTACGGAATGGAAAAAAGGGAAAGCGATTTGTGACTAGGCAGAGGAGGTAGCTTAGATGAGCAGAAAATGTCCACAAAATCATAAGACAATCTGACGACCTTGGAACGTTTATTCTGATGGTACCACAAATCTAGGAGTTGGCTGGGAGATCGAAAAGTAACTCATAGTGAAATAGATCTTGTTTCAAAACTGTTTTGAATTTACATCAAGTATCTGTACATGAAAATGCCCTTGTACGTTTAGCATGCATGAGAAAATCCATAAACAGACTTATATTAAAAAACTGAAAATAAATCCTTCGAATGTAGGATACATTTAATAAAGCGTGAGATGAAACATGAACTTTCAGGGGCTTCCTTCCAGGAAGCCCCTGGCTGGAAACATTAAATTTTCTGCAAGCCTAAAACAACAAGCTGTTTCAAGACAGGAGAAAAAGGTTTTTGAGGGAAGTCCGGTGCAGGGGGCACCAGGAGAACTTATGGATGGTGGTGGGGCAGTTTTGGGGAAGAGCAAAAGAAGAGATAGTACGTGATGATCGAAAGAGCACGAAAATACATTTTTAAACCAAGGTAACTTGTAATTCTTTTCCTTCAACTTAATTAGTTGAAGGGTACTCTTATAATGAATTTGTCAGTGAAGTCAATCTACAATTGTTTCATATGATCTAGATTATATTATTATTTAAAGTTTTTGCTGTAACACGTCTTAATTTTACTGATGATCAGTTGGTGTGGATTTAATTTACAACGTGCACCCAAAAAAAAGTGCTTATTATAACTGTGTTTCAGGATAAAAATAATACCGACATCGGCGCAGAATCACTGATTCTGCATCTTATTTCCCAAAACCTTTTCGTTATCCCCAATCCCTAGATTTATTAGGACTCCAGTTAAAGGCAATTCTGGCGGAGAGAAATAACAGGGTTTTTAACTGCCAATTTGTAATGAGGGCCACATCAGCTTCTTGGCACTAAAAACGACTAGTTTAGCGTAAGAGAAATTGAGGCGATTTGAACAAAAACTACCTAAAGAGTAAAGTCCTAAGGTTTTTCCAAAAAAGCAGATTTTCTTTTTGTAATCTGCTGCAGAGTCAGCAGAAGCTGATTTCATTTTTTGGGAAACAGAATGCTGAAAAAACAACCCCCCCACCCCCAACCCATATAGTAAGTATATTAATCATGGGCTGCTACAAGAGCAATAGTGTTCCCAATGTCAAGGGATGGTACTGTTTCCAGTGATGCACATGCCCATATTACGCAAATACACAGAAAAGGAGCAAATGTAGCGTTTTGCAGGCTTTACTTAGTTCAGCCAGAGCAGCAGAGAGATATGCTCTCTGCTCAGGCGGGCTAGAGCCTGTCAGAGATCTCCATGCCTTCAAAGCAGCAACCATCTCGGCAGCATGTGTTGAGGCACTGAAGCTTAGATGTTCACATTATCTTTTTGAAAACACAATTTCGAAGTATGGTATACAACCAATAAAACGCTTCTAATTTAGAAAGCGGAGCTGCACACAGGAGAGTTACTTACAGGAAGCGGAAGAGCTACTCGTTGGAGAAGCCTGATCTAGAACCATCCAATGTAGCATTGAATACCAAAGGAATATGTTGTGCTCTAAAAATGCAATAAACAAACATTTCTGACATCAATCCTGGATAAATTGTGCGTTTCAAAAGGAAACGTTACATCACGTATTAATTCAGAGGCAACTGATCACTTGTTTCCAGGCTATAGTTCTAAAGGGGCTGTATTTTAGAAATTCAAGATCCGCAAACGTGTATGCTACTTGTTTTGATCCAATTTGTATAGGTTAATTCTTCAAATGATTTGTTTCTTTCCCTCAATATGAACAGATCTTTTGGTTTTGTGTGCAAGTGCAGACAGCCCACTTGGAGTTCTGACCCGGACTTCGACAGGATTCATGAAAACTGTACTTGGATTTCATGCAGGATTTTTTAAATCTGGAGAATAAAAGTTTGGAATGTGAACAAAATACTGCAAATAACTGTGATTAAGTGTTCGATACGGTCGGGGGGCGCTAGAGGGCGCCGGACAAGATGGCCGCACTTGCGTGAGGCTCTGTCCAAGACCAGCTAAAATCCGCTTATTAATCCTTTAAACTCGCATACCTGTGCCCTGTACCTGGCCTGAGGGAGCCCCGCTGACATCCGGAGCTCGCTAGTACCATCTGTTCTTGACGGGTAGGGCTACATTCAGCGCTCCTGGAACGGAGCCGCGCTGGGCCGGGCACCTGCTGGCAGAGATATCGCGCTCCGCGGAGGAGCCACCCCGTTGCTGGAGGAGCCGGCCCGGGCTGGGAACTCGGCTGATCCCTGCGAGAGCGGCCCTGAAGGAGTGGACACTGGGTCCTGTGAGGTCCCCACAACGGCGAAGTCTGCTGGCGGCGTATTCCTGAGGCAGCGGCGGAGCGGAAAACGGCCTGGACCCGGCCCTGCTGGTATCTGTGAGTGGGGCGGGGCGCCACGCGAGCCCGGGGCTGCGGAGGTGGCGCCGGGCCTGGCTGGGCCGCGCCGTGCGAGCCGAGGCTGGTGGGGGCAGGGCGAGGGGGTCTGCAGCGCGGTGGAGCAGCGACGCTGTAGTTACCGTGGAGCGGGCAATCGCCTTGGGCTGTACTGCTGTGTGGCCCTGATCGCTGACACGCTGCAGCGGACTTTGCTTTCACCAGATGCCTGATGGCCTACAAGGCGCCCGCCATTTCACGGTGCTGGAGCCCTGGGTGCGGTATGCATCGACCCCTGAATGGTGCTATCTATGCCTAGAGGCCACGGACCTGCATAGGAGAGCTGGTGTGAGGGGTGTTCAAGTGTCACTAGCGTCATAAACGTTTGATATTTAGCGCAAACCGACTTGCTGGGCTGCAGGAGAGCTGTGAGACCATTGGAGATCGCCCTGGGGTGGTTTATTCTTTCCCGCTGAATGCAGAGGAACTGCTGGCATTGTGATGGTGAGCGCTGCGGTCGACTGGACCTGGTGTAGAAAAGCTAGTATATGCACTAGTGCCACCCTGAGAACAGCATCTGGTGTACCTGCCATTTAAATCTGCACCTTTGTCTGAGTTGTCCTGAACATCACCATGGGCAGACCGGAGAGGAACCAACCAAAAATAACATTTGAGGCCAAAAAAACTGCGCTATTATCTTCCCAGGCGCCCGCTGACTCGGACCAGGGGGGAGCTGTGGGGGGTGCCCCGAATTTGGAATCCACGTTGGTGGCCATGCAAAAGACCCTACAATCCATTGAAGGCACCATGGAATCAGTCAACCACCGCCTCGACCAGATGGCGACGCAATTTGACCGCCAAAACGAGCGAATGGGGGAAGTGGAACAGAGAGTCTCTGCCACGGAAGACGGTCTAGCCACAGTCTCATCTAAAGTTTTTAGTATGGAAAGGGTGTTGGCGGTCATACAAGCGAAGAACGAGGAGTTGGAAGGGAGGTCCAGAAGGAACAATGTAAGGGTCACGGGCCTGCCGGAATCCACGAATGTTGGATGCATGGAGGACTATATGGAACGAATGCTCATTGACATATTCGGAGCTGACCACCTGTCCCGTGTCTTTATAGTGGAACGTGCCCACCGCTCCTTGGCCAAGCGACCACCGCCTGGGGCGCCGCCGCGTCCGATAGTGGCCAGAATTCTGAATTATAGGGACCGGGATACTATACTGCGTCTTGCAAGGGAAAAGGGCTCCATTGAATACCAGGGTAACAAACTTGAGTTCTATCCTGACTTCACCATGGCGGTGCAGACAGCTCGTAAAGAATTTGCCACGGTAAAACAGATGCTGAGAGCTGAGAACGTAGCATATGCCATGTTGTATCCCGCACGCCTCCGGATCGGTCCTCCTGCAGACAATAAGATTTTTTCTTCCCCCAAGGCGGCTATGGACTATGCCAAAAAACTGAAAAAACGGGCTAAGGAGCCGAGCGGACGTCGGGATGAAGGAGAAGAGAGGCAGGACGAGGTTGCTTGAACTGATAGGTGCTGCTGACCGCGGCAGGGGCGCCGTCACGGAACACTGCGCTGTGTCACTTACACTGTTCTACATTTGGTTGTTGTTGCCTGATTGTAGGGACCTGTGGTCCCTGTATTGCCTTACACTCATACCATGTATGCTATGGTGGGAGGGACATGTTGGCAGATGGGGTCTTTTTGAATGATGCCGAATTGCTATTTGCTGAACTATTACTCCCGTGAGTGCAGTGGAAGGCATGGCAGGGGGTAGTTGGGCTTGGAGGAAAATGCGCCAGGGCTGCACTACTCTTTGGTAGCACTCTCAGTTACGCATGTTTTGTTCCACTGGTCATGATAGCGTCAGGGGCGCTCCTGGCGATGCGCTGCTGTTTGATTGTTCAATGCTGGATGGCATGGTCATGGGATCAGGGCTGCAGGGGCGAGGGTGTCGCTCTTGAGTTTGGTCTACACTCTCGTCATTTCTGGCGAGAGTAGTGTGCCGCTACGCCCCCCAATATGGGAGATCCCCACACACTGTTGTTCGAATTGTTGGGGTCTGTGCAGGGGGTGGTTACGGGATGGCTTTGGCAAATTGGGGAAGCTGAAGTGGGTGGCGGGGTGGGGGATGGGACCTTGGGGGTTGTTGGGAGAATGTTCTTATTCCTGGTCCAGGTTGTGGGATCTGAGCTGCTGACTAACTGTGTTTTGAACTTCAGGTTGTGGTTCACCCTTTGTTCTGGGGGACTTCGTGTCACTGCCGGGTTGGGGACTGCAGCGGGTTGGTCTCTAAGACGGGAGCAGGGGCAGGTCTATTGGTGCATGAGAGGCTCGGAGGGCTGGCGATATGGATAGGGGGGATAGGATCACGTGTGTTACCTGGAATGTGCGGGGCCTCAATAGGCCGCAAAAGACTAGGCAAATGCTTGCTTTTCTGAATAGGCATGGTGCGCAGGTAGTGTTTCTTCAAGAAACGCATCTTCGGGGCAAGGCGGCTGAACTGGTGGGCAAACAGTGGGCGGGGGTGCGCCTGGCAACGAAGTACTCTTCCTACGCACGAGGGGTGATGATTCTGATAAAACGAAATATTCCCTTTGAAATGACACATGCAGAAATTGACCAGGATGGTAGATATGTCATTGTGCAGGGTAAATTGTGTGGTACGCTACTCACTCTTGTCAATGTGTACGGACCTAATGTCGATGATCCTGATTTCTATGTTACGCTCTGGAACAAACTTTACCGGCTTGCACCATCGGCTATCCTTTGTGGGGGGGACTGGAATGTCACGCTGGATTCAGACTTGGACAAGAAACAAGACAGACCTACAGTGCGCAAGAAGGCGTTGGATGCGGTATGCGAGGGTATGAATGGGTTACAGCTGCTGGATGTATGGAGATTACATAATCCGACCAAGCGGGAAGGTACTTGCTACACGTCGGCACACGATACATGGTCGAGATTAGATTACTGGCTGGCAACTCGAGATGTGAGTGGTTGGGTGGTGAGTGCTGAACATCTGCTTCGTACTATTTCTGATCATGCACCTGTTACTCTGGTACTGCAGCTTCCAACACATACCCCCGCCCCTTTCACCTGGCGACTCTCACCTGGGGTGCTGACTGACCTGGTGTTGTCTGAGCGATTGCGACAGATAATTGAGGAGTTTTTTGTGAAAAATGTGGGGTCCGTTGACAACATGAGTACGGTATGGGAGGCCTTCAAGGTGACGGTAAGGGGAGCGTGTATTGGTCTGAGGTCAGGGGTACTCACGTCCATCAGGGACTCTATGACCAGATTGGAAAGAGAGTTGTTATCTCTGGAGCGGCGACTGGAGGGGGGTGCGGAGGGCACGATACTGGCAGACATTCGATCAAAGGTGACTGAATATAACGAATTGGCAGAACAGGAGGTGAAATTCTTGTCCAAACGCGCTACAGCTAGGTATTACGGCGAAGGAGGTAGGCCGGGGAAGGGGCTTGCGGATCGAATCAGGGATCCTTGGGCACGCCACTGCACAGTGCAAGAGATAGAAGATCAGGGGCGTGTGGTGACTGATACAGAGGGTATTTTAGCCTGCTTCTCGAAGCATTATGCGCACCTCTATGAACATAGGGATACGGCGGATGAAGAGGAAGTGAATCAGTACTTAGAGGATGTCGCATTGGTGTGGCTGTCCAGGGGGCAGCAGGAATTCTTAATGCATCATATTACGGAAGCGGAATTTAGGGAAGCGATAGCTGCGCTCCCGAATGGAAAGGCGGCTAGTACGGATGGGCTGCCCTCCGAATTCTATAAAACATATGCAGATTTGCTGATTCCGCAACTGGCACAGGTCTTGGAGGAAGCGTTTGAGTGTGGACGACTTCCTGCGATTATGAGAGAGGCGCTGTTGGTGGCACTGCCTAAACCAGGGAAACCACCGAATAAGTGCGATTCGTATCGTCCCCTTTCGCTTATGAATACCGATGTAAAAATCATTGCCAAAGTCTTAGCCACGAGACTGCGATTACTTCTGCCAGTCATGGTGCTGCCGGATCAATCGGGATTCATTCCCCTCAGATCCACTACGCACAATTTGAGGGCACTGTTTGCTGTACTACACCTGCTTAAACCAGAACTGGCTGCCACCGCAGTCCTGCTCGACGCGGCCAAGGCCTTCGATTCGGTGGCGTGGAAGTATATGTTGGCTGTCCTACACCGGATGGGGGTGCCATTCTTTTTTACATCACTTATTGCCCTCTTGTACACTGCGCCCACGGCCAGAGTTAGGGTTAACGGTCACGTGTCTTCCTCATTTCCAATACAGAGGGGGACGAGGCAGGGCTGCCCTCTGTCACCGTTACTATTTGCCATCTTGATGGAGCCTTTGGCCTGTATTCTGAGGCAGAGATATGCAGAAGCGGCGTTGAAATTTCCTCTTAGATCTCTGGCTGTGTCAATGTACGCTGACGACATGGTCCTGTATGTCAGGGACCCGGTACTACATCTGGACAAGATTCTCCGCGAATTCATTAAGTTTGGTCGGCACTCAGGACTGACCATAAATTGGGACAAGTCTATAGTGTTACCGCTCACGGACGCAACTAACCGAGTTCCACTGGAATTCCCTCTGGAATGGGCAACGGAGTCGGTTCGATACCTGGGCATCTGGGTACATAGGGATTGTCAGGAAGTCATACGGGCTAACTATGGCGTTGCCATCTCTAAGTTGGAAGATCAGGTGGCGCGATGGACTCGTCTTCCTCTGACACTGGCGGATCGAATCTCCTTAATTAAAATGGTAGTGATGCCGAAATTTCTTTATCTTTTTGTGAACATTCCTGTCCCGTTGAAGTCACATTTCTTTGCGAGACTGAGGTCTCTTTTGATATCTCTCACATGGGCCGGCAAGAAACCACGTGTGACTTGGGAGATATTGATCAAGCCGTATGCACTGGGAGGGTTCGCCCTGCCGGACATGAAGCTATACTATCTCTGCGCACAAGCGCATTTTGCGAGTTACTGGATGAATGCTCCACCATATACTCCACACGTTGCACTTGAGGCGAGTGCGGTTTTGCCATATCCACTGAGGGCCATGATTGGTAATAAACATTCGGTTTTCGAAAAGGGGGAGATTGATACTGTGAGGATCACGGTGACCGCCTGGGAGGGCCACGGAAGGCGGGCTGCCAGGTTGCCATTATATGCACCGGCTATGCCACTACTCTATCACTCCGATGTTTCAGTGTCTGGTGAGACTGGAGGATTACAGGTTTTAAAGGAAGCTGGTATACAGTCAATGGGGGACCTCTTTCCAGGGGCGTCATTTCTCTCTTTGCAGGCCATGACAGCTCGCTCGTCTAATACCTGTATGTCTACCTTTGTCTATGCTCGTTTGCGGGCAGCGATAAGAGATCTGTACCCAACGTACCCGGCAGAACCATTGGCACTCGGGGCGTTGCAGCTTCTTTACACAGCTAAAGACAGGACTAAATTGCTCTCTAGACTATACAAAGCTGCGCAGGAAGATGAGGGAGGTGGGGCGGTCCTGGCTAGAGCACGATGGGATAGGAGCCTACCAGAACCTCTGACTGAAGAAGATTGGAATGAATGCTGTCACATGACTGGGGGGTATGTGATTAATGGCAACTTCCGCCTTCTGCATTATAAATTTCTACATCAGTGGTATTACACCCCAGCTCAGCTGGTTCGATATGGCCTGCGGGCTGCTGCTCAATGTGTCCGGTGTGGTGCAGATGATGCCGACTTTGTACACCTGGCCTGGGGCTGTCCGCGGGTGTATGACTTCTGGGAGGCAGTGACTGAGAGGCTGACTGTCATGACGTCAGTTGATGTTAAGTTGGACGCGCGCCTATGTCTGTTGGGTATTGCTTCTGGAATACCGGCGCAATCGCGACGGCTTGTGGTGCTAGCGCTACAGTTGGCCAAGAGGAGGGTGGCTATAGGATGGGGGGGAAGGAGGGCACCTGATGTGCAGCTGTGGCTGAATGATATGGCTTACTGCAGGGACCAGCTGAACTGTTACTTTGAAGAACTGCCTGAACGGTCCCCGTCCGCGAGATGTGTGGGCGCCGTTTACGCTTTATATGTTGTCTCTGGCGGATACTGATAGTGAGAGGAGTGCGTCCGCTGACTTGTCAGGGGGAGGCCAGGAGTCCGCTTGAATGCTACTCGAATGCGGAGAGGTCGACTGTACTGTGTTGTGTGCTTGGGCAATGGTGCTCTTTGGGGTCTTCACATTGATCTGGGACCTAGTTGAGACATTCCCGTCTTCTGGGGTAACACTGTGGTTGTTGAACGATAAAAGATTTATATAACGATGCCTGCCAAATGAGGTTTTTCCCTGCTGCCTACTATACCGTCTGACTCTTGGACACTGTATATGTCGGACTTGGAGTACTCACTAGAACCAGGACCGGGAGGGTTGGGGGGGAGTTGGGGTTGGTTACTGGTTGACTTGGTGCTGTAACACTTGAAAAAAAAAGACCGAGATCACATGGGGGCTGAACGGCCGGAATCACTGATGTGCTTAATACACGGCGACTAATTCATTTGTTGTGCCTTCCTGAGCTAAGCATTGTCTGACCAGGCGCTTGTGACGCCGAAATTCGTTATTAAAGCTCGTATGCATTCTGTGGTACACTGATTGCGGCCGGCCCTGCCAGTGGGTTGTAGGCACACCGCTGTGTATATGAATAATGTGCAATAAAGGTCTACCAAAAAAAAAGAACAAAAAAAAAGTGTTCGATACGGTCCGGTAGTAGCCCGATTACCTCCTTCAGTAACAATGTGTGACTAGATGTGCACTGTCATATTTATGCACAATCATTTATATTACAGAGATTATTTAGTATGAGACCTGTAAAGGTTGAAAATGATTACAATGTCAGTACTTGCAATTGTCCTTTTAAAGCCGTACTACTATCCCCAGTTTCCAATGTAATTTCTCTCGAGACGTTTTAAACAGAAAATGGTTTTCAAGACGGATTGAAGGCAGAGAAGGGGGGGGCGGGGAGAAATGCGACACGGCGGGCAGGGGAGGGGGCGGAGCGGGGAGAGGGTGTGAAAGCAGCAGGGGCCTTTGAAGTGAAGCTAAGCTTCACTTCAAAGGTGTGGGAGGAGTGCGGCTGAGGGAACAGACGGCGATTTGGGGATGTGCACGCGCATTTTAGGTCAATGCGCTTGCGCATTGACCTAAAAGCCACGGGCACAGCACCAAATCGCCAAGTTAGGTAAAGTCTGTTTAAGACGCTATATATCGAGCTCCCTCTCAATGCTGAATGTGGATGTGGTGGTGGTGGATGCGGTGGAAGTGGTTGTGGATGTGGTGGTGGATGCGGTGGATGTGGTGGTGGTGGTGGATGTGATGGTGGATGTGGTGGTGATGGTGGATGTGGTGGTGGATGTGGTGGTGGATGCGGTGGTGGATGCGGTGGGGGTGGTGGATGCGGTGGTGGTGGTGGTTGTAGTGGATGTGGTGGTGGATGTAGTGATGGTGGGTGTGGTGGTGGTGGTGCATGCGGTGGTGGTAGATGCGGTGGTGGTGGATGTGGTGGTGGATGTGGTGGATGTGGTGGTGGATGTCATGGTGGATGTGGAGGTGATGGTGGATGTGGTGGTGGTGGGGGTGGTGGATGTGATGGTGGATGTGGTGGTGATGGTGGATGTGGTGGTGGTGGTGGATGTGGTGGTTGTGGATGTGGTGAAAGTGGTGGTGGATGTGGTGGTGGAAGTGATGGTGGTGGGGGTGGTGGAAGTGATGGTGGTGGGTGTCGTGGATGTGGTGGTGGTGGATGAGGTGGTGGATGAGGTGGTGGATGAGGGGGTGGATGAGGTGGTGGATGTGGTGGTGGTGGATGCGGTGGTGGTGGATGCGGTGGTGGATGTGGTGGTGGTGGTGGATGTGGTGGTGGTGGATGCGGTGGAAGTGGTGGATGTGGTGGTGGATGTGGTGGTGGATGTGGTGGTGGATGTGGTGGTGGTGGTGGATGTGGTGGTGGATGTGGCGGTGGATGTGGCGGTGGTGGATGTGGTGGTGGTGGATGTGGCGGTGGTGGAGGATGTGGCGGTGGTGGATGTGGTGGTGGTGGATGTGGCGGTGGTGGATGTGGTGGTGGTGGATGTGGTGGTGGATGTGGCGGTGGATGTGGATGTGATGGTGGTTGTGGTGGTGGTGGATGCGGTGGTGGTGGATGTGGTGGTGGTGATGGTGGATGTGGTGGTGAGGGTGGATGTGGTGGTAGATGCGGTGGATGTGGTGGTGGTGGATGCGGTGGTGGTGGATGCGGTGGTGGATGTGGCGGTGGATGTGGATGTGATGGTGGTTGTGGTGGTGGTGGATGTGGTGGTGGTGGATGTGGTGGTGGTGGTGATGGTGGATGTGGTGGTGATGGTGGATGTGGTGGTGGTGGATGTGGTGGTGGTGATGGTGGATGTGGTGGTGATGGTGGATGTGGTGGTGGATGCGGTGGATGTGGTGGTGGTGGATGCAGTGGTGGTGGATGCGGTGGATGTGCTGGATGCGGTGGTGGTGGATGGGGTGGTGGTTGTAGTGGATGTGGTGGTGGATGTGGTGGTGGATGTGGCGGTGGATGTGGATGTGATGGTGGTTGTGGTGGTGGTGGATGTGGTGGTGGTGGATGTGGTGGTGGTGATGGTGGATGTGGTGGTGATGGTGGATGTGGTGGTGGATGCGGTGGATGTGGTAGTGGTGGATGCGGTGGTGGTGGATGCGGTGGATGTGCTGGATGCGGTGGTGGTGGATGGGGTGGTGGTTGTAGTGGATGTGGTGGTGGATGTGGTGGTGGGTGTGGTGGATGATGTGGTGGTGGATGCAGTGGTGGATGCGATGGTGGATGCGGTGGTGGATGAGGTGGTGGATGAGGTGGTGGATGAGGTGGTGGATGTGGTGGTGGATGTGGTGGTGGATGTGGTGGTGGATGTGGTGGTGGTGGATGCGGCGGATGTGGTGGTGGATGCGGTGGATGTGGTGGTGGATGCGGTGGATGTGGTGGTGGATGTGGTGGTGGATGTGGTGGTGGTGGATGTGGTGGTGGATGTGGCTGTGGTGGTGGTGGATGTGGCGGTGGTGGATGTGGCGGTGGTGGATGTGGTGGTGGTGGATGTGGTGGTGGATGCGGTGGTGGATGTGGCGGTGGATGTCATGGTGGATGTGGATGTGATGGTGGATGTGGGGGTGGTGGATGCCGTGGTGAAGTGGTGGTGGATGTGGTGGTGGTGGATGTGATGGTGGATGTGGTGGTGATGGTGGATGTGATGGTGGATGTGGTGGTGATTGTGGATGAGGTGGTGGATGTGGTGGTGGATGCGGTGGTGGTGGTGGATGCGGTGGTGGTGGATGGGGTGGTGGTTGTAGTGGATGTGGTGGTGGGTGTGGTGGTGGTGGTGGATGCGGTGGATGTGTTGGTGGTAGATGTGGTTGAGGATGTGGCGGTGGATGTCATGGTGGATGTCATGGTGGATGTGGATGTGATGGTGGATGTGATGGTGGATGTGGTGGTGAATGTGGTGGTGGATGTGGTGGTGGATGTGGTGGTGAATGTGGTGGTGGATGTGATGGTGGATGTGATGGTGGATGTGATGGTGGATGTGGTGTTGATGGTGGATGTGGTGGTGGATGCGGTGATGGTGGATGTGGTGATGGTGGATGCGGTGGTGGTGGTGGTGGTGGATGGGGTGGTGGTTGTGGTGGATGTAGTGGTGGTGGGTGTGGTGGTGGTGGATGTGGTGGTGGATGTTGCGGTGGATGTCATGGTGGATATCATGGTGGATGTGGAGGTGATGGTGGATGTGGTGGTGGTGGATGTGTTGTTGATGGTGGATGTGGTGGGTTGGAGTGCCTGATCATAAAGAAATACTGGTACGGTATGCATACAATACAGAGGGAGTGTAGTCCAGAAGCCAGCTGAAACGTCTTTTATGTTCACACTCTTGGGCCTGATGGATGATTAGGCAGGGTGCAGAGCATCCGGAACCATGGGGAGGATGGGCTTCATTATTGCCATACGGATATCACTAATATCTGAAGATCCAAAGTTGCGCCTTTGGTTACGGAATGGAAAAAAGGGAAAGCGATTTGTGACTAGGCAGAGGAGGTAGCTTAGATGAGCAGAAAATGTCCACAAAATCATAAGACAATCTGACGACCTTGGAACGTTTATTCTGATGGTACCACAAATCTAGGAGTTGGCTAGGAGATCGAAAAGTAACTCATAGTGAAATAGATCTTGTTTCAAAACTGTTTTGAATTTACATCAAGTAGCTGTACATGAAAATGCCCTTGTACGTTTAGCATGCATGAGAAAATCCATAAACAGACTTATATTAAAAAACTGAAAATAAATCCTTCGAATGTAGGATACATTTAATAAAGCGTGAGATGAAACATGAACTTTCAGGGGCTTCCTTCCAGGAAGCCCCTGGCTGGAAACATTAAATTTTCTGCAAGCCTAAAACAACAAGCTGTTTCAAGACAGGAGAAAAAGGTTTTTGAGGGAAGTCCGGTGCAGGGGGGCACCAGGAGAACTTATGGATGGTGGCGGGGCAGTTTTGGGGAAGAGCAAAAGAAGAGATAGTACGTGATGATCGAAAGAGCACGAAAATACATTTTTAAACCAAGGTAACTTGTAATTCTTTTCCTTCAACTTAATTAGTTGAAGGGTATTGAAGGGTACTCTTATAATGAATTTGTCAGTGAAGTCAATCTACAATTGTTTCATATGATCTAGATTATATTATTATTTAAAGTTTTTGCTGTAACACGTCTTAATTTTACTGATGATCAGTTGGTGTGGATTTAATTTACAACGTGCACCCAAAAAAAAGTGCTTATTATAACTGTGTTTCAGGATAAAAATAATACCGACATCGGCGCAGAATCACTGATTCTGCATCTTATTTCCCAAAACCTTTTCGTTATCCCCAATCCCTAGATTTATTAGGACTCCAGTTAAAGGCAATTCTGGCGGAGAGAAATAACAGGGTTTTTAACTGCCAATTTGTAATGAGGGCCACATCAGCTTCTTGGCACTAAAAACGACTAGTTTAGCGTAAGAGAAATTGAGGCGATTTGAACAAAAACTACCTAAAGAGTAAAGTCCTAAGGTTTTTCCAAAAAGGCAGATTTTCTTTTTGTAATCTGCTGCAGAGTCAGCAGAAGCTAATTTCATATTTTGGGAAACACAATGCTGAAAAAACAACCCCCCCCCCCCAACCCATATAGTAAGTATATTAATCATGGGCTGCTACAAGAGCAATAGTGTTCCCAATGTCAAGGGATGGTACTGTTTCCAGTGATGCACATGCCCATATTACGCAAATACACAGAAAAGGAGCAAATGTAGCGTTTTGCAGGCTTTATTTAGTTCAGCCAGAGCAGCAGAGAGATATGCTCTCTGCTCAGGCGGGCTAGAGCCTGTCAGAGATCTCCATGCCTTCAAAGCAGCAACCATCTCGGCAGCATGTGTTGAGGCACTGAAGCTTAGATGTTCACATTATCTTTTTGAAAACACAATTTCGAAGTATGGTATACAACCAATAAAACGCTTCTAATTTAGAAAGCGGAGCTGCACACAGGAGAGTTACTTACAGGAAGCGGAAGAGCTACTCGTTGGAGAAGCCTGATCTAGAACCATCCA
The DNA here is from genome assembly GCF_964263255.1 of Lissotriton vulgaris. Lineage (NCBI taxonomy): Eukaryota > Metazoa > Chordata > Amphibia > Caudata > Salamandridae > Lissotriton > Lissotriton vulgaris. The sequence goes on from NC_141697.1 coordinate 261,772,732, forward strand.
ATGTAGCATTGAACACCAAAGGAATATGTTGTGCTCTAAAAATGCAATAAACAAACATTTCTGACATCAATCCTGGATAAATTGTGCGTTTCAAAAGGAAACGTTACATCACGCATTAATTCAGAGGCAACTGATCACTTGTTTCCAGGCTACAGTTCTAAAGGGGCTGTATTTTAGAAATTCAAGATCCGCAAACGTGTATGCTACTTGTTTTGATCCAATTTGTATAGGTTAATTCTTAAAATGATTTGTTTCTTTCACTCAATATGAACAGATCTTTTGGTTTTGTGTGCAAGTGCAGACAGCCCACTTGGAGTTCTGACCCGGACTTCGACAGGATTCATGAAAACTGTACTTGGATTTCATGCAGGATTTTTTAAATCTGGAGAATAAAAGTTTGGAATGTGAACAAAATACTGCAAATAACTGTGATTAAGTGTTCGATACGGTCCGGTAGTAGCCCGATTACCTCCTTCAGTAACAATGTGTGACTAGATGTGCACTGTCATATTTATGCACAATCATTTATATTACAGAGATTATTTAGTATGAGACCTGTAAAGGTTGAAAATTATTACAATGTCAGTACTTGTAATTGTCCTTTTAAAGCCGTACTACTATCCCCAGTTTCCAGTGTAATTCTCTTGAGACGTTTTAAACAGAAAATGGTTTTCAAGACGGATTGAAGGCAGAGAAGGGGGGGGCGGGGAGAAATGCGACACGGCGGGCAGGGGAGGGGGCGGTGCGGGGAGAGGGTGTGAAAGCAGCAGGGGCCTTTGAAGTGAAGCTAAGCTTCACTTCAAAGGTGTGGGAGGAGTGCGGCTGAGGGAACAGACGGCGATTTGGTGATGTGCACGCGCATTTTAGGTCAATGCGCTTGCGCAGTGACCTAAAAGCCACGGGCACAGCACCAAATCGCCAAGTTAGGTAAAGTCTGTTTAAGACGCTATATATCGAGCTCCCTCTCAATGCCCATGCGCATTGAGATAGGTCGCTCGACCTAAAAAACGAGTGAAAACGAGTGAAGGAGCAGAGGGAGAGAAAGGGAAAATGGGCAGAAATAAGGCACAAAAGAGCAGAGGTGCAGAAAGGTGAAAGATAGAACGGGGGAAAAAACGAGTGAAAACGAGTGAAAACGAGTGAAGAAGCAGAGGGAGAGAAAGGGAAAATGGGCAGAAGTAAGGCGCAAAAGAGCAGAGGTGCTTTTGGTTTGGAGGAAGCCGTGCTGATTTTCTCAGATTAGAAGGAAGATTTTGTGATTTTGATCTCGTTTTTGTAAGACCTTATTGCTTCCCTATAATTGACTTTATTTGAAAGGGAGTAGTCCAAACGCCACTTCTTTTCCAATTTTCTGCACTGGCGTTTCCTTTCCCGATGTTCGGGGGAGTACCATGGTGCGGTTTTTGACTGTCGTTTAGTTTTAGTACAGCATATCGGAAGTGTAGAGTCCAGTGAGTTCGAAATACAGTTGTTATAACTTTGGTTTGCTAGGGTGGGATCCTGAGTTTTCAAAGATCTGGTGGATTCTAAGACTGTTATCCAGTCCTCCAGGGGGAGTTTTGACCAGTTGCGTAGTTTAATGTTTAATGTTTAAGGATTTCTAAAGCGCATGGCTGCCCGCAAGCGTCCCAGCGCTGACAGTAGAAACAGGCGGGAGCAGGAGAAGGGAAGTTACGGGTACAGCCAAGTCTTTAAGAGTTTCCGGAAGGGAAGGAGGTTGGGTTGGGCACGTAGGTCAAGAGGGAGTGAGTTCCACAGTTTAGAAGCGTTGTATGAAAAACGCCGTCCTCCAGAGCGCGTCCTCTTGATCCTGGGCGGCAAGGTCAGATGGAGGTTCGTGGATCGAAGGGTTCTGGAAGTAGTATATGGGACGATGAGCTTTCCCATGGAGTATTTTGTGGGTTAGGCAGAGGGCCTTGAATTGCACTCTTTCCAGTACGGGCAGCCAATGCAGTGCTCTGATGGCCGGTTTGGCCGAGCAACGATTCTTGGTGTCAGTCAGAATCCGGGCAGCAGCGTTTTGCACTACCTGGAGCCTGGTTGGCACTTTCTTCGGTGCTCCAAGGTAGAGGGCATTTCCGTAGTCCAGTCTGGACAATATAAGGCCCTGGATTAGGAGCTTCCTCGACTGAAAGGGGAGCAACGGAAGGATCTTACGGGAGGTACGGAGGAGACCATAACAGGCTCCAGCCGTTTTCCTTGCTTGGGTGTTCAAGGTGAGGTCCTGGTCCAGCCAGATGCAGAGGCTTTTGATATCGGATTTGAGGGTTGGGGGCAAGCCCATGCAAGGGGGCCACAGGGACTCAGGGCGGAAATGAGACTGGTTGCCCATCACCATTATCTCCGTTTTGCCACTGTTAAGTTTCAAATGGGACCTGTCCATCCAGCTGACTATATCTCCTAGACAGGAATACAAATCGATGGTGGGATTTTCCTGATGGCTGAGAGATACCACGAGTTGGATGTCATCTGCGTATGTCAGAAGTTTAAGTGACCATTTTTTCGAGGGGAGACATATACACGTTGAAGAGCGTAGGGCTCAAAGAAGAGCCCTGCGGCACTCCGCAGTGTATAGGGGTCTCTTTGGAGATGTAATTGCCCTCCGCCACCTAGAAGGAGCGACTGTGTAGAAAATATTTTAGCCAGGATAGGGCAGGCCCTGAGATACCAAGGTCTCTGAGCCGCTGAACCAATGTATGGTGGTTGACGGTGTCGAAGGCCGCACTTAGATCCAGGAGGATCACTGCCACTGATCCTCCTGCATCGGTGATCTTCCTGGCCTCTTCCGTGAGGTTGTGTTTGAAGGAGGTGAAGAATGAGTGGTCCAGATGAGGGGAATAAGGAAGTGATCGGTCGAGGGGAGCGGGGAGAGAGGGCCCACTATAAGATTTGTACAATTACTAAAGACAGGATCAAGAAGGTGGCCTTTAGAGTGGGTGGGGGAAAAGACACATTGTTTTAATTGCAGGGCGGAAAGACTGGCTGTCAATTCCGATGTGGGTTGATTTGTGTTGTCATCAAAATGAATATTAAGGTCCCCCAATAGACTATAATTGGCTAGTGGCTAAGTCAGCAACGATGTGGGGTAGTACTTTGTGAAATTGTTTTAAAGTTCCGGGTGGGCGATAGATAAGTGTCCCGGAAAAACTGCTGTTAGGGGAAAATTCAATAGAGAAGACAGACTTTTGCAGTCTAGAATTGTGTCAGAAGAGCAGCAGCAGGTATAATGGTATTTGCAAATAATTGCCAAGCCACCCCCCTTCCCGTGCACGCGGTCCTTCTGCAGAATCTGGTGCCCTGAGGGAGGGCTTGCACCAAGCCTGGTTCCGATTCTGTCGTTAGCCATGTTTCTGTTAGAAAAAGGGCATCAGGACTGAGGTCTTACAGAAGTATAGCAATTTCTATATAATGTTTGGGTAATGATCTGCAATTCAGAAGATACATTTTTATTTCCAACCCTGTATTCTCGGACTTAATTGAACTGAGCCAGAGATTACACTGGGGACAAATGGTGGGTAGGTCCAGTGGATGGCAGGAATGGAGGCAGGGGGTCTGTGTTGTTGTTCGTATTTTGAGGAGAGTGTTGGGACTGTAGCTCCTAATTAAGGGGGAAAATTGTGCATGGGTTGTGGCCCCTGGCCCTTGCCGGCTGCGGACGGGCGCAGACGGGCTAGTCTTTGGCTCGTCTTCGGCGCGACAGCTGCGCGTCCGCTGCCCGGCCGTTGACACATTGGCTCAAGTAGCGGCGATCGAGTGAGCCTGGCTCCGCCCTCCCAATTGGAGGTGTGTGATGATTGGCCTGCCTGCTTCCTAGAACGCCCTCCACACAAACGGCACACAGCTGCGGTGGAACGGGGCGAGGGAAGCGGGTCAGTGCAGGAGTTACAGTGGGGGTAAGTGCAGTTTTAAAAAGTCCCTTAATCGTCTTTTTAAAAACAATTTGGAGCAGCGGCAGGCTGTAGCGGTGTTAGCAGCCTTACCAGAGGTAGGTAGTTTATTGTGTCTAAAATCACGCTGTGTGGAAAGGATTACGTGAATGTAGTACTAATGATGGGGACAGTAGCGGTGAGAATAAAGCCATAATAACAGCAATTAAAATAATATTCTTTTTATTATTGTTACTTCTATCACTGTGCTACTAATAATATTTGTAAACTAGGTTAACAATTATGATAATAAAACTATACGAATACTAAAATTAATAAATTAAAAATAGGCAACCATTTTTATAATGATAATTATACGAATCTGATTATCCGAGAACACCCCAACCCCACCTTTACCGCCACCAGCCACTGTGACTGGCACCGTCTAGTCACAAAAGCGGAAACTTCATAATTTCCTGGGGAAGAGCTTACTTACCAGCTTGCCTCACTCCACGACCTTTTTTGTTAGTTCAAAATATTATCAATGCCACCAGACATGCATAAAGGCTACCAGAACTATTAAACGGACACAATTTGCTTTCAATATCTACACAGAGGGGGTGACCGTGACGCAGCAGCCTGTGTGAAATCTTTGCATGCCCAAATTTTGAGTTGATTCGAAGTTCAAGGAGCCCGGCTCAAACATGTAAGAAGTTGGACCTTTGGAGTTTGTGGCTGTTCAGGTCAACATTTTACTAAACGGGTTGCAAGGTCACATCAGATCCTGCTTGTAACTCTTCACATGGAGCTGCCACATTCATGTTGGACTGAAAATGAAATGATGCAACATTCAAGAAAGGAAATACGAGGCAAGACCAGCAAGTGTTTGTTTTCCGCAGGCAAAGACAAAATACTTGTGCTAGTTAGCTCAGTGGAATAAGCACCCACTCAGGAAGTCGGAGCGTGGTGGTTTTAAACTTTACTCGAAGGTCCAATGCCAATTAGTCACTCAATTAAGGTGGCTCATATTACTGTAACGAGCAGGTCACACATAGATCAGTGAAGCTCGTGGCTTGATTTATTGAGCTGTTTTAAGTGAATTAAGAATGAAGTACGACACAGAACACTCTGCCACAGCACTTAAATTAATTTCTTTTGCCGACAGTAAAAACGACTTGCCGGGTAAGATGCGCAGTAATAAAGAGAGATGGCCCGGTGTACGCAGAATTAAATCACGGCGTGAGGGATGCGGAGATCTATATGTGATTTTGTATTCTCCCAAATATAGCCCGGACCTCCATGGAATGAAGGCTTCCAGTGCTCACATCTGAATGCACTTTCCCCCACCCTCCGTGACAAACCGTGTTGCTGAAATGAAATAGGGGTTTTATAAAGCGCATTACTACCCGGAGGCCTCGTAGCGCTGAGGACGGATGGGACACGATAACCACCAGCTGAGGATTAGCGGAAAACAAGTGTTTTCAAGTGCTTACGGAATGTCAGGTTCCCTGCGCAAAGTGATTGGCCAGGAGTTCCAGACAGAGGCCGCATTCCAAGAGAAGGAGCGGCCTCCCCATCTGGCACGTTTAATTTTCTTAGTGGAGGCCTGAAAGGTTGAGCCAGAGCGCAATGATCTCCGTGGGTGGTAGGGGGTCACTAAGGAACAGATCATTTGGGGGAGCTATTTTCCACATCGCCTTGAATTTTACCCTGGCCTGAATGGGCAGCCAGTGTAGTTTCCTCAAGGCGGCAACGCCTGAGTGTCTTCGAGAAAGTCCAAGGAGAAGGCGTGCCGCCGCGTTCTGGGTTACTTGAAGTTTTTTATTAGTACTGACAGGAGCGCCCAAATAGAGGGTGTTCCCGTAATCAAGGCGGGACAGGATGATGGCCTGGACCATTATCCTTCGAGCTTGTAAAGGGAGAAGAGGCAGGATTTTCCTAAGCATTCACATCAGCCCAAAGCATGTAGCAGAGAGTCTGATGGCTTGCTGATTGAAGCTTAAGGTGTCATCTAGCCAGATTCCCAGACTCTTGATCCGGTCCTTTGGTTCTGGTGGGGTACCCATGCAGGTCGGCCACTCAATGGTGGGTCTCGGGACAGCTGATTTGCCCAGGAACATCAGCTCTGTTTTTTCCCCATTCAGTTTTAAATGGGATAGGGCCATCCATTTAGTTATTGCCACTAGGTAGTTGCCCAAATTATTGGGCGTGCCCCTTAGCTGATTCAGAGCCACCACTAATTGGGTGTCGTCTGCGTAGGTAATGATATCAAAGCCATAGGGATGAACAATCTCTGCTAAAGGTTCCATATATATATTAAAAAGCGTAGGGCTCAAGGAGGAGCCCTGAGGCACACCCCGATTGAGGGGCCAGACTTTGGATTGAGTGGCACCCTCAGACACCTGAAACACCCGGTCCCCTATAAAGGACTGTAATCAATCGATGGCCTGCCCCGCCACTCCGAGATGTTTTAGTCGAGAGATTAAGATGTTGTGGTTCACGGTGTCAAAGGCAGCACTCAGGTCTAATAGCGTAATTGCAGTGGTGCCGCCTTGATCTATGTGCTTCCGGGCTAGCTCTGTTACTGTCAGCAAAGCAGCCTCTGTCCCCAGTTTAGGACGAAAGCCAGCTTGAGAGTCGTGGAGTAGATGATTGGATTCCAAATAATCCACCAAGATGGAATTAATGTGTCTCCCAAGCAGCTTGCTTATCCAGGGGAGGAGGGAAATTGGGCGAAAGTTAGCCATGTTTGCTGATCGAGGTTTGGTTTTTTCAGTAATGCCCTAACTTGAGCACATTTCCACGCTTTTGGTACGGTTCCTGTAGTAATGGAGGCATTCAGAGTATTTAGGATAGTTGGCCTAATATCTGCAACCTTCAATAGATGGCACGGGGGAGCAGGATCGGTGGGAGACCCCGATGTCACTTTTAGTATTGAAGCATTCAAGGAGTCTTCATTAAGCAGTGGGAATCCCGCTAGCTGGCAGTTGGGTTTAGTAGGGATATTATCCGTGTCCCGGAAATTCTGTTCGTTGGGAGTGAAAGAAAAGGAGATGGATTGGATCTTTTGGAAGAAGGACTCTGCCTGCTTGTCGCAGCTTTTTTGGGCCTCTTTCGGGTCGGGGGGAATAGGTGGGGTGCTAATCAACGATTTGGCAATCCGAAAAATTTCTCTTGGGGCGTTGGCTGCCATCCTTAATTTTTGTTCATAGAACACCGATTGGGCCAGTGTAATTCCGGCTTTATATTTCTTGATAGATTCTCGGTAGTAGTTCATGTCTTGCACCCCGAGTGAACGTCTCCACGTTCTCTCTAATTTCCTACAGCTTTGCTTTAGCTCCTTTAGTTTGGGAGTATACCATGGTGCCTCTTTGGCCTGGTTTTTCTCCTTGAGAAGCTGCACAGGAGCCACCAGATCCAGTGATAACTGTATCCATTCAGTGAAGTGCTTGTTAAGTGTATCTGGGTCATCCCCTATTAAAGGCTGGCTTGCGGCGAGGAGGTCAGTCCATTGGTCTACTGATACCTTTGACCTATTCCTTCCCATTAGGGTGGGACGGGGAGGAGCCATGGGGGGACTTAGGTTCTCCCATGCTAATGGAACCAAAAGGTGATCAGTCCACGGGAGGGGCGTTGGCGTGCCTACGTGAAGCCTATGATCGTTGCTTAGAACCGCATCCAGTAGGTGGCCTTTATTATGCTTAGGTTCAAAACCCTTCTGGATAATTTGCTTGCATCGGTATTCACAGCCCGAGCCTCATAGTGCCCATATCGGCCCTTACACCAGCCCCCCAGAAATTGAACATGCAATAAACAGACCAGACAAATTGTTGATGGGAAAACGGTGTGCAGGTTTATTAGCATACAATGCCAACAAGGTGGGTTATCTTACAGATGATCCAAAGGCAAGCTGCCCCTCGCAGCTTACCACCTGATGGGCCTTCTAGCACCGCGGCCTTGGCCAGACGGTGCTTCGCGGTTGTGGTGAGAGGACTAGCCCCTCCCAATTCCGGTGAACTCTTGTCCACCATCTTGCTCACATCCCCCCCTACGAGGGGCGGAGCGTTAAGCGACCCCCTGTTGTCCAGGTTTCCAACCGCCCGTAGGATAACGGGGCGCCGTCGCACCCCAGGGTCCACCGCACAGATCTCCTGGGGATATTAGGCCTCAGCACCCTTTGTGCTCCAGAATAGGGACTCCTGCGTCCCTTTCGCCTCTGGATCATCCTGTAACTCCGCCTGCAACACAAATGAGAATAATTAATACGTAAAACAACCCCCCCCCCCCGCCCACTGTCTCCCTGAGATGTCGGGTAAGCAGTAGGGAGGGGAACATCTGAACGAAAAGCGGCCAAAGAGACCGTGGAACTGGGGGAGGAAGTATATATACTTCCCCCGCCCCCTTTGCCAGCTCGAAGTGACACGCCACCCCGGAAGGGGCAACCCTGGGCTGGAGGTGTCCCTTCTTGGGGCCCTAAGGGGGCGCTCTCTTATGAGGGTCCCCTGTGGGGACGAGTCGGTCCATCCTCATAGTGCCCATATCGGCCCTTACACCAGCCCCCCAGAAATTGAACATGCAATAAACAGACCAGACAAATTGTTGATGGGAAAACGGTGTGCAGGTTTATTAGCATACAATGCCAACAAGGTGGGTTATCTTACAGATGATCCAAAGGCAAGCTGCCCCTTGCAGCTTACCACCTGATGGGCCTTCTAGCACCGCGGCCTTGGCCAGACGGTGCTTCGCGGTTGTGGTGAGAGAACTAGCCCCTCCCAATTCCGGTGAACTCTTTGTCCACCATCTTGCTCACCCCCCCCCCCCCTACAAGGGGCGGAGCGTTAAGCAACCCCCAGTTGTCCAGGTTTCCAACCGCCCGTAGGATAATGGGGTACCGTCGCACCCCAGGGTCCATCGCACAGATCTCCCGGGGATATTAGGCCTCAGCACCCTTTGTGCTCCAGAATAGGGACTCCTGCGTCCCTTTCGCCTCTGGATCATCCTGTAACTCCGCCACAGCCCTGGATGAGGCAACCGCTACGACCAGGGCCCCCCACCTGTACTCCCTTCATTACTTGCATCCTGCTATTCCAAGAGACTCCTCTAAGTCTAGTAGGAAAAGGTCCATCCCAACCTGGGAAAGGTGAACCCCGTCGCTGTCAAAGCAGCCTGTGGACTTGGCATGTAGCTCTCCATGTCTTATGAAACCAAAGCCCGTTGGTCAGTAAATTTGCGCATGGCACAGATAACCCTCCGGCGCGCAACCTCTAGTGCTAGTCCGGATGGCGCCCCGTGCCACACTTGGCGTGGCGTGATTTCTGACCAACAAAGTTCACAGGACCCCAACATGTTACTGATTTTACACATTGCCTCCTTCATGTCTCTCAGCAATATTCTTTTGCCCAAAGCCGGTAAGTCGTTCCCTCCAAGGTGGATAACTAGCACGTCTGGAGGAAGGGAGGTCCTATCAAATTCCTGTTGCAAGGTGCCCAACAACCCGTTCCAACGCATGCCTGTGACTCCCAGCCAAAGGATCTCGGTTTGGCAAAACCCATGTTTCCAATCCCTGCTTTTGGCCCATTGCGCTAATCTGGTGACACCCGAGTGGCCCATCACCCAGACTTTCTTTCCTGGTACATAAAGAGATGTGTTTGTATCAAACTTGTTCATTAAACACCACAACACTGCACATCTTTTAAAACAACACTGCAATTAAAAGGGACACGCCACAAAACTTTAACTCCTTTAACAGTTACTAACACACTGGGTGATCGGTGGAACAAGCCTGATCCTACCAAGATCATGGTCTAATGTATCTTCTAAAACAGTTAGATTGCCAGCTCCCAACCTGCATAATGCCTTCTGCTGGCAAGCCTTCAGAGAAAGCAGTGGTGGCTGCACCTATGCAGAAGGAATGTGTACAAAATCTCTTGCCGGGAGTATTTCCACCCGACAATTCCAGACAGGTCTGCATGACATGTTCAACCTGATATTTGGCGAGGGGGGTGCTGTCTGCATGAATTAAGAGATAACCTTCAACTGATAGGCGCGTGCCGCTAAGTAGACATAGAAGAGTGAGACTGGGCAGTATTTGTCAGCTCCTAAGCTGTTCAAAACAAACACTTTCCCTCCACCCCGCTGGTCAGTCTTAGATTACGCAAGGTAATTTTGAGTGGCTTTCCTAGGAGGGAAACATCCTGCAAATTAAGTGCCACTATTCTTTGATCTAGCCACAAGTTCACAAATTCGAAAATCCCCGAAAAAGGCCATGCTAATTGTAACTGCGAACAGCGCAGCCTCAAAATCGGAGGAGGTAGCCTGTGGCAGCCAGTTGATCATCCCTTTTAAAGTCTGAAAATCAATGGGAGATCTGCTATCAGGAGCCTTGGGCTCACTCCTGGCCCAACCTCTTAGTGCTGCCCTGATCACAAAGGCCTTAGTAGGATCGGCATACCCCCTAAGCTTGGTGTGGTGGCCGATGGCAGCAAGGTGGCTAGAAATCCAGGAGTGGCTCTTCTTGTTATCCTTAGCCCACAGTATAAAAGACTGTACTCTTGCTTCTAGGGTTGGTGCGCAGTCCACCAATGTTCCCATTAAAGAACAAAACTTGGCAATGCATGTCCTGTATCTATTGATGGTTGAAGGTGCTAAAGGTAGTTCTCCAAGTCCCCTCATTCGCTTCACCACTTCAAGAGGTACCATAGATGCGTTGGGAAAGGCGTTGCCTCCTCTCTCGCTCTCGGCAATGCTTCGCAGAAACGGTGCCACTGAAAACGAGAGAGAGAGAGCGTCAGCCGCAATGTTTTTAGTACCTTGGATGTGTCGGGCCCTGCATTCCACATTTGCTGAAAAGACACACTCGCACCAACTCCCGTAGGAGACTCAACACCAAGGGGCAGGTGGCAGAATGAGAGTTAATGGCTTGCACCACCGCAAGGTTATCTGACCATAACAGGACCCTCTTGGCCGCCAGAATACCCAGTCATAGATGAAAAGCAACAACAATGGGAAAAAGTTCAAGGATAGTGATCTTCATAGTAACCTTTTTCTTATGCCACAAATTTGGCCATTTTTCTGCACACCAGTCCCTGTCCAAGATGGCACCAAATCCCTGCCTGCCTGAAGCATCTGTGAAGAGAGCTAGGTCAGGGCTGCTAGCCCAGGGGGCCCTCCATATCACAACCCCATTGAAGTTGGCTAAGAACTCTGCCCACATATCCAGATCGCGCTGCATTTCTCTACTCAATTTAACCTTGTGGTGCTTCTTGGTGACATTGGCGGTGGCCCTAGCAAGTTTTCTGGCGAACACCCTCCCAGCTGGGATGACTCTAGCTGCAAAGTTCAGCTTCCCTAGTAGTCCTTGAATACATTCAAGGGATGCACTGTCTGCACCTGCCAAGGAGTTTATCAGACTAGCCAGATCTTCAACTTTGTCAGACGGAAGCCTGGACTCACCTGAGACAGTGTCAATTTCAATGCCCAGGAACGTTAACACTTGAGCAGGTCCCACGGTCTTGCCAGGTGCAAGGGGGACCCCCAGGTGTCCTGCAAGATTTTCAAAGTCAGCCAAGGCCTGTGAACATTGCTGTGTCCCGTCTTTCCCGATGAACAGGAAATCAGCTAGGTAATGGGTCACCCCTTCCACTCCATAAGAATCTTTGAGGGCCCATTGTAGGAAACAACTGAACGCTTTGAAATAAGCGCAGGACACAGCGCAGCCCATGGGCATGCATTTGTCATAGTAGTACAATCTGTCTAGCTTGAAGCCCAGTAGGTGAAAGCTGCTCGGGTGAACTGGCAGCAAGCGGAAGGCTGATTCAATGTCGGCCTTCGGTAGTCAGGCCACTTTGCCCGCCCGCCTGACTAGGTCCAATGCCACGTCCAGCGTACAATATGACACCGAGCATGAACCCTTCTCCAAACCGTGATTGACAGAAGCCCCCTCTGGGAGAGAGAGGTGGTGTATTAATCTGAAAGCCCCCGGTTCTTTCTTGGGTACTACACCTAGTGGAGAAACAATGAAATTTTCCAAGGGGGGAGCGGGAAAGGACCCCCCACCCTACCCAAAGATGTCTCTTTCTCTACTTTAGCACGAAATACGTCAGGCAGCTCTCTAGCAGATTTGAAGTTCTCCGCCTCCCTACTGTCACAGGAACCAACACAAGGTATCCTAAAACCCTGATGGAAGCCAAACAGCAACAGGCGGCCATCCTTCCCTAGGCGGTAACGTCTGAGTAAAGGGGTGATGTTGTCCAGCTTAATGGGAGAGGAGCCCAAAGCCAAGCAGCTTGAGTCTGAGGTGGAAGACGCAAGAGGCATTTGTACAAAGCCGGGAGAGAGAGACCCTCCTTCCAGATGTACACCATTAATGTGAAGGGGTGGCAGGGGGGGGGGGGGGATCAGGTTCAGGGGCGAGGAAGAGGGATTAGCTTCTCTGCCCCCCTCTGTTAGCCGTGTTTGAGGTGGGCTTCGGTTTGCAGGAGACTGCAGGGTGAGGTCCTCCACAGGTGTGACATGCATGCAGGAATTTGGAGGTCTTGCCCCAGGAGCAGGTCCCATTGTTAAACAGGCGACAGGTTCCAGGGGGGGGATCTCTTAGAGCCTCCTCTACGTCCACCTCCTCTGCGACCCCCCCGAAAGCTGTGCTTGCCTTTGTTCCCTGGCTGAAAGGACCATCTCTGTGGTTGCTGCCCTGTCTGTGAAGAGCTCGGGCCCTGCTGGCCAATGGTGCTCGGCCCCCCATGTGCTCCATCCAGAGCTGAACTTCCTTTTGGTCCCATCTCATCTCCGGGCACTGCGACATCTTTCTCCTAAATTCCCTGTCATAGTTGATCTAACCATTGCCTCCCCATTTCATTGCCTCAATATGAATAATTCTGGAGTACTGAACTAGCTCAGGGCCCTGCTATGGGAATTGTTTCATGGTAACAGAAGCTAATATAGAGAAAGTTTTGAGCCGTTTGTGATGCAGGGCGTGCTACGAAATTCGTTTTATTATTTAAATTGTTTACTTACCTCCAATTATCCATATTCTGGTTTTTAGCACTCCCCACCCTGTCCCTCCCCTGCCCCGCCTCTCCGCCCCGCCTCTCCGCCCCACCGAAACTCCCTCCACGGGCCGTGGCTGTCAACTACGTTCTTGCAGCGCCCTGAAGCAGAACTTTCACCCCTGGGCATAATTGTACTGTATTGTAATTGCATTTATATAGCGCTTACTACCCCTGACGAGGCGTTGAAGCGCTTTTTCGGCGAGTAGCACGCTACTCCGGTACCCATAGAGGATTAGTGTTGAATTAGTATAGTGAAACATGCAAGTACATTTTAAGTGGTGGATAGGTTAGTCAGTTATTTGGGTTTGGAATGATAGCAGAAAGATAGAGGAGGACAAAGGTTTGTATTTATATAGCGCTTGTTGACGCACGCTATTCAGGAAGCCTATAAAGGATTAGTGGCAAATTAATATGGTGAAATATGAAGTAATTTCAGTGGTGGATATTAGTCAGTTACTTGGAGTAAGAAGAATAGCAGAGGGATAAAAGGGGAAGAAAGATTTGCATTCATATAGCACTTGTTCCCCTGATGGGTGTTGAAGCGCTTTTCTGGCGAGTAGCACACCACTCCGGAACCCATAAAGGATTAGTGTTGAAAATTAGTATAATATAAATATGAAGTAATTTTAGTAGTGGATATGTTATTTAGTTATTTGGGTAGTATATTAGTATAGTTGAATATGGAATTTGAGAAGTGAACAAGTCAGTCTGTTAATTTTGATTGAAAAGGAAAGTGGAGGGATAAAAGTGAAGGATTTTTTTTTGCGACCATAGTAGTGGTATGGGGTTTGGGATAAATGAAAGTGGATGTAGAGGATGTATTGATAGATGTTTAGGTTGAGAGATAGGGTAGTGCATTGGAAGGAGTAGTAGAAATAAGTTTGAGGCGAGTCAGAAGGTTGGGCTAGAAGATATATTGAGCGGAGTATAGGCTGAGAAATAGGGAAATAGGGTAGTGCATTGGAAATGCTAAATTAGAAGAAAGTGATAAATATATAGATCCATAAGAACATTGAAAGTATATAGATACATAAACGAGGTAAGTATATGTAGATTAAAGATATTGATAAAGGCACAGGATGAGAAATGGGGTAGTGCATTGGATATGCTTTTACAGGAGAAAAGTAACACACACAGATCCAAGTACATGGAAGGTACATAGATACACAATGGAAGCGTGTACATGTAGACCAAAGATGATTTTTATTTATTTATTATTATTTTTTCTCTTAACAATATTATTTTACATGTTTAAACAAAGTAATACACAAAGATAGGTACATATCTATAGTGAAAACAAATGCTTTTATACAGAGGGATATGCTGTAAATTTCTGTTTGCGTATGGTGCTTATGTGGTGGAAGAGCCAAATCTTGAGTAGTTTTCTGCAGATAAGGTTGTTGTCGGTGGACCTTATGTTGGGGGTAAAGAGTTCCATAGTTTGGCTGCTTGAACAGAGAAGGTTGTGCCACCCATGGTTTTTTTCTTGTATGGTGGGATTTTGAGGCGAGATGCTCCTTTGGAGCGGAGGTTCCTTTGTTGAATGTGTTTGGTGATTTTATTCCGGATGAAGAGCCCAGCTCCCACAGCTGCTGGCTAGCAGGCCACGCAGCTGTGGGAGCTGGGCTCCTGGTCACTTGCTCAGGCAAAATGGGGAAGTAGGATAGGACAAAGGTTGCATGGTCAGGGGCACTCAGGCGGCTGGGTGCAGGGTGCTTTTGAGCCGTCAGGCGCTCAATATTATTCAATGGGAATCGTGAAAGGTGAACAAAGGCTGCAGGCTCGGGGACGGAGGATCTTCAGGAGCTACCAACATTTCGAGGGGTAAGCTGGGATCTTAGAGGATAGGTGGGCACCCCGGAGTTGGGCACAAGGGGCTGGGTGGTGCCGGGGTGTCTTTTGGAGTAGGAAAATCTTACCCTCTGCTGGTCGCGGTTGGAGGGGTCCCTGGTTCTGAGTCTGCAGACGTCGTCTGGGTCGTCGAGGAGGGTCCTTGGGCACTGGATTCCAGGCCAATCGCCAGGGGGACGTTCTCAGGGTCTTTGTCCACTTGGGAACAGGCCAGGCTCGGCGGGTGCAGAGTGAGCTGGGTTCGCGGTTCCTGGCTGGCACCAGGGGATTTGCTGTTGGAGCAGAACCACTGCTTGTGGGAGTCCCAGTCTCTAGGAGGGTCAAGGCAGGCAGGTCCTCCAGGGTTCTCAAGGTTGCTGTCCGCAGGAGATGCCGGGATTTAGCAGGCGCAGGTTCAAGGATCAACAGGCCTGTAGGGCTGGTGCCAAGTCAGTTGGTGTTGTCCTCTTGTTAGCAGCTGCACTGCAGGTCTTCTTCTTGGTCTTCTTTCTTGTTTCGAAATCTGGTTCTGAGGAAGGAAGGTTCTGGGTGCCCCTAAATACTAAATTTAGGGGCGTTACAGGTAGGGCGAGGACAAGGACCAATAGGTCCTATCCTGGGGTGGTCGGGGGTGAAGACATAGAGCAGGGGAGAGGGGAACGTTTCTAGTTTTTCTGTTCAAGTTTTTAGGCTCCCCTCTATATTGTTCGCCTCTTTGAATATTCTTTGTATCTTTACGCCAGATTATCCCAGCCTCTTGGACTCCATATCTTTACCGTCTACCTCGACCTGTCGGTGGATCTTCGTTCCCTAAAGCGACCCAGGAGTTGGTACATACATTGTTTTGAACCTGGCAGGATTTTTGTATTCTAAAATTCTGTTCAGCACATCATGTGAATTTCGCTTGCATTCTTATTTGATTTGTTGAAATATTTTGTTATTTATTCACCCAGTATATTAATTGTACCTTTAATACATTTTGTCTGATTTGTATTATTGTTTTTGTGTATTTGGTCTCACATTCTCCCTTTTTGTGATATTAGTAGATTTGTTTTGTTTCTTTATTCCTGATACGTCTTTACGCTCCATTACCATTTGTTGGCAGGTGTCACCTTTTCCTCGCCTTTGCAAGGTAGAACTTTTCTTGCTGTGGGTACACCCATAACCTGCTTCTCTTCTGTGGGAGTGGCGCAGGAGCCTAGCTGTGAGTGGGTAGGGCTCCCCATCCTTAAGGTGGTAGCCCGGAGTGTGCTTCACCTCGCCTCCTCCACCTGAGGGGTGGAGTTGGCACAGGCTGGCACACCCCCTTTCATGACATAGGGTTTCCCACCAGTCTTCCCGCCAGAGTGGGGGGGGCAGAACTGGTGGGGGCCAGTTGCTGAGTACAGCAAGTGGCCTGGAGAAGCTCACAAAGGTGACATGCCTTTGAAGCTTCCCTCTGCCCATCCTGCGGGAAGAGACCTAGCACCTTGCTCAGGATGTGCATTGTTGCGGGGAGCTCTCCACCCAGGGGTCCAGCAACAGGTCTGCTGTGTGCCAGCCTAGGGAGCCTCCCAGACAAGACGTGGATTGTAGGTTAGGTTTCAGCGGGCATGTCTAAGATGTCCTCAGTGTGGGATTTAATGTAAAATGCACTACAGGCATCAGTGTGGGTTTAATGTGCGAAGAAGTTTGATATCAAACTTGTCAGTCTTCAGTGTAGCCATTATGGTGCTGTGGAGCACCATATACTCTTAATTGCATCACTGCACTTAGTGTCCAGGAATGGCCCTGGGTACTGTAGGGGGGACAGGGCTCATGCACCTGTGCCCACACCACTGGCATAGGGCACCCAGCTAGAGGGGTGACTGATGTATGCCAGGGCAGTGGGGTTGTGGCCAAGGTGTGCCATGTCGACTCTTTGCAGGCTGAGTGTCCTGGTGCAGAACTAAACAAAGACAGTGTGTGGGTGTCAGGGGGCAGGGCCCCTAAGGGTGGCACAATAAGTGCTGCAGCCCTTAGGGGTCTTCTCTGGTCACAAGGCCCTGGGCACCCATGGTACCATTTACCAGGGGGTGACATGTGGCCAGAGATGCCAATTGTGTTTTAGCTTCAATACAGTTTTAGAGAAGGAAATAGGCCCTGGGCACCGGATTGGTAGGAGCCCAGGGCACACACAGTCAAGCACATCAGCAACTCAGCAAAAAGTGGGGGAATACCATGCAAGAAAGCTGGCACTTTCACCCAAACATCCTGAAGGCAAATGACTGGAAGATTTGCGAATTGCAAAGGGAATAGGGCTTTAAGATTTATCAATCAGAACAGAAAACGAGCAGTTTCCTTTACAAGCTCTGCAGTACCTAGAAATGATAAAAGCATATGCTGCAGGGGAGAGAGTGGTCTGAAAAGGGTGATACCAAGAGAAACGCCTCTTAATAAAGGGAAGTACCAAAGGCCACGTTGGTCAGCGCCTTCCCAGATGCTTTAGGAACAGAGTCACTGATGGAGTGGGGGGTGAGGAATGGGAGAGTTAGTTCATTAAAAAACCCTTGAAGGCACCTGGGAACTACTCCAGCAAGTGCTTGGGTTTCTCCAATCCCAGTGGAATAAGGCACCCAAGGATACCACAAAATTACCTGAAAGGACGTTGAATCAGAAGATCCAGAGGATAATGACAAGCCACACAGCCCACTAGGAAGATGGTTAAAGGCTTAAGCAGGGGGCAAACATGGGTGGGGTGGGGTGTGGTGCCCTGCCCACAAAACTATACACCAAATGAATAAATGAATGAAACCACACTTATAGAGCCCACAGCTATTCCGGGGAGTGTCCTGGTGCTGATAGGAAGTCTACACACCTAACTGAGTGAAATTACTTAAGTTGCTGAATAGCCAGGTTTTTAGCTGCTTCCTGAAAGCGGACCATTCCGAAGTGCCACCGGAGTGGATTCCGGGCTTGGACATCCTAATATGCGAAAGATCTAACCCCGGTTCTAACCTGCCAGACCCTGAGAATGGTGGCAAATGGCTAGAAGATGACCGTGGTGTCCTAGGAGGGGCATAGTACGATATCCACCTCCTAACGTAGATGGTGCCCTTTCCATGTAGGACCAGATGTAAGAAAAAACTGAAAGGAGACAGAGTCCAGAGGACGTGGGGGTAAACATCCCATCATCAAGTCTCAGGGTACCCAAGGCAAAATCTGATATAAGAATCTAAAATGCACATAAGGCGAAACCAAGGATATGCTGAGAAATTATCACCCACTTGGGTTGCCGATTGGTTGAGGTAACATAAGCCGCGTAGTGAAACGGTACATGAAAATTCACAATGCACTCTCTGTTAAAAATATTTCATATCTCTAAGCATGTTCAAGTGATTTGTAGAATGCAGAAATTATGTATTTGTTAAATTTTCTATAGCTTGGCTTGCAACCGGGACACCGTTTCAATATGGCCGCTTCTTATATGGTTTGGGTTTTAGTCCTTTGTTTATGTTTACACTAGTAACTGGTGTGTGTGAAACTTTATTTAACATTTCTTTTTGAGAACACAATTCACCCGTGATCAAGGCGAGCAGTCACTGAAACGCGTTGGGTTGGTTCCATTTGCTGTCTGTCATGCTGGAAATAAATTGAATATGAAATGGACAACTATGGAATGGTTTTATGGCGTGGTGATTATCGCTGGATTGGAGTGCAAGGACGCAACGTTTGGGGCGTTTTGTGAAACAAAGTACATTTGGCAGGGAACCCACTGACCCTGCATTGCACCGCAGTCTACGTGTCCCGGCCCCATTGGAGGAAGTGATACAGAAGTTGCTGAATAGCCAGGTTTTTAGCTGCTTCCTGAAAGCGGACCATTCCGAAGTGCCACCGGAGTGGATTCCGGGCTTGGACATCCTAATATGCGGAAGATCTAACCCCGGTTCTAACCTGCCAGACCCTGAGAATGGTGGCAAATGGCTAGAAGATGACCATGGTGTCCTAGGAGGGGCATAGTACGATATCCACCTCCTAACGAAGATGGTGCAATTTCCATGTAGGACCAGATGTAAGAAAAAAACTGAAAGGAGACAGAGTCCAGAGGACGTGGGGGTAAACATCCCATCATCAAGTCTAAGGGGACCCAAGGCAAAATCTGATATAAGAATCTGAAAGGCACCTAAGGCGAAACCAAGGATAAGACTGTAAGGAATTCTGAATAAGAACCAAAAGAAGATTCCCACCCCCCTCCCCTCCTCTCCCCTCCCCTCCCCTCCCCAAGTCTTCTTTGAGTGCCAAAAGGTACTTTAGGAGGGCCTGACAATGAGAACCACTAGGAGCTAAACAGTGTAGGGTCTTGAATAGCACCTTGGTTCAGGGACCCAAGTAGAACACCCACAACGCAAAGACTATGTAAAGTCCAAACACCATGTGAAAGTACACAACACAAACCGTCACGTACAGATCAAGTGCAACAAAGAAAAAACCTCTGGAGAAAAGAACCTACTTTTCAGTCCTTTCCCAGGCAGATTCTGGAAGGGAGACAAAGAAACTTGGAGTTTGCACAAAGTCGTGTGAAAACATGTATTAACAAAACCAAGAGGTCTGCTTGAGTGTGCTAACTCATGCAAAGGCATGCATACACAAATTCATTTACATGTCTCTGCACTTTCAACCCAGATCTGTTGGCTTGGCTACTGTTTGTCTCTTTAATGGCCTACATACTGAAAGAGTAATGTTGAAGGAGGAGACATCTCATCAGGTGGAATTCATGGAGTTGAAGTGGAATCAGATGGTTGCATACACTCACAGCAGAGCCAAGTAGAAAGAGGGGGCAGTCAGGCGGTCTCCGGAAAGAACATTGGCAGAGCAACAACCCCTTTAAACTGCCACTCAGGCCCTGAAGCAACATCACAGGCTCGTGCAATACCATTGCAGCCCAACTAACACCCCACAGGAGCATTGACAATGTCACTGCAGGCAAACCATATCCCCCCCACCAAGCATTGGAATCAAATATACATACTCAAAGTCCATCATACACATCAGTGCAATCAGCTGCAATGACCAATGCGCGCATAGAATAACAGGTTTAAACAGCATTCCAATGTGGCTGCCAGACATATGCTTTGGATTGCCTGGAATCAAAATGACCCAGACAGGGCCAAGCAAAGCAGGGCAACATACATCTCTGGTGGACACATTGGAATGGTCATGAAAGTTGTGGCTCGGAAGCAACATGGGTGCTCACCAGTCACAGCTGTTGGGGAAGACTTGATATAGGATGAGGAGAGTTTACCTTCCACCCCCACTCGTATTGTCCAGTACCCACACACTCCAGGTCCTCTGATGATGACACCAACAGCACCATGAAGCAGTACACAGCACTCAGGCGGCAGTTGGTGTTGTCTGGTGCATCAGTGCCAGAGTAGACGGAGCTAGTCTCCCTATCATGTGGTACTAACTTGGCTTCCAAGGTGAGAGGGGGAAAATGGACAGTGGGAAATCTGGAAATCACTAAAATGAAAACCCAGAACATTCTGTGGGCGGACCACAAAATGTGAAGGACAACTGAGCAAGGCACTGCCTGAATGGGGCCATCCAAAACAAGCCAATGGCTGAAGGGAGCAGACTCCTAGTCTCTCTTTGACTGCTCTGTATTTGTGCTGTGAAGGCAGGCAGCTCTTGCAGATATCTAAAGCCATCTGTAACCAAACGTACAAACCTCAGAGTGAAAGTTGTGTAAAAAGCAGTGTAATAGCAGTGGGGCCGGGTGGGAGGTGGGGGCATTCTGACCGACGATGATGAGGGAAAATTCTTTATTTAATTTCCCCCTGCACCGTCCTTCGAAATCCCCCACACCCTGCACCACCGCTGTTACCTGCACGGACCGAGGCTGGTAAAAAGAAATTAAAGTATGGGTGATGGGAAGGAACGGAGCAGAACCACAAATGCAAAATTCCTAACTTTTCTTATGCTGTAGAAAATGATCTTTGTGTTGCAGCCTCGACATCAATCAAACCTAGAGATTTATATTATGTACCAGTACCTTCCTTGATTTGCTAGTAATCTAGGTCAAAAGATGATGTATTAATAAGAGTATAATGGTTGTCATTCTTAAATGACATTGCTACTACTAGTGTGACCTAATTCACAGTTACTTCGCCCTCAATATTTGCTTTTTTGTAAAGCATTGCTCACCACCTAACTTCTGAGCACATATACAGTGGAGCAAAGATCTAACTGGGCACTGCTTGGAGTGGACAGAGGGTTTTCAGCCAAAGTCAAAAATAGACTTTATGAGAGGCAAAGAAAGATGATAAAGCTTTGGGTATCATTAGCCAGACCCCCAGTAGTACATTATTAGGTGTTGGAAGAAATGCTTGCTTTAAGTGGCTATGGGTGTGCCCAAGCATGGGCCCTTTGCTCACTGTACAACTGCAACCATGCTACACCTGACTGAAAAGGTCTAATCAGGCTGAATCCTTTCTTGATTTGCTTGTGTTCCAGTTCAGAGATGACCCGATTGGCAACTCAGGCTGGATTGTTCCTTTTGGAGCAGGACCACGACGGGCATTAATATGGCCGGGCCTAATCTGAAGTGGCAGAGTGGGAAAAAGAACAATTGGTTGGAATACTACTCTGAGCAATTTTCATTGGTTAGACTTATTGCTAGCACTCCTCCTATCTACTTGTATGTGTATTTGGGGCAGTTATTTATAGCCTTGTGGAGAAGACAACATATTTTGAACTTAATCCCTTCCATCACTGGGGGCCAATCAAAGGATTAGACAGCAGGGGTAGCATGGCCATGATGCTTGAGGTTGAATACCAGTTGGGTAGCAAAGCTTTGAACTGGTTCCTTAAGGGAGGAGATAGGAATGCTAATATAGAGTTCATTGCAATACTCCCAGTAGGACAAAACCACTGAAGGATCAAGGCAATTTTCTGTGTGCAAAGAAGCAAATGTAGAATTTCATCTCCGTTGATGGTGAAAAAAATGCATTTTTTCATACCATAATTTTTTGTGGAGCAAATGTGACAGCGCTATTGAAGATTACTCCCAGGTTGCGTGCTTGCTTCACCTTCTAAGAAAAGTGTTGTTTGCGTTACTGCAGGCCAGGTGCTTTGGTTGCATAGCTGAGTTTTTTCCCACACGCTACAACAGATTCATGTGACGGAAATGTTGTAGAGAGGCTTAAACATAAACAATCTCAGTGTAGCAACAGGGAGTGGAGTGAGTGCAGGATTGGGAGGTGTGCTTTGCATCCATGTGTAATGTGCCACAGGGCTTGAGATGCACTCGGAATGTGACACAATGAAGGAAATGTGCAGCTAAGTTGAAAGGTGGCTGGTCAGTGTTGGAGGAGCATTTTGGAGGCAAATGGCACAGGCTGTAAGATATGCCAATTTAAATATACAAATAAAATCCCAGTTTTGACAAACTTCAGAATTATTACAAAAACACACCCCATAATATATAAGTCACCATATCAAGGCACTTACGGTTGAGGTGGAAAACTCCCTTGCATGGTGATGGACGTGTACCTGTACCCAGAGTTCCCCAAACTGCAATGATGTTTGGATCTTTGGTGCTGATTTTTGTTGTCATGGGCGAATACAGATCATGCGTGTGCACCATGACTTAGACATGTCTCAAGGATTGTGGTCTTTTTGGACCAGGAGGGGTACCCAAAGTGCTACTCTTATGGTGGTAAATGGCTACTGCCTTTGCAAGGAGTTAAGCAGCATGCCCACAGTGGTGGCAACATGCAGTATAATTATCAGTAGAATTGAACAGGCCTTTTAACCTGTGTCACTGGAGTGAGGCCTACAGGCTCACTCATGTAAAGTTCCACTGCAGTGTGCTCAGCGCATCTCGTTAGCGTGCAGTGAATGTGTTTTATATGAATGCACTGGATTTTTGTATGCATGTAAATGGTACAATACATGGAAGATGTAGTGCTGCGTAGTGCAAGAATGTTATATGCATTTGGTGGGTTTATGTGTGCCTGTGAACCATACAATATATTGAAGGTGGGTGCTGTGCATATGTGTTATATGCATGTGCTGGGTATGTGCCTGTGAATCATACAATAAAAGAAGATTCTAGGTTCCATTTCTGGAGACCCAGGACTGACTGGAGTAGCCCTGGGGTAGCCACCCCCCGCCCCGGAGACACATTTGTGGATTACTGCATTCCAGTGAGCTGGGTGGCACACAATGGAGGAAGGGAGAGCAGGCTCTTCATTTGAGTCCAAGAGAGGTCCCTGAAAAAGGGTGTAGGCACTTCTCAGAAAGGGGCTGGGGCTGATAAAGGAATCATAAAGAGTAGGACTGAGGCCTTTGAGTATCTTCGATACACATATCACTGTGGCTGACACCCAGCTGTGAACCTCTAATCACGCTCATACCCTGTATTGCTGGGTTATCCGATATGGATTTGCTGCTGTTGTGACAGACTGCTTTCTGGAAGAAGGGCAGAGAGGAGGCCACAACAAAAGGAAGCAGGACACCCCAACACAAACTTCAAAGACTCAAACCCTAAATCACATTTGGTGAATGGAAATGGACTATAAGAGGAAGATCTCGAGGTCCCCAATGTAGTCAACTGTCAAGCAGGCAGTAAGGTGTTTTGAGAGCAGGAGAAGCTTTGCAAGACTTCTGCCTGGGAACATGACTGGGGGCCCCAAGGCCGGCTGGTCTCCCATCTGGGCGAAAGGCATCATGCAGGCACCCAAAGACCACCTGCTCCAGGAGCACCGATGCCTGCCTGCATGCCAAGACCAGAATGCTCTGCAAGGAAGAAGAGAGTGCTGGAGTGAGCAAGGTCCAGTGGGAGATGCTGATGACTTGAGCTCTAAAGCGAGATGTGAGGAGACTGCTTCTGCACTGATCAGGCCATAGCCCATGGGTGGAGTGAAGTCGGCAACTCCATACGCCAGGTGTTGCCACCATAAAGACTGCAGCATTGCTGATCAGGCCATAGCCCAAGTGTGGACAGAGTAATTACCCAATAAGCAAGGTGGAACAGCTTTAAAGAGTGCTACCATGTCAATCAGGGTGTTGCCCATGTGCAGAGTCAGGAGGTGATGCCAGGTGGTGCCATCGGAAAAAGGCAAAGAGCATGGTTTGGTCAAGACCGTCATTGACAGAAAGAGGCTGCTGTGGCAACCCATGCAGTTCCAAGCCAGACTGAGGATCTGCACCAAAAGCGTTGAATTCTCCATCTGTGGGGAGAATCAATGAAACTTACCAGCATTGGTGGAGCATCAAATATCCCTAATCCCCACAAGACAGTGTGTGAGGAACTTGAGGACACAGCCACTGCCCCGCAGGGCCACGTGTGTTAGTCACCTGAGTCAGCCATTGCAGCTTCTGCGCCAACGAGGGGGTGTGCTCTCAGAGACTCCAGTCATTCAGGTCCTGCTTGTGTGGGTAAGGCTCCGGGAGAACTTGCCCACTTGCCTGCCATTTAGTGCTTCGATGCTGCAACACGTTTGACTTTAATTAGAGTACGACTGGGACTCCTGAGATTCAGACTACTAGTGGGACTTAACTTGAATGTCACCTATAGTGATAGGGGAATAACCACTAGCAATAGAACGGGACTTAGGGACCGCTCATTGGAACACTAGAGCCCTGATCTCAAGGCACCGTGTGTATGGTTTGTTAATGCCATATTTTACTTTGTGTTGGGTTATAAACACTCCTTTTTTCACAAAATTATTTGACTGGACAATCATTTATTGCTGCTAGTGAACGTATTTTGAGTTATGAGCTAGTATTGACCCCATATGTCTACCTACTTCCAGAGAAGCCTTGGACTACTCAACCAGCGTCATCACTGAGAGTAAAGTGCTGAAGGGGTACTTGACCCAGTTGCTCAGAATCCATAATAGGTTGGGCCCAGGGACATCGGGAGTTAAAAAGCCTAAGCCTCCCCCAATGGTTGGGCTATCGGCTCTTGCCCAACGCCGGGACGCCCCTTTGCTGGGGCAGCTGTGCGCTTTACAAGTATACGACATTTAACATTTGCTTGCCCGGAGGTCCTCTGAACAGGGTTGTGAAACACACCAGTTGAACAAAAGCGTTGGTCTCGAAGTATGTATTGAACCTGAATGTCACTGCAGAATGGCAATTCAGGGATTGCCTTCCTTTACAATATATTTGGTACAACTGGAGATGAAAGGCATTATTAGCAATTAGGGCTTTTCACTGGAATAATGTTAAAGAACAATTCTTTACAAGGCATTTGTGACATTTTGTTTCAGTGCGGGGGTGGGGGGCGGACCAAGGCCCGTGCTACAAAATGAGGATTAGAGTTAGGCAAATCATTTATTCTTTAAACTGCTCACTGGAGAACTCTGGCTTGACTACTACAACAATCACCTCTGGGAGCCTATAATCTTCTTGGGTACAAACTAGGTTTCCTTTGACAGTGGGGTATCTTTGAATTAATTCTCCGCGAGAAAGCAGTTAATACCACCATGGGGCGATTGACTGAATTCTTACCAAGGGCCACCTCACACAGAGAATGAAGTTGAATGCATTTCCACCAATCTATCTGTACATTTTATTTTAAAAAAACTCAGGCAATTCGTATTGCGACCACTAGATGGCAGCGTAATGCAGAGCATGTGATTTTTTTCCGCTTCTTCCTGTAAAAGGACTAAATTAACGGTGACTCCTGTATTCTTCGTCGCTTCTACACTTAGTCCGACTAAGCAAATTGTGGAACAGCCCGGTTTTTGGTTTTCTCAAACAGAGAAGTAGAACTACAATTGTGAATTGACTGAGGTCAGGGGCGCAACTAGACCTAAATCTCGAGGGGGGGGGGGGGGCTAACACTTCAAATGCTGGAGGCGGAGCCAAATTCAGAGTCAGACTAAAAATTGCTGGTGGGTCATCCTGTCCTTGTGGTGGTATGTATGTATAGGCATTTATATAGCGCACTACTTACCCGGAGGGTCCCAAGGCGCTTCGACCGCTGCGAAACCCTTCCTGGCTTCCCTGAGAGATGGTCCCTTAATGGGTATCTCCAGGGTGAGACCAGGCATCCCCGGCGGTCTGGTGGGGCCGTTAGTGAAGATGAGGCAAGCTAATGCCCAGAGTTGCCGAGTGTGATCGCTGATCAGAGTGGGCACCGAGGCGAGAGAATTATCGAGTCCGCTGACCCTGGTCCAGAAACCTGCCGCGCCGGGAATCGAACCCTCGTCCCGGGCCGTCCTCTGCTCTCGGGTCTGCCGCCTCTAACCAGTGAGAACGCATAGGGTTTATTTTTTTGCCGATACATTACAGCTCAATTCAAAGCACGCTGGGCTCAAACATTAATGTATTCATTATAGTATCTAACAAGTTTTGCAGGAAGTTTAGGACTTTCCTTCAAGGAATTCTAGTAGAACAATTATTAAATGTTGTATTTTAGTACACATTTAATGAGTTTACCTACTCACATGACATTTTGTTATAATTACAGTTTGCCAACAATTAATGACATATGATGCACTGTAAAACACCTGAGGTCATTTGTATTGGCTTCAACCCATTAGCCGTTCAAAATACTTTTAGATGATATTTGGGTTCCTCCATCGTCCCACCTCCCAGAGTGGTTCGAAAAATTGTTGCAAATAGTGCAGTTTAAGCACACGTCTATAGATTTTATTCTACTGAATGAAATGAATGATTAAAATTAATATGTGAAGTGCACTTTTTCCTTAATCAACCAGCCTGGGGCTGAGCAGTAAATGAAGGAGAGGTGGAGACTGCACTAATATGGAAAATGCACTTTTTTATGGAGGACTGGTGTCTCTGGAGCTCGGGAGCAAGAGAGTTCCAATGCTTTGATGCCAGAAAGGAGCAGTATCAGCATCCAAGAGGTACTTGCCTAATGCTAGGAATGCAGGCAGTTGACTACTGTAAACCGGAGAATTTTGGAAAGAATATATAGAGTGATTCAATGGTGAAGAAGCAGAGAATTTGCTTTATGGAGAGTGCCAAGATCTAGGAACAACACTTTGAAGTCACATTGTTTCACGTTCAAAGGCAATAGACAGTATAACAGTGAGTGAGAAGAGATTGTGAAGAAAGGGGGCAGGCCTCAGATGAAGCTTGCAGGAGGGGTTTGAATGATTTGAAAGCAGGAAGCCCAAGATAGACTTCCATTATCTGGTTGTGAGAAAATAGTTGAATTGATAGCAGTACTATGATTGTAGAGAAGAGATTGTTTTGCATAGCATGAGAATGCTGTTAATGCAAGAAGAAAATGTGCCTGATCTGTTGAACGAATGAGAAAAAGTCGTTGAAAATGAATTTGGGATTTTTTTGCTGCGTCAACCTTGAGTGGGCAATGGGTCCAGCTCCCCCACCAAAGTGAAGACCATATCTATTCAGGGAAGGTTCCCTAAAGATGAAGCCCTCTGTGTTGACACTATTGAGTTTTGATTTGTGTTGATCCAGGAGGCAACTGTGAAAAAGCAAGATCATAATTTCTCTTGGCAGACCCCAGATCATTGCTGAAGAAAATGATCCTATGATATCATCTGTGTAGGACATCACAGAGAAACTAAAGGGTTGTATAAATAAAGGGAACTTAATAAGATAAAGAGTAAACAATGTAGGGCTCAGAGAAAAGCCCTGTGGGAATCTGCAAGTGAGAGGTCTCGAACATAACTAAAATAGGGGGATGTGGACTGTTTATGCCCTCTTAGATGGAAAAAAGGTAAGACACTCCAGGGCATTGTGTTCAATGCTATATTGCTCCAAATAATTGGTATTTTAATACACATTTTATAAAGTTTAAAACAATCATGTTCTTACAGTGAATATGAATATCACCTTAAAGGACATACATTGTTATTTTAAAATGTACTCTTAATGTGACATAGCGAATCCTTCTATAAGTGCAGACAATAAGATGTATACCTCAGTAAACAATGCAAAAAAACTGTGTTGGGGTCAGCTTTAACCTGTTTTTAATGGGTGATCACAACTATGCAATACCATAGGATACTGATTTGGACCCCAAGTAAACTGGGTCTCTCACTGGTCGTGAGTCTATCAAACTCAACGGTGTATCTGCTGTTCCGGTGAGTAGTGTGTGTCCATCCCTTGATTATCTTCTGCCTCTTATACAGTCTATATTTAATTGTTAACCACATACCAGTATAGTCTTTTATGCAGTTGGGAGGGCCGGTCATTGAGGGTGGCCTATAATCCGAAAGTCTTTCAGTTTACAACATTATTGCTTCCGCCTATCTATTCCATAAATGTGTATAACTGAGTTTCTCACTGTTGTACATTCTGCCTCCACCCATTTCTTTGTCTTCCTCAACCAGTTTTCTTTTTGTTAAGTGCTATTGTTGCTCTTCATGGCATAGCTACGCTACATGTTGCTGCCACTATGGTCAAATCTGCACACCTGAATAGTCTTCCTTCTTTTGGCTCTAGGCATCAACACCATCATGCTCACCCTCCAAGTACAGTCTATTCTTTCACCCACTACTTTTGCTGCTGTTTGGGTCATGTTTCCAGTAGTCTAATAGATTCCAGCACTCCTAAAGACAGATGATTATTAAATCTGTCTTTAGACCTTCATGTCTTATAGATTAATCTTTAATCTCCATATCTTTCTGAGCTTCCTTGGGGTGAGATAGTTTTGATGAAGAAAATTAAATTGTATTAATTTGAAAAGGGCAAGGATGCCACTGCTGGCAAACATCTAGGAGGGCTGCCATCGAGTAAACCACTCTCTGAGAGTTCAAGTTTAACTGTCCAAAATGAAGCCATTTTGATCATGAGACAGAGAGCAAAGGCAACAATCTACTTGCTAGCAGCTGCCCCAGGATTTTATACTGTATATTCATCATAGAGAGTGGTTGCTTCAAAGTCCTATCAAAACTCTAACAGACAAATTGCAGAATCGCGACTAGAATCTCTGTCATTTGCGGAAGCATGATTAAAGTTTAAGCCCTCTCTAGCAGCACTCGTGCCCCAATTACTATGCTGATACACACTTCCCGAATCATTAGCTTTAACACTTAGAATTCAGTCAGCACTCTCCATAATGTACCTCCACTTTCCCTACAATAGTGCACATTGGCATCCCTAACAGCCCCCCAAAATGTTGCATCTCACAGCACAGCCACCTGAGGTTTCCATGAGTGAATCCTAAAAGGCAATATAACCCAGGCCAGTTAAACTAAGAGCAGCCAGTGGGCCTTATTATTTTGCACGTGTACTGAGCTTCAGCCACGAGTCCCATATTCAGGAAAGTTTCCGGGTCATTTGTGTTGCCACTAATCACCAATGTGCTGTCTCCTAAGCCACTGGTGATAAGCCCAGCGATGCATGGAGTGCCTCCACTGCTGCAGCAGCCCTCTCAGCTTGTGTAGAGTAGCGGATGGTCTGTCAACCTTTTGTGTTTTTCCCCTACGTTGCGGTCGGGATTTCAATCAGTTCTGGGGTGACCAATAAATAGGGCTTCCAGAGTTTGTCGGAGCTTCAGCCCATTTCCATACTGCGGATGTATCAGTATAGATGCGAATTTCCCATTGTAAAAGTCTTTCAGGTCTGCTTAGAATGAAAACATGTACTTGAGGTGTAATTCAGGGAGTTGTTTCTTAACTTCCAGCTATGCTCTACTCTGTTGTTGCACCATTGGAGTGTAATCTGCAGAAATCAGTACTTATGTATCATCAATTGTGTATGGGCCATCCAGGCTAGTCTGGAGCTATGGTGGTGCCCTGTCCCAAAGAACCTGGCTATCTATAATGTCTAAACTGTTTGACCCTGTGCAATTGCATTCCTTCACTATGGCTCCTTTTTCAGGATCATTATATTTTAAGGCACCTAGAAATAATTGTTCAGGATGCAAACTGTGCAGAAACCTCTCTTGCATGTTGTTTAACTTGTTAACCGCGGCGGTAATTCCGCCACGGTGCGGGCGTTTCCGTGCGCAGGCGGGGCCGCGTCGGCCGATGGCAGCACTGGGGGGGGGGGGGGGGGGGGGGGGGGGGGGGCTGATGGGGGGTTTGCCGTTGGCCAATGGCCAACTGCAGCAAGGAAAGGGTTAATGTTCAATAATGAGGCTGAATCTATAACAATAAAGGTCTCATATAGGAGGCTCAATACACCTACCTAGGCATGCTTGCCTACCACAACCTGTCCACTGGAAGCCAGGCTTTTGTCACAGCATGGTCATGGTCTGTTTCATAGCATGACTATGATTACAGTTAACCCTTCACTCTGTGAAAAATGCTGCACATCATGCCGAAAGTCTCACTTATAGCGCATTGCATGGCCTCTTCAAGGAGCAGAAAATGAAGAAAATTGCCCTGCCTGCCCACTTTTTGGCAGTGCTGGTGTCATCTTGCCTAGCACACTACAAGATTATGCCGCTTTGTCTGCAGTATAACAATTAGCTCTCTTGTGGCAAGTGAAACCAAGTTGAGCACACTCTGTAGTAGCAGCAGATTACATTATTATAGCTCTGGCTGGCCCTTTGGATGGCAGTAGTTATAATATGGGCCTGTGCCTGTTTAACTGAGAAGAATTTTGTCAGGTAATAGGTTGCAAGTGTTATACTTCGTAACCCTTTCAAAAAACATTCAGTGCTAAAGCTCTTTGTTCGGTGAGGCCCCCTATCTGAATGTTGCTCCTCATACCTTTTCCTTCCTCATTTTCGGGCCAGCACTCAAGGAATTAGATTCTGTCTTGCACATTGTCAAAGTGCTTCCTGAGCACTCTGATCTCATGTCAGTTTTTCTTTGGCTTCTGAAACTAAAACTGCCAGTTTCTTCTGATCCGAGTTAATCCTACATCAAGCACTAGAGTGTCAATCTTTGCTACCAGAGCTGCATGAGTATGCTTTAAAATGAGCAATATCGGTTCAATATGTCAGCAGTGTCCGCAGTTGCACCCCTTACCTCCATGCCCTAATCTTCTACTGTCAGCTCTCCCCTGTCTCTTACCTTCTTCCATGCATGTCCACCCTTCCTCTTTCTTGCTGAGCGTTACTTTTTCTCACTGATTATTTCCCTCATACACTCACCTTTCCCCTTGCTCCCTCCCTCACTCCTATAGCCTGTTACTTTTGCACAGTAGCTCTGCCACACTTTCATCCATGTTTCACTCCATGCTGTAATTTCCCAGCGGATTGCCGCCTGGCCAGTCTGTTACCTAAACAGCGGGTATTTTGAAGTAACTGCCGGTAAAAAAACCTTGGAACTTAAATAAAGCTCAGTTATTTTTGTTCGAAATACGAAGATCAAGCAGTTAATACAGGTATATATCCAGAGCCACTGGAGGTATGCAACTGTATGGCTGTGTTTTTTTCTCGCATAGTTAAATATTTGCTGCATTTGCCACAAACCATCATCTGCCTCACAATCTGCAGATGTTAACAGAAAAAAAAATGTTTTTAGCTTAAACGTTCAAAAGTTACTAATAACGCAGCAACATGTTGCCACGCAGTGGGAGGACCTTTGCAAATGGTGACTGGTCACCATTCTGTTGCTTATTTCTGTGTTTGGGTTTTAAACTGGTATTAATGAGATGCAATCAATGTTTAGACAGTGTTAAAAAGTGTCAAAATTACAAACTAATATAGTAATGCTATCACAAAATGTGCAGCATTATGCCACATAATTGCAGCTTCACATTCACTGTGCTCCAGATGATGTCTAATTATTGTCTATAATATCCGAGTGTGCATTGCGAACTTCTCAAGAATACTATACTTTCTCTAACACTCGCTACACTGTGTTCATTTTAAACCCCTGTCATTTTTGTATGATGACATTATAAAATAAAATGAAATTGCCTGAGCAAAAAAGTTGAGATGTGAGTGATTTCTTTTTTAAAAGACTAACAGATTTGTTCATAAATTGCTATCCACTAACAAGCCTCGTCCCCATTTCCATCTGAAAATGTGGCAACCCTATGTATAGCATATCCCACTTTAGAATCATCTCTCCCCTACATTCTTTGCAAAAGTCTGTTGTGATGTGGGTGTATTCCTTTTTGTGTTTGCAGGATACTCTGTTCATTCCTGGACAAAGCAGGGGGACGGGGGTTGACTTTACTTCACACCTTTAAACCCTTTACCTTTGCCAGTCTCCCCGCTGTTATCATGCAGATGCAGCCATTAAGGAATGAAAGGGTCATGGGGGGGTGGGGTAGGGGGGGGCGAGTCTACTAAAAATAAAGAAAGGTAAATAGGATAAACACAGAGGAAAGCTGTGACCGCCAGGGCTTTAGAACGGATCGAGTAATACCCTTGATGAACCTTGACTACTGCCTGGTAGCCTCAGCCCAGCCCACGGAACCTGACGGGGGGCTGAAGCCCTTTCAGCCCAATGGTTGTTGTGCGCCTGACTGAGGTGCATAGAATGGATAAATTGTTCAACACCATAGAAAAGACAGCGGATGAGCCAATAATGGTAATTAAATATAACTTTTAAACACTATCGTGTGTTCATTAAATTGTTTTCTTATCGTGTGTTCATTAAATTGTTTTCTCATAAGAGCTTCTCGCTAATCCTGTAATGGATAAAAACTAGCTTCCCTCTGTGATAGTCAACCCACTCTGAAAACTGGGACACAATCTACTGTTGTATCCTCGTGCATCTCCTCGCGTTCACCGCATGCACTGGAACTTAGAATCCACCGTACAAGATATTCCATGTATGCCAGTGCAGCGGTTGGCGTGGGCTCCTGTACTCGCTATCTTGACTTAACAAATAAATTATCTTTAATTCATCCACCTCTGTGTTCCGTGCACCTTCCTTACCAGGATTCTTCACTGGCGACGAGGGAGAAGTGAACTCACGCGATTTGGGAGCCTACAGCCCCGGGACCTCCGGACCAAGATTACCGTTGCAGGAATCGAGAGTTGAACCTCCGCTACGTACTTTGCGGAAGTTTCGTTATCCGCTAAGTGATACGTTCCTGAAAATCCCGCTCTTTCTGGTCAAGCGGTGAGACTTTTGTTCATTTTCTTCATTTTTATCAAAACGCTGTTATTTTCCCTTGCGCGAGTTGACGCATGCGCACAGTCACGCGCTAAGAACACTAATCCCTCGCGCATGCGCACAGGCTCATGCTCCACATTCCGATTTACATCATAAAGGCAGCGTCAGCACAAACGGATTCTTACCTCCCTGATTACCAAACGTCACTCGCCTTTGTGACATCACAAAGCCCTACCTCTAGGAAATTTTTATTCTGCTCAACAAAGGACTGTATTTATGTCACAATAAACTTCTTATTCCTTATGAAATATTAAAGGAATTGGTACAATCAAGGTCTGCTGCCACAATTGTTTATGACATCACAGTTAATTCTAAAGGCAATTCTTTGTTAATCATAATGGAGAGTTTCAACGCTGCTCCTCCATTTCTAGCAAACCCAGGTGAACCTCCTTTAGAGTGGAAACAATGGCGTGAAGGTTTTGAGGCTTATCTAGAAGCCATTGGTGGTGAGAATTACACAGATAAACGCAAACTCGCTATTCTTAAACATTCACTGGGTGCTGAAAGAAGACAAGTTCTTTCTCATCTGCCTCCCCTGACTTTAGACAATTCCTCCGAAGAAGAAACTGATGTTTATGAAAACGCCATTATGCAGCTCGACAAACAGTTTATCAAAAAAGTCAATGAAGTTGTGGCACATCATAAATTTCTAAGTAGACAACAATTGCCTATTGAACCCATCGATTCTTTTGTAAAAGATTTAAGAATCCTTGCTGCCAAATGTAATTACCAACAATTCCATGATCAAATGGTGAGGGACCAGCTTGTACATAACGTTTCTGATGTAAAACTTCAAGAAAAATTACTTGATGCAAAAGATTTATCTCTTTCAAAAGCTCTTGACATTGCACACCGTTTTGAAGATATGAAATTAGGTATCAAAGAGTTGTCCGATAAGAAGCCAAAAGAATCTCCTTTAGAAAAATCCAACATTTCTGAAGTTCAAACCGTCAGGAAAAAACAAACAGAATCTGTTTCCAACAAACCAACGTTTTCTTCGTCATTGAATCGAGGCTTTAGGAAAGAAGTAGTTTGTTTCAAATGTGGTTTTCCTGGCCACGTTGCAACTGATAAAAGATGTCCTGCAATCGGAAAGTTCTGCAACTATTGTAAATCTAGAGGCCATTTTGCAAGAATGTGCAAAAATCGCAACAAATCCCAAAACTTTTCGTTGGATCCTAGACGCACCAGATATTCCGATGTCCAAGCCGTGGACAGTGATGATGATGACTATGATGATATTTGCACCGTATATGAAGTAGGAGAGGAAAAGAAGGATTCACCTTTCTGTATGCTACAGATTGGTTCCAAATCTATAAAAGTCATGGCGGATTCTGGTGCAAAATACACTTTGATTGGTGACGATGTTTTATTGAAAGAATTTCCTGATGTAATCTCATTGTTTCCTTCTGACATAAGACTGCTGGGTTATGGTAAAAAACCTATTGAGGTGTTTGGGTACTTTTGCTCCACTCTATCGTTCAAGGGCAAATCTATTTCAGCTAAAGTATATGTGGCTAAAGATGGTTCATGTTTGTTGGGTTGGCCACAACAAAGAGAATTGATGATGAAACTTGATCCCAATCATCCAGATCAAGTTCTGGGGTATTCTGATTTTATCAATTCTGTTGATGTGCCTTCTGGCAACAAATGGGAAACACTTTTTCCTCAAGTTTTTTCCTCCAATTTAGGTTTGCTGAAAAAATGTAAACATAAGATCGTTCTAAAACATAATGCAATTCCCAAGGTACATAAGGTACGCAATATTCCTTTGGCTTTAAGACAATCTGTTAAAAAAGAACTTCAGAGATTATGTGACCTTGATGTGATTGAAGAAATTGAATCCTCTGAGTGGCTTTCACCTGTGGTCGTTGCCCACAAACCAAATGGGAAGATTCGTCTTTGTGTTGATATGCACGACCTAAATTCCAACGTGTGGGTTGATAGACATCCGCTACCAAATATTGGAGAGATGTTCTCCAAACTTAAGGATGCATCTATTTTCACCACGTTGGATTTATCTAACGCATATCATCAGATAGCCCTCCATGAGGATAGTAAACATCTTACATCTTTTATAACCACTGAGGGTGCATACAGGTATAAGAGGATGCCTTTTGGCTTAGTGTCCGCTTCCTCAGTGTTTCAGCGTGTCATGCACAATATGTTCAAAAACTTTTCTAATGTTTTATATTTTCAGGACGACATATTGGTTTTCGGCAAAGATGAGAGTGAACATTCTGAAATTTTATTTAAGGTTTTGTCGATTCTACAAGACAATGGTCTTACTCTCACCAAAGAAAAGTGTAAATTCGGCAGCGATTCTGTAGATTACTTAGGCCATTCCATCAGCAAAGAGGGTATTTCTCCCAAGATGAGTTTAATTAAGGCTATTGAGAATGCACCTGAACCAGTCAACAAGGATCAACTCAGATCCTTTCTAGGTTTAGCCGAATACTATGCAAAGTTCATTCCTTCCTTTTCTGACAAAACTTCTCACTTAAGGAAGTTGATGAAAAACCAACAGCAATTCATTTGGGATGCCAATTGTAAAGATCAATTTAATTTTGTGAAAAAATGCATTATTTCTGCTCCTGCCTTATCCCCTTTTGACACCAATTGTAAATCGTTCATTGTCACTGATGCAAGCAATGTTTGCATTGGTGCGGTGTTGATGCAGAAGCAAAAAAGTGGCTTTGTTACCATTGCTTTTGCATCAAGACCGTTACGTGGTGGTGAGACAAAATATTCTACCTTAGAAAAAGAAACCTTGGCTTGTTGGTGGGGGATTGAATATTTTCGCAGATATATATATGGCACAGATTTTGTTGTACGCTCTGATCATCGTCCCCTAGTAGATCTTTTCACGACTAAAGGTTGAGGTAAAGTCACTTCCAGAATTGCAAGATGGCAGTATAAATTGCAAGATTTTCATTTCTCAGTTGAGTACATTCCAGGTGCGAAAAATGTTCTAGCTGACTTTCTCTCAAGGTTGCCCGTGGAAGATGATAACCATGTTGCTCCAGATGATGATCCTGATAAGGTTGTGTCAATTTGTGAGGTGTCCAATGGTTGCATCAAAGAAGATGATTGGATAATTGCTTGTAGTGATGATCGTGATTACTTAGATGTTTTGTCTTTTGTTAAAAATGGTTGGCCTTCAAAAACCAATTTGTCTCCAAGTATTTTGCCTTATTTCCATGTAGCTCAAGAGTTATCTATCCAAGGTGAAACTTTGTTGAGAGGTCTGCTTTTAGTTGTGCCACATGGCTTAAGAGACACCGTTTTAGACATTGCTCATGAAGGTCACCCGGGCATGTCCAGTATGAAAAGCAGAATAAGGAGTGAATTTTGGTGGCCAGGTGTCGACAGGTTTATTGAAAGAAAGGTAAGATCTTGTGTTGAGTGCTGTGTGAGTGATAAATCTCAAAAAGTTGTAAAATATCAACATGATACTGTTTCTAAACCTTCAAGACCCTGGGAATGCGTTTCTTTAGACATTGCTGGTCCAATGAGTTTAGGTCGTAGTCCTGTCTATGCCATTGTTTTGATAGATCAGTTCTCTAATTGGCCTGAGGTGAAATTTGTTCCCCATGTGTCTTCTAGAGTCATCATCGATTTTCTAAATTCGATTTTTGAGAAAGAAGGTTTCCCTACTTCCATCCTATCTGATAATGGTACGCAGTTCACCTCTACAGAGATGAAGTCCTTTTGTTGTAATCATGGTATTTTACACAAACGTTCTTCTGTATATTATCCTCAAGGTAACGGCATGGTAGAAAGGTGGATCAGGGTCCTTAAGGAAGGTTTTCAGCTAGCTGTGTGTAACGGTGAGAATTGCTACGATGCTGTTAGGAAACTTTTATGGAGTTATAGGAACACTCCTAGGTCTGACGGTGATTTGTCCCCTTTTGAAAAATTGCGGGGGAGAAAGGGTGTTTGTAATATGAGTCAACCCTGGATGAGAGATCTTATTAATGGTAAATACAAGAAACGTGATTCTCCTTTGGTTTGTGCTAATACCAACAATCCGTGCAAGGTTGGAGATTGGGTACGTGTGAGAAAGTCTGGTTTTATTCGATCTGGTGAGTCACACTTCTCCGATCCCTTGCTAGTTGTTAGAGTGGGAAGACAGGTCGTGGAATTGTCGGACGGAAATGTTTGGAGTCTCTCCAAGGTAGTTAAAGTTCCGTCTCTGAGTATAAGGTCGTCTCCTTCTTTAAGTACTTCTTCCCATAACCAGTCTAGAATCTCTCCTTTTCCCTATACTGGGCATTCTTCTACAACTGTTTCTCCGCACCTGTCTGTTCCCATCCCATCTCCCAAGAAGAGTAATCCTCGTCTAAGAAAGCCCCCTACTTGGCTCAAAGATTACAATGTTGGTAAATAATTTTATCACATCAAATTGTAATGTTTAGTTTTATTCTCTATATTTCATGTATGTGTTTTTGCTGTTGTATTGTTTTCTTTTCTTTTCTAGGAAGGTGGATGTGTTGTATCCTCGTGCATCTCCTCGCGTTCACCGCATGCACTGGAACTTAGAATCCACCGTACAAGATATTCCATGTATGCCAGTGCAGCGGTTGGCGTGGGCTCCTGTACTCGCTATCTTGACTTAACAAATAAATTATCTTTAATTCATCCACCGCTGTGTTCCGTGCACCTTCCTTACCAGGATTCTTCATCTACATTTACTGAAATCTGCCCGGACAGATGACGAAAATCCAGGACTGTCCCAGCAATTTCGGGACACCCTACACATCATCAACTTGTGGGTATCCTACCAATTTATTAGTAGAAACAGAAAGTGTTTTTTTGAGTTCTAAAACAGAAATGGAGTTTTGAACAACTAAATGCAATGAAGGTCCTTGTGTTTCATAAGTGGCTCGTCCTATCCACTCTCATACGTGTACCATCGCCAGTTACTGTATTGAAAAACGTAGAAAGTCACTCGATGCGTTTTCCCATGACTGAAGTCTCGGCGATAGGGCACTGATAATAGGAAAGGGTCCATGGACAAAGATTAACTGAGACACCCATATCTTGGCACTTTCCGATTTTCCATCAAGTGACTAGCAACAGAGATTGAGAAAGCAGCTTGGGGCTGCTTAGACCTAGACATAAAGGAAAAGAAGAGTTTCCTTGCCAAATCTTGCAGGGCTTCGGAAAGAAGCCTCAGGGATTAATGTAGGCATTCAGCGTGTGGGGGTAGGCCACGCAGCCACCTGGCATTAGTTTCTGCTAGGCCCATGCCTGGGAAATGGGCAAAGCCACTGATGCCACCTTAACCCTGTTGGACAGCAGCCGATCGCAAAAGAGATGTCAGACTGCAAGCAAAGTGTAGCTATGAATGTTACATGAGTTTATCCATCTAGCAGTGGTGGCTTTAGCAGCCCTCAGTTAACACCATTGTCTCAAACAAAATAATATGCATGCTACACAATAAATAAAACTAACCAAACAAAGAAGTCCCTACGCAACCACATCTTTCTAAACTTAAAAGTCAAGATACGTACTCAAACCTATCAAATCAACCTCGGGCAACATGGAAATGAAAGTCTTTGCACCATTCATATTCCGTTCTAAGTATAACTTCCGATGCATAATAATCCCACTTCTTTCCAAGTGAGGTCTTGTTCAGTCAAATAAACACAGTGCAGTGTATCTCGGGGGACAAGTAATTGCTCTGCATTCTCATACTACTAAAGGGCTGGAGGCCAAATAGATAACACTCTCCCTTCTGTATATGAAATCAGGGGTTCCAAGACCTTCGTAGCCCATACTCATCAGCAGCACAACTGACAGTGCAATGAGGGGTTGACAACAATGTCTGGCTATGCGCATCTTTGCCACCGGCAATTGCTGTTAGTTGTGGGGGTTTTTGGGGTAAATAATTTTTATTGCCATTTGTCATAAATTAAAGAGAAAACCGGTATCATTTTAAATCAAGCAGGGAAAAAGCAAACATTTATGTAATCTTAGTATGAGAAAAAGACATGTCGAAGACAAGCCAGAAGAAGCATGGTATTACAACTGAAACCAGCTCTGTGACTCAATATGGCTTCTCGGATAGAAATGTTGCTGTCTTGGCTCTCATACCTTGCTGTGTTCCTGGGTGCAGCCATGGTCCTCGAATATGGGCTTCTCGAGAAAAGTCATAATTTCTTGTGACAGAGTCACCACTTACTCTTGGAGGGAGGCCATCTGCTTACCACCCATGCACCAGAACCCTGGGCGATTTGTATCTGGGTCCTCTAATTTATGCAACAATGCTACTTGGGGAGAGCGGGATCATTGGCTAGCCAATGAATCATGCTGCTTTAAGTCATATGAATACTGGAACAGTGTGCGAAAACCCAGCTATACAGAAGGGAAAGAAACAAATGGTGAGGAACAGCACCATCCAGAATAGTGGCAGGTACTAAGGCACCAGGTCATGGAATGAAAGAATAGAGCGCAGCTACTGTGAGCAAGTTTGCAACCAACATAAACAGCCTCCTTAGAGGCAGAAGGTATGTGAAAAAGGGCACAGCAGACGAAGAAGTCTACAACCATCGCCCGGAACCAGGAAGGGTTCCAAGCCAGACTGGAAGAGCAGTGACAAGTCATCCCCAACCACACCAGGAGGGGGGAGGGAGGAGGGGGGGGGGAGGGTAAGAACAACTCAAACGAACTGAGGGGCGAGACCCAGCCAGGGGACCTCACCCAGAATTGCAAGCAAACCCAAGAAAGCATGGCACAGCAACCCCTACATTGGAGACCAAATGCCTGGGCGCACAAATACCCAGGCATTCGCCCACCAATCACCAGAGGGGAAGGAATGGAACAGCAACAAGGCAAGCATCCCACTAGGGAGGGAGTAAGAAAAAAGGGACACCCGCCGAGAACCATCTCCCTGAAGCAGGAGAGTACAGAAGACCGAGAGAGGCCCTCGCAGAAACGGGGAGGAAGGGCGGGTCATGAAGGAATCTGCAGCTAGCATCGTCTCTACCACATACATCGTTACCAAAGTTAAGTAACTCGTACATCTGATAGAGTCTACTAGCAACAGATTCCTTAAAGTAGAATAGATACCATACCCAAGGGGGAAGGAGGGTCTGCAAGAGAATCTCTCCAGCTCAAACGAGCACAAGACTCAACAGCAGACCAGTCACGTGGACAGGGAAAAATAACCCAGTCACCGCAACAGGGGAGGAGTCACAGGCCCGAAGCGGAAGAGAACCTCAGCCTCGAGGAAGAACACCTGCCCCAAGGGGGTGTGTTAGAACAACAAAGAGGGCATCCAGCCTTCACCAACAAGAGAAAACAAGCTAATACGAAGGAAGCAGGAACACCCCAAGCTTAGTGAACGTACCAGGAACCTCCACCGGATGTCCCATGGGTACAGGAAACACAGAGGGAGAAGAGCTACCCACAGACTTCAATGAGAAGAGGCAGAAGCACAGCAAAGCCCTCCACCGGGAAACATACCCAGTGCAGAGGGTAGCCGAGCCTGTCATGGTTCGAAGTCAACAGACAAGACAGAACAGTGCCTCAGCAATAAGGCAGAATAAGAACGTAACCTCACAATAACCCCACAGGACAAAAAGCAGGAGCGCCAGGGCCCACGCCAAGGCCTCCGGCCACAGTAGAGTAGCTGGGGCAGCCGCTGACAATCGTCACAAAACTAAACACCCAGACCATGTCGGGCTCAGAGCAAGGGTAAGGCTAGCATAACATCCCGAACAACCCCAAAGGGAACCGATCCACGAAGAAGTGCGATCAGCTAAAAGGTAAGAGAAACAAGTAGGACTGACCAGGCTGTCACACAGGAAAACTATTCCCTCTGAAACACCAGACAGATGACCAGAGCAAACGGCAGGCGAAGGACAAAAACACCGCTAAGACCATCAACACCATGTCAATTTGACCATGGAGAAAT
This sequence comes from Lissotriton vulgaris, assembly GCF_964263255.1. Taxonomy (NCBI): domain Eukaryota; kingdom Metazoa; phylum Chordata; class Amphibia; order Caudata; family Salamandridae; genus Lissotriton; species Lissotriton vulgaris. The sequence goes on from NC_141697.1 coordinate 261,813,389, forward strand.
AAGAGGCCAGCCCCCCCCCCCCCCCCCCCCCCCCAACAACAACAAAAAAAAGAGAAACCTCGTTAGGACAATATTGATTTTCCCAAAAATTAAAGGCACACAGAACATTTCTGAAGGGTGATTAGCTGCTCAAAAGAGATACCATTTCAGAAACAAGCAATTTACACATTAGGGCCAAGGGAAGGGACTCATCAATTCTCTCTGGAGAGAGGAGGGAAACAGCTGAAATGTTTATTTTTACAGCCTGGAACTAGCTTCTTCCCATTACATTGGTCGTATGCCCAGAATAACTACACTTGGATGAGCTTTATAAAGGAACACCGTCATCTCAACAAATCAATAACGCTCTCCTATATATTATCAAAATCAGGCATGACCATTAAATACGCAGTGGGGTACACTCCACCCCACATTCCCTCCAACTCCTGTCCAGCTACTCGAGGGAACATTTAATGAAGATTCACTATGCTGCACCAGTAAGCTACATTTGTGCAAGTTCCTACAACGATCTTTCCACCCCAACCTCAATAATTCTCTCACTAGACCCTGCTTATAAAGCACGAGCAATTTGTACAGGCTGGAGATCCACCCTTCTGTTCCCCCCACGTCTTTTCGGAAGGTGCTAGTTCCCATATGCCGGATGCTACTCTGCATAGTTGCATTGACCAATGATGAATCTGCTGAAAATTGTATTTGCCAGTTAGCTCATACTCCCTTTTACAATCTTCGAAGGATATAACTTTTCAGTGTGGGACGTTTCAGAAATAACCCAGTGTTCCCCTCTCTTATAGTTCTGAAAAGCAGGACCATCGCATACTGGACCAAACTCCATATATTACTGAATGAGGGTATCGGGAATAAATAGTACTTTATGTTCTGCTGGCTGAAACAGACAGGCGACTCCAGCAGATGCATTGCTGATGGGAAACTGAAGCCTAACTGGAATGGATAACATTCTAGCTCAAAGCAATTAATAATGCAACAACACTTGGAGCTGGCCATTTAGCATCAACTTAAAAGCTCTGCCTACCCTGCCACCTATGCACCAAGTACGAAACTTTCCCAGCCCCGGTCTACAGCATTCACGTAGGAAAATAGGATGACTTAAATCTGTAGGCGACAGTGATTGCAAAATGTAAACCTGGTGAATTCCAGGATTATACTAAACTAATAACGTCCCAGCCGTATTCAAGAGTTACCTCTGGACGAACGTGGATTTAGCCGGGAATCCAACCTGGAGATTAGAGCCGGGAGCTCTGCAGCATAATGAAATGTTCCATGAAAGGTACTAAAAATGTATAGTATCTATATGTACATTTAGAGAAGGGCTGTGCCATCTAGCAGTGGGACAGAATAGCGCAGGTCAGGCCCAGTCCTTCTCATTAACAGATCTCACCTATGTATTATCCCGCTCTTTTACACACTTTGTGAAATTCATTTAATTATGCGACCACAGCAACCCCGCCCCCTCCTTCCCATCTACAACCAGATGTCCTTGGTCTTTCAGTCTGCTACGACCTTCTATCACTCCTACCCCCACCCTGGTGTTCCCACATTGCGCTACCCCCATGGTCTACTTGGAAATGGACTCCTTTTCTTCTCAGATAATTCATCCAGTGATCAGTCTCATTTTGTCTTCACCCATTGAACCTCATTTCAGTTCCCTGTAGCCCTGCCTTGCCGCTCTTGCACTCTCCTGGTCCACGCTGGGGTACCCAGTGTGGCTGCTCAATCTCCTGGATAATTCTGGTAATTTATCTCCCCCCCCAAAGCTTCATTCTACTCCTATCCCCCCCTAACTCCCTTGCTCTTTGGTTGCATTATTGCCCGTCAAATCCTCTTTTTGCTCTCACCCTCTAACCTGGCCTGAAGACTCCCTCAGACTCAGCACCTCAGTCTTGAGGGATCCGTGTGACCTACACCAAGGCGAGGGTCTCTAGAGCTCAGCTGAAACTGCCTACATCAAATAACTGGAAGCATGTGAGACACTAGCTAAGGACTGGAAATGGGATAACCAAAGACCTACAGCTATAAAATACTGATATATATATATATATATATATATATATATACACACTGAAAAAACCATAGGTTTCACACCAGTTAAAGTTATCTGGAAATTTTACTGACATAAAACCATTGAAATTCCACGTTATAGTTAGTTGGACTCACTATAACATGCACGTGTAATGCACTGCTGATGACGTCACATATTACATCACTCATGACATGGTCAGTGACATCACTGATGACACCATCCAGTGAATGTGTCTTTCTGAAAAATAAATACGTGTTATATATGTATATGTAAAGGTCGATGGAAGAATACATGTTTAAATAAGTGTTTTAATGAATTAAAAAAAAAAATGGATTGGTTAACTGGCTTATTAAGTGTATCTTAGTGAATACATATATTAGCGAGTAATGTTTAAATATTTAAATATATGTATCAGTGTTTCACTTTGTGTATAATTGGCTGCATGGGTTGGCGAGTAGGTACGGGTGTGTATATGGGTTATTAGATTTTTTTTAGTATCAGTATGAGTCTCTGTATGGTTT